>NC_051846.1:97553852-97677743 GCF_002237135.1 Teleopsis dalmanni | reverse complement strand
ATGTGGGTGGACGCATCACCAAGAATGCATGCTACTTGGAAGGAGTTCTCAAATGAGCTTGTCACCGAGTTCGGTTGCGAATACGATGAAGCGGATATACATTACAATATGTCGCGCGTTGCTCGAAGGCAAAACGAAACAATAACTGAGTTCATTTTTCGTGTCTCTGCGCTAGGGCGATGTCATAATCTTAGTGAGATGGCTATCACGAAATACGCCCGAGAAGGACACAGACGCGAGTGTCATTGGACTCGCAGGTGTCCGATGACACCTGCGACAACGGAGATTGGAAGCCGGTGGCGTACTTTAGTCGATCTACCACAGCGCTGGAAAGGAAATATCACAGTTACGAATTAGAAACGTTTGCAGTTGTCGAATCTGTGGACCGCTTTAAATATTACATCTATGGAAAGTCGTTTACGGTCATTACCGATTGCAATGCTGTAAAATTGGTCATGCAAAAGCGAGAAATGATACCTCGTATAGCCAGATGGTGGCTTTGTATCCAATACTATGACCTCATCATCGAACATCGAAGCGAGCAACGAATGGCGCACGTCGACGCACTAAGTCGTATGCCTAACGAAGACGGTTGCGATCTTGAGGAAGCGACTTTGCGAGTCTGGAAAGCGGAAATAACTGAGGCAGATTGGCTTTACAGTATGCAATTACAAGATAGCAAACTTCAACAAGTCGTAATGAAAATTGAGGAGAAGGATTCAGACATTATTAACGAGTATAAAATAATTAACGGACGACTGTACAAACGGTATAAAAACGAACAACTCTTCGTAATACCAAAGGCTTTGCGATGGAAGGTGACACATGATGCACATGTTAAAACAGGACACTTAAACGTTGACCGAACGATTGAATACTTACTACGTTCTATGTGGTTCGCTCGAATGCGAAACTTTGTCAAATCTTTTGTGAAAGCGTGCATTGATTGCGCCGTCACTAAGCGTTGAGGAGGTAAAAAGAAGGTGAGTTACATTGCGACAAAATGGAGCCTATTCCGTTCAAAACAATACACATTGACCACCTGGGACCTTTTCCCCGAAGCCGAAAGTTAAACGAGTATATCCTGATTATTGTGGACAGCTTCACAAAATTTGTCATCGTCAGACCAGTGAAAAGTACGAACACTAAACAAGTCATCGCCATTCTGAATGAAGTTACCAGTTACGTTGGAACCCTGAAACTATAATAAGTGATCGTGGTACCGCCTTTACGTCAAAAGAATTCGAAAGATACTGTAACGATCAACAAATCAAACACATACGCAATGCAGTCCGTACGCCACGAGCCAATGGCCAAGTCGAACGATTTAATCGCACCGTTTCATCCATGCTGCAACCATCAACACAAGATGACCGAACCTGGGACGAGCAACTACGAAGCATTCAATGTACATTGAACTCACTGATTAGCCAAACGACGGGAAAAACTCCAAACGAATTGCTTTTTGGATTCAAGCCACGCGACATATTAGGTAACAAGCTGATCCAAATTCTCCAAGATGAAGACGATACTATTCCCATCACCCAAGAAGAACTCTACCGCCGACGATTACTTGTTGCTAATAACACCGATAGTAAACGGGTAAACGCGAAAAAGCGTTTCGACGATAAACACAGGAAACCAACGAAATATGAGCAAGGTGATTTAGTTCTAGCAGAACGAGAACCAGCATCCACAGGCACGTCCCGCAAACTTGAATGTCGATATAAAGGACCGTTTGTAGTCACCGAAGTTCTCGATAATGACCGTTATGTCATCGAAGACCTACCAGGATCCGATCGAAAACAACGACATTATAAATCAATCTATGCGTCTGATCTCCTAAAGCCATGGTGTCAATTGCCGTACGAAGAAGAAAATGATTCCGAGCGCGAGGACGCTTGACGTCAGGAAGGGCCGACTGTTAACCTACATCCGAAACGTACAACTGGGCACCTTAAAATTTTTAACAACGTGTGGTCACCTAGCCTATGTTTGACAGAAAAGGACACAATCGAGTGAAGTAGAATAACGGAAGTTCGATGGGTAGCGTCGTGTATAAAGATATTGTTTTAAATATGTGTATAAGAAATATATTGTTTTAAATAAAAACCAAAGTTTAAATATGTATATAAGAAATATATTGTTTTAAATAAAAACCAAAGTTTAAATATGTTTTATATATGTATGATTGTTTACGTTCATAACCTTTATGTGGCAATTTCCTTTTGCGGGTACTAAAGAATTAGCTAGGAATACTCCTTGTTCTATTTCCTGATTTAATATTATGCTATCTTCGTTTATTTTTAAATTTATCGGTACTATAACTTCTGTTCTGGGCGGTATTTCTAAAATTCCATTTGATTGTAACTGTGTATCCATCATTAATGTGTTTTCATTATTGTTAATTATTGCAGTTAATGTGAATGTTTCGTAGTCAATTTTGCATAAATGTTTGATGAGGAAATCTCTGCCTAAAATTCCATCGGTTGAAGTAGGGAAGTCATCTGTGACTAAATGGAAATTAATGCTGGTACTATCTTTGCCTATTCGAAAAGTTAGCTCAGCTATGCCTACTGAAGTGATTTCGTCTTTTGTGATACCGGTTAATTTGCTTTTGTTATTACTATTGTAGTCAAATTCATTATTGAATGGGTTTTTGCATATGGATATGTCGGCTCCTGTGTCTATTAGAAATGTCATTGGTTTGTTGAATTGTATATTATAAATTGTGATAAAATTCGTTAAATTCTGTGTAATGACATATATTTTGTTTACATTTGAATTTTGCAAATACCAAATGTAAATCAATAAGTGAACTTTTGCCTGTAGGCGTGAGACCATTGTAAATAATTTCAATTATTTTTATGAAAGGTTCTAGGTCTCTATGATTTCCTGAGAAGCTGGGAATAGCCTTTGTAGGTACTTCTAAATTGAAATCAGACATGGTTCTTCTTGTGTTATCAGATTCAGTGTTTGAATTTTCAGGAATGTAGGTGATTGGTGTTGATATTGGTGTTGATATAGAGTGTGGTAATGACATATCAATATTGTATTGTGATAATATTTTTATCAATTTGTCTCTTAAATGCCAGAAAATTTCTAAACCAGTTTCTTTATGTTCTTTTGAAAACTTTTCGTTGTATACGTTTAGTATACTTCTTATTGATTCAAGTGTGGAGAAGTGTTTGTAAGTGCTTATTTACTGTATCTTCCTTGATTTTTATAGTTTTATTTAAGCATTTATATGCTCTATTAAAATTTTCTTTTTCGGTTACAATGTTTTCGTAAATTTTTTGCCATGTGGCCATTATATATTCTTATTCATATTTGTACCTGTTGTCTAACAAGGTCACGTTTTAATTTCTTATAAACTTGATTAACGATAAATGAGATTATTATTATTACAGTTATATATTGATAATATAATTTCTAAATAACTTACATTTGTCATATTATTGTTTACAATATTATTATTCCTATTTTCAATTGTTTTGCCTATTTCATATCCTGTAAATATGAGTGGAATTGAAGTAAAAATTTTCTTCCAAAATCCCATTTTAAAAATATTTTTTTTTTTCTTCTTATAAATTTTTAATTAGTTGATTTACGTAATTTATCAGTTTAAAATGTTTATTATCTATATGTTTAGTTAATTTTTTACTTGTATGGTAACTTTTACCACAAACAAAACAATTGAAATTATTCATAATAAAAAAAAATTTTAATTTTTTTTTTTGACAAAAATACAAAATATAATATAGATATAAAAAAAATATAATTTATTAATTCTTCTTATTCCTGTTTCTGCGCAAGTCCTTTATCTCCAGCTTGATGTTCTTCTTTTCTGCAATGGTTGTCGCCAGGTTGTACCTCTCGTACAGTTGGGCAATTTGCTTTCGTTGGCGGAATGCTTTTCCTCTCCGTCTGTTTGGCTTCTTTTTTGGTGGTGGATTGACAGGTGTGGTAGGTCTTTTTCTTGCCTCTTATCACCTTTTGTATTCTTCTATTGTAATTGCTTTTGGGCCGGCTGACCGTGGTGTTGGTACATACGTCGGATGTGCTTCTTCGTGTTGCACCACTTGTTCTGGAACGTATTCTTCTGATTTTGTATTCGTCGCTTGAAGTATCAATTCGTATTTGCGAAAAATTGCGTGAAAGGTCGCTTCATCTACCATATCGTGTTGATTTCAATTAATTCAAATGGTACAGTTTCTAATTGGTCCGCTTAGCACTGAAGCCTGCAGGATCGCCATGTAATGTAATGATCGCCATGTAATGTAACTTCTTTGTAATGGAACTAGTGTAATGAATGGCAGGATCGCCATGTAATGTATGAATGGATGTATGGGCAATATTCAATCAATGTAATGGCTGGATCACCATGTAATGTGTTAACCCGTTCAGATGTAGACAGGATCGTCAGGTAAAATGAGACGTAATACTTGTCTTGTGAGTGCGTGTAATTATTCCTGCCTGATACGAGCATGCATCCAAAACCTACTGATGCAATCAAGAACAAGTTATCAAGCGGCTTGTTACCGCTGGTACCTAGGCCAGTGTTACTTGGCCAGAAGGAGTGAGAATAAATTCAACAACGCATATATTTCTGCAGTCATAAGTATATTTCTTGATTTTATTGAACAATAGTTTGGGTATTTATACATTTTTCTAGATTATAGCGATCTCATGACTCCGCCTCTTTATTCCAGACAAAACCTGGAAAAGTATAACCGCAGCCAATCAAAGTGATTGCTGACCTTGCAGAATGCATTGCATAGCGACTACACTGTTTGCTCATTTAGGTCAAACGTCAAAGTTATTATTAGAGTGCATTGACAATATTGCTTGCACATGTCTTTTGCAATATAGGAAATATTACTATTGAAAATATTGTAACATGTGTTCAGCAATTGGAACAGCGTGTGGCAATATTTTCGTTGGTAATACGAAACTCTTTTGTTTATGTCGCTTTGCTTATGCTTCTTGTACGGTATGCATGAAGTGCAACCAATTCATAAATCTGCTTACTATTATTATTTATGAGTAATGTTAAGTGGCTAAGAAGTAAGTGAGGTAGGTCCACTACAATATCTTATATAACATACTACTTACAATTCATAATTGGCGAAAGTGGATGAAAGGTAACAATAAAAATTCGGTAACCTGTTGACAAATGAGGGTCATTGCATTGTTTATGTTAAATGCTGATGCAGTTTGAGAAATGCCCAAATGCAATAGATTTTGTAATATAAATTGCTATGAATTAAAATATTGTTTCAATGTTTTAATGATTTAGATAGAAATTTGAATTCTGAATAATGAAATTTGAAAATTTGGAAATCTTATTTTGCTTATTTAGAGGATACTTTAATGCTTTAATTTCGATACTTTAATGGTTCTGCAACTAGAACAGTTACAAAGAATTACGTTTTGTAATTGATGTTTGGAAAATTTCAATATTAAGTAAATTTGGTAATATGGGAAATGTACCGTAGGATAGATAATTATTTGGGACACTTATGAGACATATACTGTCGAATTTTACAATTTATTATTAATAGAAAAATTTGATCACATATACCAATTAATTGGAATATTGTGAAGTGTTGGCGAAGCCAATGACATAACCCGCGCACTTTTAAACTGCTCTTTGACTTTTAATGTATTGAACTGAAAAAGCGTGTGAAATGATCCGAAAATGGTTATAATCAATTGAGCTATTGAATCTAAAGCTAAAGCTGACGAATTGGTGCCCGATTTTAGGGAGAAAATTGTAATTTCTGTAAATTTAAAATACTAAGGGTGTCCACGGGGCACGGGATATGTGGTGATAAAATGAAAAATAACCTGTGAGCACTGTGAACAGACTTTTACGTTGGTTCTCTGTTTATTTTTTTACAATCAGCTGTTCTTTGTTTTTGTTGTTAGTACAAAAAAATTTCAATGTAAATTTTAAAATCAATTGTACACAATGCTTTAAAAGACATACATACCAAATTCAAGATCTTTAATAGCTGCATTTACTTTCAAGTCAATAATTTGATTTTTTATACTCTTTTAAAGCATTTTGTGTACAATTGATTTTAAAATTTACATTGAAATTTTTTTGTACTAACAACAAAAACAAAGAACAGCTGATTGTAAAAAAATAAACAGAGAACCTACGTAAAAGTCTGTTCACAGTGCTCACAGGTTATTTTTCATTTTATCACCACATATCCCGTGCCCCGTGGACACCCTTAGTATTTTAAATTTACAGAAATTACAATTTTCTCCCTAAAATCGGGCACCAATTCGTCAGCTTTAGCTTTAGATTCAATAGCTCAATTGATTATAACCATTTTCGGATCATTTCACACGCTTTTTCAGTTCAATACATTAAAAGTCAAAGAGCAGTTTAAAAGTGCGCGGGTTATGTCATTGGCTTCGCCAACACTTCACAATATTCCAATTAATTGGTATATGTGATCAAATTTTTCTATTAATAATAAATTGTAAAATTCGACAGTATATGTCTCATAAGTGTCCCAAATAATTATCTATCCTACGGTACATTTCCCATATTACCAAATTTACTTAATATTGAAATTTTCCAAACATCAATTACAAAACGTAATTCTTTGTAACTGTTCTAGTTGCAGAACCATTAAAGTATCGAAATTAAAGCATTAAAGTATCCTCTAAATAAGCAAAATAAGATTTCCAAATTTTCAAATTTCATTATTCAGAATTCAAATTTCTATCTAAATCATTAAAACATTGAAACAATATTTTAATTCATAGCAATTTATATTACAAAATCTATTGCATTTGGGCATTTCTCAAACTGCATCAGCATTTAACATAAACAATGCAATGACCCTCATTTGTCAACAGGTTACCGAATTTTTATTGTTACCTTTCATCCACTTTCGCCAATTATGAATTGTAAGTAGTATGTTATATAACATATTGTAGTGGACCTACCTCACTTACTTCTTAGCCACTTAACATTACTCGTAAATAATAATAGTAAGCAGATTTATGAATTGGTTGCACTTCATGCATACCGTATAAGAAGCATAAGCAAAGCGACATAAACAAAAGAGTTTCGTATTACCAACGAAAATATTGCCACACGCTGTTCCAATTGCTGAACACATGTTACAATATTTTCAATAGTAATATTTTCTATATTGCAAAAGACATATGCAAGCAATATTGTCAATGCACTCTAATAATAACTTTGACGTTTGACCTAAATGAGCAAACAGTGTAGTCGCTATGCAATGCATTCTGCAAGGTCAGCAATCACTTTGATTGGCTGCGGTTATACTTTTCCAGGTTTTGTCTGGAATAAAGAGGCGGAGTCTTGAGATCGCTAGAATCTAGGAAAATGTATAAATACCCAAACTATTATTAAATAAAATCAGAATATATACTTATGACTGCAGATATACATGCGTTGTTCAATTTTATTCTCACTCCTTCTGGCCAAGTAACACTGGCCTAGGTACCAGCGGTAACAAGCCGCTTGATAACTTGTTCTTGATTGCATCAGTAGGTTTTTTTTTGATGCATGCTCGTATCAGGCAGGGATAATTACACGCACCGGACTAATACATTACATTACATTGATTGAATATTGTCTACAGTTCCATACATCCATTACATGGCGATCCTGCCAGATTCTTCCATTACATGGCGATCCTGCCATCTATTCTTCCATTACATGGCGATCCTGCAGGCTTCAGTGCCAAGCGGACCAATTAGAAACTATACCATTTGAATTAATTGAAATCAACACGATATGGTAGATGAAGCGACCTTCCACGTCATTTTTCGCAAATACGAATTGATACTTCAAGCGACGAATACAAAATCAGAAGAATACGTTCCAGAACAAGTGGTGCAACACGAAGAAGCACATCCGACGTATGTACCAACACCACGGTCAGCCGGCCCAAAAGCAATTACAATAGAAGAATACAAAAGGCGACAAGAGGCAAGAAAAAGACCTACCACACCTGTCAATCCACCACCAAAAAAAAAGCCAAACAGACGGAGAGGAAAAGCATTCCGCCAACGAAAGCAAATTGCTCAACTGTACGAGAGGTACAACCTGGCGACAACCGTTGCAGAAAAGAAGAACATCAAGCTGGAGATAAAGGACTTGCGCAGAAGCAGGAATAAGAAGAATTAATAAATTATATTTTTTTTATATATCTATATTATATTTTGTATTTTTGTCAAAAAAAAAAAATTAAAATTTTTTTTTATTATGAATAATTTCAATTGTTTTGTCTGTGGTAAAAGTTACCAAACAAGTAAAAAATTAAATAATCATATAAATAAGAAACATTTTAAATTGATTAATTATGTAAACAAATTATTTAAAAATTAAATATAAAAAAAAAAAAAAAATAAAAATTTTTTTCTACTAGAACCAATATTATTAAAATGGGATTTTGGAATAAAATTTTTACTTCAATTCCACTCATATTCACAGGATATGAAATAGGCAAAACAATTGAAAATAAAAACAATAATATTGTAAACAATAATATGTCAAATATAAGTTATTTAGAAATGATATTATCAGTAACTGTAATAATAATAATAATATCATTTATCGTTAAGCAAATTTATAAAAAATTAAAACGTAACCTTGTTAGACAACAGGTACAAATATGAATAAGAAAATATAATGGCCACATGGCAAAAAATTTACCAAAATATATTAGTCGAAAAAGAAAATTTTAATAAAGCATATAAATGCTTAAATAAAACTATAAAAATCAAGGAAGATACTGTAAACAAGCATTTACAAACACTTTTCTCCACACTTGAATCAATACGAAGTATACTAAACGTATACAACGATAAGTTTTCAAAAGAACATAAAGAAACTGGTTTAGAAATTTTCTGGCATTTAAGAGACAAATTGATAAAAATATTATCACAATACAATATTGATATGTCAATACCACACTCTATATCAACACCAATACCAACACCAATCACCTACATTACTGAAAATTCAAACACTGAATCTGATAACACGAGAAGAACCATGTCTGATTTCAATTTAGAAGTAGCTACAAAGGCTATTCCCAGCTTCTCAGGAAATCACAGAGATCTAGAACCTTTCATAAAAATAATTGAAATTATTTACAATGGTCTCACGCCTACAGGCAAAAGTTCACTTATTGATTTACATTTGGTATTTGCAAAATTCAAATGTAAACAAGATATATGTCATTACACAGAATTTAACGAATTTTATCACAATTTATAATATACAATTCAACAAACCAATGACATTTCTAATAGACACAGGAGCCGACATATCCATATGCAAAAACCCATTCAATAATGAATTTGACTACAATAGTAATAACAAAAGCAAATTAACCGGTATCACAAAAGACGAAATCATTTCAGTAGGCACAGCTGAGCTAACTTTTCGAATAGGCAAAGATAGTACCAGCATTAATTTCCATTTAGTCACAGATGATTTCCCCACTTCAACCGATGGAATTTTAGGCAGAGATTTCCTCATCAAACATTTATGCAAAATTGACTACGAAACATTCACATTAACTGCAATAATTAACGATAATGAAAATACATTAACGATAGATACACAGTTACAATCAAATGGAATTTTAGAAATACCGCCCAGAACAGAAGTTATAGTACCGATAAATTTAAAAATAAACGAAGATAGCATAATTTTAAATCAGGAAATAGAACAAGGAGTATTCCTAGCTAATTCTATAGCACCCGCAAAAGGAAATTGCCACATAAAGATTATGAACGTAAACAATCATACATATATAAAACATATTTAAACTTTGGTTTTTATTTAAAACAATATATTTCTTATATACATATTTAAACTTTGGTTTTTATTTAAAACAATATATTTCTTATACACATATTTAAAACAATATCTTTATACACGACGCTACCCATCGAACTTCCGTTATTCTCTTCACTCGATTGTGACATTTTCTGTCAAACATAGGCTAGGTGACTACCTGTTGTTAAAAATTTTAAGGTGCCCAGTTGTGCGTTTCGGATGTAGGTTAACAGTCGGCCCTTCCTGACGTCAAGCGTCCTCGCGCTCGGAATCAGTTTCTTCTTCGTACGGCAATTGACACCATGACTTTAGGAGATCAGACGCATAGATTGATTTATAATGTCGTTGTTTTCGATCGGATCCTGGTAGGTCTTCGATGACATAACGGTCATTATCGAGAACTTCGGTGACTACGAACGGTCCTTTATATCGACATTCAAGTTTGCGGGACGTGCCTGTGGATGCTGGTTCTTGTTCTGCTAGAACTAAATCACCTTGCTCATATTTCGTTGGTTTCCTGTGTTTATCGTCGAAACGCTTTTCCGCGTTTACCCGTTTACTATCGGTGTTATTAGCAGCAAGTATTCGTCGGCGGTGAAGCTCTTCTTCGGTGATGGGAATAGTATCGTCTTCATCTTGGAGAATTTGGATCAGCTTGTTACCTAATATGTCGCGTGGCTTGAATCCAAAAAGCAATTCGTTTGGAGATTTTCCCGTCGTTTGGCTAATCAGTGAGTTCAATGTACATTGAATGCTTCGTAGTTGCTCGTCCCAGGTTCGGTCATCTTGTGTTGATGGTTGCAGCATGGATGAAACGGTGCGATTAAATCGTTCGACTTGGCCATTGGCTCGTGGCGTACGGACTGCATTGCGTATGTGTTTGATTTGTTGATCGTTACAGTATCTTTCGAATTCTTTTGACGTAAAGGCGGTACCACGATCACTTATTATAGTTTCAGGGGTTCCAACGTAACTGGTAACTTCATTCAGAATGGCGATGACTTGTTTAGTGTTCGTACTTTTCACTGGTCTGACGATGACAAATTTTGTGAAACTGTCCACAATAATCAGGATATACTCGTTTAACTTTCGGCTTCGGGGAAAAGGTCCCAGGTGGTCAATGTGTATTGTTTTGAACGGAATAGGCTCCATTTTGTCGCAATGTAACTCACCTTCCTTTTTACCTCCTCGACGCTTAGTGAAGGCACAATCAATGCACGCTTTCACAAAAGATTTGACAAAGTTTCGCATTCGAGCGAACCACATAGACTGTAGTAAGTATTCAATCGCTCGGTCAACGCTTAAGTGTCCTGTTTTAACATGTGCATCATGTGTCACCTTCCATCGCAAAGCCTTTGGTATTACGAAGAGCTGTTGGTTTTTATACCGTTTGTACAGTCGTCCGTTAATTATTTTATAGTCGTTAATAACGTGTGCATCCTTCTCCTCAATTTTCATTACGACTTGTTGAAGTTTGCTATCTTGTAATTGCATACTGTAAAGCCAATCTACCTCAGTTATTTCCGCCTTCCAGACTCGCAAAGTCGCTTCCTCAAGATCGCAACCGTCTTCGTTAGGCGTACGACTTAGTGCGTCGACGTGCGCCATTTGTTGATCGCTTCGATGTTCGATGATGAGGTCATAGTCTTGGATACGAAGCCACCATCTGGCTATACGAGGTATCATTTCTCGCTTTTGCATGGCCAATTTTACAGCATTGCAATCGGTAATGACCGTAAACGATTTTCCATAGATGTAATATTTAAAGCGGTCCACAGATTCGACAACTGCAAGCGTTTCTAATTCGTAACTGTGATATTTCCTTTCCAGTATCAATAAATGCAATGGCTTGCTTGCCACCAATCGTTATTTTCTTAAGAAACTTATTGTCGATAATACTTGTTTTTCGCACGTAAGCTGATGGTTTTCTGCAATTTTGCTGTTCATTTTTGGGGTGCACCTTATTACAATCTATACAACGAGGACGTTTTGGGGGTCTTGCACAATTTACTGACAAGTGCCCTGACTCACCACAATTGTAACACATAACATTCTTTGCTTTACTGAACGATTGTATTCTTTGTTCGCTTTCACCCGGATTATGAAAAGGCTTTTCGTTTATCTTAATGCAATTTTGTAAAAAGTTCTCGCATGCTTCACGCATTTCTTTAACGGATACGAATTTTTGCGCAGCAATCGCCATTTGTAGTTCTCGATGTTTTAATCCTTCTCGGGCGTATTTCGTGATAGCCATCTCACTAAGATTATGACGTCGTCCTAGCGCAGAGACACGAAAAATGAACTCAGTTATTGTTTCGTTTTGCCTTCGAGTAACGCGCGACATATTGTAATGTATATCCGCTTCATCGTATTCGCAACCGAACTCGGTGACAAGCTCATTTGAGAACTCCTTCCAAGTAGCATGCATTTTTGGTGATGCGTCCACCCACATGCGCGCTACACCCTTCAAACGGCTATACACTGCAAGAAGCACACTTTTTTCGGGCCACGCATATACAGACATAACAGCTTCAACACGTTCGACAAATTGCGTAGCCGTAATAGAATCTTCATTCGTTGGGTCGAATTCGGGTAGGACTTCTGCGATTTCTCGAATAGAATGCGCGTTACGGTCCTTGCTAGGCATTTCTGAAGTACTGTTTTGATTGTTTCTCAATTCTTCGTTTTCACCCCGCAATCCCTCATTCTCGTTCGTAAATTGTAAAACTACGCCGCTTGCCTTCACGTGTTCAGTTAATCTTGCAACTAATTCTGCCTTATTACCTGTAGTTGATAACTCTTGCTGTTGTAAGAAGTCCTTCAACTGTTCCTTCGTCAGTGTCTCGATGGTCACCATCATTACGTATATATATGCGTTCGTTTGTTTTTTAATTTTCTGCGCCAAATATTACTTACGTTTTAATTTCTCCCCTTTTGGACATTGATTCAATCCCACTTCTGAACTTTAAACTTTGGTTTTTATTAAAAACAATATATTTCTTATATACATATTTAAACTTTGGTTTTTATTTAAAACAATATATTTCTTATACACATATTTAAAACAATATCTTTATACACGACGCTACCCATCGAACTTCCGTTATTCTACTTCACTCGATTGTGTCCTTTTCTGTCAAACATAGGCTAGGTGACCACACGTTGTTAAAAATTTTAAGGTGCCCAGTTGTACGTTTCGGATGTAGGTTAACACATATAAAATGCATAACAGAGAATTTATCAGATCACAATATTGTGACAGCATATCAAAAACCAAATATTTATGATAACAATCGTTTCAATATACTGATAAAAGAATTAAAACTAGGAAATGTAGACAAACAAACAGAAAATGAACTACACGAAATATTCAAAAAATATCAATCAGTATTCCATCTTGAAGGCGAAAGACTTCCCACAAATTCTTTCTATACACAAAAGCTAAGCCTTACAGATAGTTCACCTGTTTATATAAAAATTTATAGACTACCTCACTCACAACAGGACGAAATCCAAAAACAAATAAATAACTTGATTGAAGACAATATCATCGAACCATCAGTTAGCCCCTATAACTCACCACTACTCCTAGTACAAAAAAAGAATGATGAAAATGGTAATCAGAAATGGCGACTAGTAGTAGACTGTAGAAAGTTAAACGATAAAATCGTCAACGACAAATTTCCACTAACAAGACTGGAAGACATATTAGATACGTTTGGAAGAGCAAAATATTTTACAACTTTAGACATGACCAGTTCCTTTCACCAAATTCCATTAGAAAAAGATTCTAGACCGCTCACGGCATTCTCCACACAAGACGGTCACTATCAATTCAAACGATTACCCTTTGGATTAAAAATTTCATCAAATAGCTTTCAACGCATGCTAACAATAGCTCTATCTGGACTAAAGTCAGAAGCTTTCCTTTATGTAGACGATATTATCGTATTCGGATGTTCAATAAAACATCATACAAAAATTTAGTAGAAGTTTTGGAAAGACTAAAAAAATATTATCTAAAATTAAACGCAAGTAAATGTCAATTTTTAAAACCAGAAGTCCTCTACCTCGGTCATTTAATCACAGATAAAGGTGTCAAAACTGACCCAGTAAAATGCGACACTGTACGCAATTACCCCACATCTAAGAATGCAGACGAAACACGAAGATTTATTGCATTTTGCAATTATTACAGACGATTCATACCGGATTTTGCACTGATAGCAAAATGTTTAAACACATTGTTAAAAAAGGGACAACCATTCATTTGGTCGGAAGAATGCGAAAAAGCATTTAACACATTAAAAGATAAATTGATAAACCCACCAATCTTACAATACCCAAATTTCGACAAACCATTTATGCTAACAACTGACGCATCTGACTTTGCCCTAGGAGCAATATTATCACAAGGCGAAATAGGTCATGATTTGCCAATTGCTTATGCAAGTAAAGCCCTGCAAAAACATGATATCAATAAGCCCATAATCGAAAAAGAATTATTAGCTATTCATTGGGGCATCAACCAGTTTAGAACATATCTTTATGGTAGAAAATTCATCGTGGTAACAGACCACAGACCACTAGTTTCATTATTTACACATAAAAATCCGTCATCCAAAATGACAAGAATCAGAGTAGATTTATCTGATTATGATTTTGAAATTATTTACAAACAAGGCAAAATAAATACAAACGCAGATGCACTGTCACGCATCAAAATAGATAGCGATACACTGAGAGCAATGATACCTACTATAGAAAATGACGTAGAAAATATAAAAATTAACATTTTAACAAGAGGCAAGGCCGCAAAATTAAATAAGAATGAAGAAATTAAGCATGCATGTAAAAATAATGAAAATAAAGAAGCGCAAATATATAAGAAAAATGAATACAATGAATTATCCGCGGAACGCATTAGAGATACATCTCCAAAGAAGTCTGATCAACTTCACATATGGAAATGCACATCCTTCAATGACGTTAAAAATTTAAAGAAATTAAAATTTAAAATTGATAAAGAAAGTAGTACTACAATTGAAATAATTAATAATGAAGTGCAAGTTACATGTAGCGATGACCCTTTGAAACTAGATTCAATGTTGGAGAAACTACATAGTACTATGCACAATTCACATATAAAGGAGCTAGCCCTTTGTGAACAAGAATATATATTTAAAAATATTAAGATGAATGCATTCGAGAATAAATATAATGAGCTCAAAGAAAATGAAAGCGCGCCAATAAGAATTTTAATATATAAAGCTCCAAAAGAAATGAATAGTGCGATACGTAAATACAAATTAATAGATGAATTCCATACTTCCAACATATCAGGTTGTAACGAACCTTTCTGGCCGGGGTTTTACTCGCCGGATTCAAGGTTCAGTCCTACAATAAATTTATTTGATAGGAACAGTGGAATACGGTGGATGGTGACGTTGGTACGGTGATATGGTTTGAAGAAATGTGAATTTCTTCTCTATACAATGGATTTGACGTAGAAATGTTAATTTCGACGCCCCTGACAAAAGGTTTGAAGAAATGTGAATTTCTTCTTTATACACTGGATTTGGCGTAGAAATGTTAATTTCAGCGCCCCTGACAAAAGGTTTGAAGAAATGTGAATTTCTTCTCTATACAATGGATTTTGGCGTAGAAATGTTAATTTCAGCGCCCCTGACAAAAGGTTTGAAGAAATGTGAATTTCTTCTCTATACAATGGATTTGGCGTAGAAATGTTAATTTCAGCGCCCCTGACAAAAGGTTTGAAGAAATGTGAATTTCTTCTCTATACAATGGATTTTGGCGTAGAAATGTTAATTTCGACGCCCCTGACAAAAGGTTTGAAGAAATGTGAATTTCTTCTTCATACAATGGATTTGGCGTAGAAATGTTAATTTCAGCGCCCCTGACAAAAGGTTTGAAGAAATGTGAATTTCTTCTCTATACAATGGATTTTGGCGTAGAAATGTTAATTTCAGCGCCCCTGATAAAAGGTTTGAAGAAATGTGAATTTCTTCTCTATACAATGGATTTTGGCGTAGAAATGTTAATTTCGACGCCCCTGACAAAAGGTTTGAAGAAATGTGAATTTCTTCTTCATACAATGGATTTGACGTAGAAATGTTAATTTCGACGCCCCTGACAAAAGGTTTGAAGAAATGTGAATTTCTTCTTTATACAATGGATTTGGCGTATAAATGTTAATTTCAGCGCCCCTGACAAAAGGTTTGAAGAAATGTGAATTTCTTCTCTATACAATGGATTTTGGCGTAGAAATGTTACTTTCGACGCCCCTGACAAAAGGTTTGAAGAAATGTGAATTTCTTCTTCATACAATGGATTTGGTATGGGTGCTAATACTCATGTGGTATTATCACCTTACCGCGTAATTTACTAACGAAAATTTGATTTCGTTATGAACAATAGAGTAATAGAAATTTATATTTCTATTACTATTAACGAAATGTTAATTTCGTTATTAATTATGATTTTTAATAGAAATGTGTATTTCTATTAAAAATAAAAAAAATAAAACAAAATAGAAATCGAGATGTAAATTTCGATTCTTGGTGTTTCAGCACATGTAATATAGAGCGACCTGTTCTTAGCTCGCTGTCTTGCTGAATCTCCGTCTACTGCGTTTGCTTCGCCTTTTATACTTGTGATGTGCGAAGAAAGCAGTATCTTTGTTCTTGTGATTTCAACGGTTCGTTGTTTACAAGTTTCTTTCTATTGTTGTTTGTTTTCTTGTTGTTTATTTTGTTTTTATTATATTTGTGTTGTTTGGTATTATTTGTGTAGTAAAATTTAGTTAGTGTAAATTTTATGTTACAATATAATAATAATAATGCAATTACAATAATTGATACAATTGATTTTTATAATAAAGTTAATATAAAACTTAACAAAATGATTTGAAAACATTTAAAACTTCTGAGTTTTACTTTATAAAGTAAACAAAAATATACCGCGAGTTGTCGTCTACAAAAGTAACAAAGTATCTGGATCCTCCTAATTAACATTTATTGGTCCACAAGCATCACTATGGGCGAAGTCTAAGATATTTTTTGTTTTACTTTGAGACGATTGAAACGGTTTAATGTTGCATTTGCATTTAAGACACACTGTGCAGTTTATATGTTTTCGATCTGAATCAAATTTTAAACCCAGCACTAGTTGTTTATTTTTTAATTCGATTAAACTATTAATGTTTAAGTGTCCGTACCGTCTATGCCACAGAACTAAATCATCATTTTCATTATTAATAAATTGGTATTACGACCGATATTTAATTAGTTTTTTATATATATACCGGGCTTAGGTCGTTTATTTAACACATAGGTTTATAAAAATGTTTTTTTAAAAAAATTAAAAAATTTTTACACTTTTTTCCAACTGTGTTAAATGTTTAAATTTATTTAATTTTTATACAAAAATTATATTAATACAAATATTTCGGTCTACATCGTAGACCATCTTCAGTGTATATAAAAGATTACATATTTAATTATATGTAAATAAACATATAAACATACAATCAAAACAAAAAACCAAAAATGACAAACATTGTTGTCTCTTTCAATGTTTGACATTTTTTAACATTTAAATTTATTTGAACAAAAGCAAAACGTTAATTTAAAAAAAAACAATAAAATTTAAAATTAAAATCAAAAATAAATATACGAAAATATTTTTTAATTGGTAACAATGGAAGATAAATTAAACTTTTTATATAAAACTATAAATTTATATTAAATTTTTTTTTTTATTTTAATTATGGTTAATCAGAGACCTGTAAATTTGTGCAAGACCCTCTGTGTCTTTTTTGTAGTTTAGTCTCTGATTGTCTGGAACTTCAATAATATGTAACATTTCAAGCATTAACCTACGTCTGTAATTAGGGTCTTTGTTGATGATCTGTACTTCTTCAAAATTTGGAGTATGGTTCATCATAGAGCAATGGGTTGCTAATGCTGTCTTTTGGTCAACGGGAGTTGTTCTGCTCTTTATGTCGTGTCTGTGGCCAGCGATTCTCGTCCTGAGTTTATTTTTTGTTGTACCAACATATACCTGGTGGCATACGTTAGACCCGTCACCTCCACATGGAATTTTGTATACGACATCATGCTCATCTAATTTGTCTATTGGACTTTTTGTTTTATTAAAAAAGCGATTTTTTAGCGTGTTTCTCGCTTTGAAAGCCAAAGTGTGCGTGTCGTCATTATAGCATTTAGATTTGCTAAAATTTTCCGAAAACCCAGGGATATACGTCATAGGGAGATAAATTTTTGGTGGGGGATCGGATATTTTCTTACGCACTATATTCACTTGTTTTAGAAGAGAATATATCGTCCGTTTGGGGTAGTCATTTTTAAGCAAGATGTCAATAAGAATTTTTTCATTTTCTTTATGAAAAATTGGATCGCTGATATTCATTACACGTCGAATCAAATTCAGTGCTGTGTTCCGAATTATATGATGAGGGTGTTGAGAGTTGTAATTAATATATCGTCCAGTATTCGTGGGTTTTTTGATACCAATTAATTTTGATTTTATTGTTATGTCTTATAACTATAGCGTCAAGATAGGCAAGTTTTTCGGATTCTTCTTCTTCTTTGGTGAACTTTATATATCTATGTAAATTATTTAGTGTATGTAATGTACTCTCTATGTTGTCAATTTTTATAATAGCAAATATATCGTCTACGTATTTGGTAAGTAGTCTAGGTTTTATAACTACTTCGTCCATCATTTTGTCTAAAATATTCTCCATCACAAAATCTGCTACTACAGGTGATATCGGAGAACCCATTGGCATCCCTTTTGTTTGATTGTAAATTTTGTTCTCGAATATGAAGTAGCTATTTTCTTTAAGGAGGAAGCCTAAAATCTCCATAAATGTTTCTTTCTTTATATTGCATTCATTTTTGATAAGAGACCACTTACTATCAATGATTTTTAATGCATAGTCTACTGGGATGCTCGGAAATAATGAGATTACATCAAAGGAAACTAATCTTTCATCGTCAAAAATATGTGAACTGTTAATTTTTTCTTTAAAAGCAATAGCATCTTTGATATTGTAGACGGAGTCTTTAGTTATGCTTTTTAATATAGATGCAATATATTGAGATAATTTGTGTGATGGGGAATTTATACACGACGTTATAGGTCTTAAAGGGATGTCCATCTTATGTATTTTCGGCAACCCATAGATTCGTGGTGCCGTAGCTGTGTAAGTAATTAATTTTTTCTTTTTTGCAATATCAAACGCATTTTCTTTGAATAATTTTTCGATTAGTTTGTTGTTTTTAGTCTGTAATTTTGAGGTCGGATCTCGTTTTAAAACTTTGTAAGTGGTAATGTCATTTATAATATTCAACATTTTCTTTTTGTAATCGGCTTTGTTCATTGCTACTGTTGAATTGCCTTTATCTGCGTTTAATATGAGAATATCTTGATTCTCTTTAAGGAAATCTTTTGTTTGACCTACTGTATACGATATAAATTTGTCTTTTTTATTGTGTTTTTTCCTCATTTGAGAGTCAATCATTTTGCTAAATCGTGCTCTCGATATTTCTTGCTTGTTTTTATCCGATAATGTTTGGATAATTTCTTCTCCTTCAGCAATGCAATTTAATAGGGGAAAATGTTTGCCAGATGTTGGTAATGCATATTTGCCACCTAGAGAGAGTAACCATTCAATATTTGTTGGTATGATTTTGTTAGTTTTGTTTATAAACCAGTTTTTGTTTATAATAATGTTATGCTCTTTTATTTGATTTTCTATTAGTTTATTGAATTTTTTATTTTTGGTTTTGGTATTTTTATTTGTTGTATTGTCATATAGATATTCCTCACTTTTAAGCAATAGTTTCATGTCTGATTCATTTAGTTGCCTTTTGATCTTTGCTATTAATTTGTTTATAATTGATTTCTTACTGTTAGAAATTAAGTGTTTATAGTCAAGTAATAATATTAAGATTTTCTGGTGAAATATATCAATATTCTTAACTAATTTATTAAATATTACCCTTGGAATCTTGTTTGTGTCATTAAATAACTTTTTAACGTGTTTTGTTGCATTTGTTATAAATTCGGGTATCAGCAGTGCTTTTTTGCATTTCAGACTAAAAACAACAAACTAATCGAAAAATTATTCAAAGAAAATGCGTTTGATATTGCAAAAAAGAAAAAATTAATTACTTACACAGCTACGGCACCACGAATCTATGGGTTGCCGAAAATACATAAGATGGACATCCCTTTAAGACCTATAACGTCGTGTATAAATTCCCCATCACACAAATTATCTCAATATATTGCATCTATATTAAAAAGCATAACTAAAGACTCCGTCTACAATATCAAAGATGCTATTGCTTTTAAAGAAAAAATTAACAATTCACATATTTTTGACGATGAAAGATTAGTTTCCTTTGATGTAATCTCATTATTTCCGAGCATCCCAGTAGACTATGCATTAAAAATCATTGATAGTAAGTGGTCTCTTATCAAAAATGAATGCAATATAAAGAAAGAAACATTTATGGAGATTTTAGGCTTCCTCCTTAAAGAAAATAGCTACTTCATATTCGAGAACAAAATTTACAATCAAACAAAAGGGATGCCAATGGGTTCTCCGATATCACCTGTAGTAGCAGATATTGTGATGGAGAATATTTTAGACAAAATGATGGACGAAGTAGTTATAAAACCTAGACTACTTACCAAATACGTAGACGATATATTTGCTATTATAAAAATTGACAACATAGAGAGTACATTACATACACTAAATAATTTACATAGATATATAAAGTTCACCAAAGAAGAAGAAGAATCCGAAAAACTTGCCTATCTTGACGCTATAGTTATAAGACGTAACAATAAAATCAAAATTAATTGGTATCAAAAACCCACGAATACTGGACGATATATTAATTACAACTCTCAACACCCTCATCATATAATTCGGAACACAGCACTGAATTTGATTCGACGTGTAATGAATATCAGCGATCCAATTTTTCATAAAGAAAATGAAAAAATTCTTATTGACATCTTGCTTAAAAATGACTACCCCAAACGGACGATATATTCTCTTCTAAAACAAGTGAATATAGTGCGTAAGAAAATATCCGATCCCCAACCAAAAATTTATCTCCCTATGACGTATATCCCTGGGTTTTCGGAAAACTTTAGCAAATCTAAATGCTATAATGACGACACGCACACTTTGGCTTTCAAAGCGAGAAACACGCTAAAAAATCGCTTTTTTAATAAAACAAAAAGTCCAATAGACAAATTAGATGAGCATGATGTCGTATACAAAATTCCATGTGGAGGTGACGGGTCTAACGTATGCCACCAGGTATATGTTGGTACAACAAAAAATAAACTCAGGACGAGAATCGCTGGCCACAGACACGACATAAAGAGCAGAACAACTCCCGTTGACCAAAAGACAGCATTAGCAACCCATTGCTCTATGATGAACCATACTCCAAATTTTGAAGAAGTACAGATCATCAACAAAGACCCTAATTACAGACGTAGGTTAATGCTTGAAATGTTACATATTATTGAAGTTCCAGACAATCAGAGACTAAACTACAAAAAAGACACAGAGGGTCTTGCACAAATTTACAGGTCTCTGATTAACCATAATTAAAATAAAAAAAAAAATTTAATATAAATTTATAGTTTTATATAAAAAGTTTAATTTATCTTCCATTGTTACCAATTAAAAAATATTTTCGTATATTTATTTTTGATTTTAATTTTAAATTTTATTGTTTTTTTTTAAATTAACGTTTTGCTTTTGTTCAAATAAATTTAAATGTTAAAAAATGTCAAACATTGAAAGAGACAACAATGTTTGTCATTTTTGGTTTTTTGTTTTGATTGTATGTTTATATGTTTATTTACATATAATTAAATATGTAATCTTTTATATACACTGAAGATGGTCTACGATGTAGACCGAAATATTTGTATTAATATAATTTTTGTATAAAAATTAAATAAATTTAAACATTTAACACAGTTGGAAAAAAGTGTAAAAATTTTTTAATTTTTTTAAAAAAACATTTTTATAAACCTATGTGTTAAATAAACGACATTTTCATTATTATTAAAAAACAATTGCGTTTTTAAATCGATTGTTTTGTTTAATATTTTACACAAAAATAATTGTTTTATTTGCTTTGCTTTTAACACAGTTTCACCGTTTTGATCATCAATATACGCGTTATTTTTATCGAATGTCACTTTATAACCATTGTTTGCTGCATTGCTTACAGAAACAAAATCACATTGCAATACCGGAACATACAACACATTTTTTAATATAAGTACACCCATGTGACTCTTTATTCTCACGTTACCACGTCCTATAGCTTTGAAAAATTTATTACCTGCAAGCATTATTTTTTCACTGCACTGCTCAAAATCTTCAAACATTTCACGATGCGCGCACAAATGAGAAGTTGCGCCACTATCCAAGGACCAAGCTTTTTTATCAAGTACCGTGTTTTGATTAACAAAAACAGAAAAAAAAGATTTTGAATACTCTCCGGGATTTTTTAAGTTCTCTTAACAGAAGTTTCTCTTGATCTGCAGCCAAATGGCCTTTCTTCCCACATTTGTAACATTTAAAGTTACTCTTTTTTCTAATTTTTTTATCTCCTTTACCTCCGCTATATCTTTTGGTGTGCTCGTTGTTGGAATATTTATGGCCTGATTTAGCAACTAATGCTTGTACAATACCATCTGGTTCGATTGTTTCGTTATGTTACTGCGCTCACTTTCCTCAAATAATTTTGTTTTTAAAGCACTAAGCTTTGGGAGCTGATCTCTTGTTTCTAACGCAACAACAAAGTTTTCATAACTTTTTGATAAATTTGCTTAAATTATTATTACAAGCAACTCTTCTTGCAATTCAAGGCCAATTTCTTGTTCAATGACCTTTTCGAAGCTCGCAATATACTGCTGCATAGAATCACCCTCACTCATGCGCATATATAGCATTTTCTTAATAAAAATCGAATTCATATTGGTTGAGTTATGCTGGGCCCATAACCTGTTGGATTCTTAAATATAGAACACAGCTTTTAAATAAAAACGCGTTGTCTTCTTCTCGAGTGTATTATAAAACCGTCGATCTTTATTAAATTAAAATATGAGAGTAAATAAAAGCTTATTAAAACTTGACAAAAATATTTATATATGTGTAGTGTTATTAACATTGTCAAAGGCTTTAACTTCAAAAATTTCCGTTTTATCATACTGCCAACCGAACTCAGTGACAAGCTCATTTGAGAATTCTTTCCAAATGCCATGCAGTCTTGGTGACGCATTCACCCAGAGGTGTGCTGCACCCTTTAAACGGCTTTACACTGCAAGAAGTACACCTTTTCCGGAACACGCATATACATACATAACCGCTTCAACACGTTCGCCAAATTGTGCAGCCGTAATAGAATCTTCATTCGTTGGGTCGAATTTAGGCAAGATTTCCGCGATTTCTCGTATAGAATGCACGTTACGGTCCGTACTGGGCTTATCTGAAGTACTGTTTCGAAGTCTTTCCGGTACATTTGGAACAAAATTAAGTTTATTGATGCCACTGGCGTTTGCATATAGTCTACTTGTAATAGCTTCTTGTTGAACCATTTGCCGCAGTTCGCTAATTTGTTTACACAGTTCCACGTTTTCACCTCGCAATTCCTCATTAGAGTGTTGTAGCGCTTCATAATCGGTTGTAAACTGCAAGACTATGCCGCTTGTCTTCACGTGCTCCGTTAGTCGTTCAACCAATTCTGCTTTGATGCCAGTAGTGGACAGCTCTTGTTGTTGCAAGAAATACTTCAACTGCTCCTTTGTAAGTGAGTCAATTGTTACTGTCGTTGCGTATTTGTCTGCGTTCGTTTTTATTGTCCTACACTAAAAACTCACATTCTTAGTTTTAGTTACTCTTCTTTGAAGGCATATATTCAATCCCACTTCAGAACTTTTAATTTAATCTTTATTTACATAACTTTTAATTTAATATAATTTTATTTAATTGAAAAATATATTCAAGAACCACGTTATGCAACTGACGCCATCCATCGTATTCTTTTTAATCCCATTCTCTTGCTTTTCTGACATTCGCTGTCACCCATATCGTGGGTGACCACATGTTATTTATATTTTAAAGGTGACCAGGTATGCGTTTTTATTGTTGGTTTGCACTTGTTAAAATGTTCTATTTTATCTTATTCGGGTTTCTAAAGGGAATGGTATGATTTGGTTTAATGTTTAGGTTGAAGAGAATCAAACTATGATCCGAAAAGGATTACTTGTCAGATATCTTTCAATTACTAACTACGATATTTAGATTTTCGAATAGAAGTGTTATATCTAGCACTCTTCCCATCCATCAAACCCCTGTAAACTGGGAAAAGTAAATATAGGAATTTTACCTCTATTACAAATTAAAAGATTGGAATTGTTAATAAAATCAAGAAGGTACTCACCCCTGTCTTTGGTTTCCGAACTGCCCCAAAGCGGTTGCCTTGCATATGCGTCGTATCCAATTAGCGTTAGAATATCTTTTGATGAATTTTTGTGTAGTAGCGCGACTACCTCTTCCGGAAAAGCATCTCTATCATGAGCCATGTAGGCAAAAGCCACAATTAAATTTTATTCATCTAGCATTTCGATCCATACGGCTGTCAGATTCTTATAGCTACACTGTCGGTATAGAAAGGCATTAATATATTTTTTAACTAGGATACATGATCCTGGCTTACCACTGTTGCTAATATACAGGTTATTATAGTTCTTCAGGAGGAGATTTTCGAGTGTTAAAGACTGATTTGTGCTACTTTCAGCATTTAAGTAAGTTTACGAAGTCTCTGAAGCTTCTTCCTTAAGCTTTATGTCGTCAAGCAATTTGTTAGCATTCTTTAACTGCTTGCCTTCATCATCATTACCTGTTGGTCGAAAGATCATGATTTTCTTATACCGTACGCCAAAGTTTAGCTTATAGTCCACACGGACAGACTTCACGGATTCTTCGTTTATACCAGAAGAAGCGTCATGTTATAGTTTTGGGTGCCCTCGTCCTTGATGACTACCCAGTCATTCATATGCACGTTTTGGTTTTGTCATTTCAGCAATTAGAGTATTTTCACGTGCTCCATTATCATATTGGCAGCCAAATGCGCGACTTTGTCTTCTTGGGATTTCATTGGCTGGGATAAACTTAACTCTTAACTCTTCCCATACATTACTTATCTTAGCAATGCAGTTGCCAAAAAAGATCTTGGATAGTGAGACATCGCATTTAAAGACCCTGCATCCACAAACCACTTCCGATGAGTCAAAGCCTGGTGTATGGCGTCTTGATTTGTTAAAAGGTTGCCATCAACATTTCAGCTAACTTGGGCTCAATCTCCCCCCTTTTTCCAGCACCTTTTTCCCTAGTTTGGCACCTAGTTCCGTGTTTGTTTTTTGAATATTATTTTTTTTTAAAATGTGTCCATATATGTTTCCACAAGTGTAGGAGTGTAGAAGGTGATCCGAAGAATAGCCCCTTTTACTTCGGAGAGGCTAATTAAAACCGAGGGTCTCTAGGTATCCGGAGTCCACCTTTCTAAGACACACTCACGCAGTGCTATTTATCCTTGAGCAGGGTCGTTTATGCACCCAAAATGGCGGGTTTAATCAGGTATTTCTCTTTAGATCCGCCATAACATGTGGCTCTGCACCACGCATGGACGATTTTGATTCATCATGAACCCTGGTCCCCAGACACCTAGTGAACCTTCACACTTACATTCACTCTAAAACATACTATACGGTTCCCGATGACATTTTTAGTGATAAACGATTTAAATTTGGAATTTTTGATGCTGATAGTTATAATTGATAATAAACGCACAATTATGTGTAGATGGTGTTATTTAGACTAACAATAACTGTTGATTTTAAAATCCACACTTTATGGTTTAAAAGTTCAAAACTTTATTCGATTTATCCGCTACCTCTATCAGCCCCATGAATGTAAATAATTTACTCCAAAAACTTCAATGCAATTACGAAACTTCAATGCAAATGTATAAGAATATGAAATGTATCCGGATGACTCAATTCAACATACAAGGTTTACACAGTGTTTGTTCGTCACTTAGTTATAGCGCTTATTCCTTGGAACTAAAACTCGAAGGCTGACCCTCACAAACGATAAAAGGGCTATAATTTACGGATATGCACCTGGAATATCCGGACCACTTATAGGGAAGGTACCTCTATCAAACTGGTGGAAGCCTATTAAGGTATTACCACCAATCAGGAAATGCGATGAACAGGATGCTCTAAAAGAGAAGCTGTAATGTCTACTACAGCTGACATGCAAATAGCTAGGGCCTTGTTATGCAGAGTTTCTCGGCCACGGCAAAATTGGCTCTTTCGGGCTATGATTAATTTGCATGTTATGTAGACTGTCACATCAATATTGCCAATTTCGTACTTTTACTATATTTTAATACTTTTTGGATGTGCCAAAATTTAAAGGAAATGTAGATATGCTTACTTTCAATTTGCCACCAAAAATAACCAGCAAGAAAAAATTAATAGAGGCAATAAAAATGTTAAGTTATTATTATATTTTCTTATAATAATTGTTATAAGAACTTACAAAATTATACGCTTTTCCTTAAAATCGAAAAGTGAGAAAATTAGATTATTAGCAGTTTATAAAATAGGATGTATTGCTTACTGCCATATTACCTTCAAAACGTATTAAAGTTGTAGAAATTTGCTCCTAAAAGGTGGAAATTCTGACACCTTAAAATAGATATGTATCTAATTTCAAAAATATGAATTCTAAAAATATGTATATACGGCGTTTACACTTTGCTGGAATGTCGATTTGCCATATAAAAATAGGCACAATAATCTTCGAATTTTGACCGAAAGTTGACTACATTTAATACCTTTTCCTGAATACAGTGCTGAATTTGATGCGTTATCGAAAAGTTAAGCAGTGATGTGGAAGTCGGTCATGCAGTTATATATTATAGTCAAGCAGTAGCAGTGGTTAAGTTAAGCAGTCAAGTAGAAGTCAAGAAAGTTTTATAGTCAAGCAGTAGTGGTAGTAGTAGTTAAATCAGCAGACGGCAGTTAAAGAGTACGGTCGTGAATATTAAATTCTATACTTGTAATTATTAACCTTTTATAAAGTCTTTTAAATTGAGTATATTAAATTCTATACTTCTAATCATTAACCTTAATAAAGTTTTTAAAATTGTATATATTTATATTAATTGGAGCTTGTCTTTTACATATATATATATATATAATCTAATTCAATTTGCAGGAATAATAACAAACAGCGCAATTCTCCGTGAACAGTGGAAGAGTAATATGTGCAATTGAAGTTGTGGTCGACTAATGTTTCGAAACTCGAAGGACCAAAAAGAAATTCGCATATTGTAACGACACTCAGTCGCGGTCCGAGTCATTGCAATAAATTTGTTTTATTGACCAGTTCGAAAGCTAGTAAAAGGCCAAGGTGAAAGTAAAAACGTTGTTTATTTTATTTCAAAAATGAATTTATTATAAAATTTATAATACTACGTAAAAAAAAAAGAATTCTAGCCTATGTGGTTATAGTTCTAAGCGGTTACAATAGGTTGTAGCCAATGGCATGAAAATGCCGACGGCGTTATATTCTATGATACAAAAATTCTACCCTATGGCATCAAAATGCCTTGCGGCGTTATAAACTATAATAATAAAATGATTCTAGCGTATGATATCAAAATGCCGTGCGGCGGTATAACTATAATAATGTAATGATTCTAGCCTGTGGCATCAAAATGCCGTGCGGCGTTATAAACTGCTAGTCTATAAATTTAACTAGCCTATAGTATTAGAATACTACTGGCGTGAAATTTCCCTAGCTACTTACCGATGATGTGGGTGTCTACTTACTTCGGTGTGCTGGCGCTAAGTGATATTTTTTGTAAAATTGTCGTCTATTTATATAAAATCACCCTTACTTTAGTAGTTGTACGCACAACCGCACAAGTGTAATTTTTCATGCGTACACAATTAATGCATTTCTTTGCGGAGTAACGGCATTGCCGTGAGTTTAGATTGTCTTGTGCTGGTTGGTCGTGTGATTGTGGGTGTTCGTTGCTACGTTGAAAAACTGGTTTGTTCTATTCATGAAAGGTGGTGATTTTTAATATTTATATTTTCTGTTTTAATAAAAATTAATATTAACTACTAAATAAAGAAAATATATAAATAGTAATTAAGTTAGTTATGTTACACTAATTCGTCGAATGGTTTCGTGTTCGTTTTCTTGAATTTCTAAAAACTTTGATAAATTCGTCTTAGTGTGTACTGATGTGATCATAATCCTTCTGCTGAATTGTGCTTCGGTCTTTCACAGGTCGCTACCAATTTCGTGTGTTGGGTGAATCCTGTGCTTCGAGACAACTTTCTCTTACCATACTTGAATCAGTGGCTTGATTACTTCTTCCTTCGGTTGAGCAAAGTTCAATTTTCCTTGCGGTGATAGTTGTTCCTGTTGACTGTCGTGGTTTATTGAAACTTGTTGTGCTTGTCTCTCTCGACTTTAAAGTTGTAACTGTGTGATGGGTTTTGATGTTTTATAAATAAATGTTTTATAAATTAAACTATTTTGTTTGTTGCAGTTCATTCATCAATGTTAAAATCGGACGGAAAGCTTTGTTCATCATCTTCAATCAATAGTGGATCGATTTCCATCCTCGTTTTATCATCGTCTAAAGAACCATCTGAAGATTCGTGTGCAGAAACTCCTAGGAAAAAGAAAACAAAAAATTGTGCGTTAAATCACTTAACGGTGCAACTACATCAATGCAATAAAATCGAAAAGCAAATGCTCAAACAATGGGAAAGACCTATCCATTTACAAATAGAAAAAGTTCATATAAAGAAGCAACTCTTAGAAATCCAAAAAAAGTGAATAATTTTAAATGTTTTATATATACTTGTAGGTTTAAGTGTATAATATGTGTAAATAATGTAATATTTACACTATAACTATATATAAATAATAACTATTTATGAATAATATTTTATATATAGTTGTAGTTATAAGTGTGTTTAATAAAAAAAAGGTAAAGTCAAAAAATAAAAATTATCTAAAGAATTAGCTATTGGTCTTGTAACGACATTTTCCGGCCCAATCTATAACTGGGGTATACTCAGCGAGTATACCAGGGTTCGTTATAAGAATTTTATATAAGGGAAATAATAGAGACACTTCTGTTTATAGGAGGGTTTATTATTTAACAACAAAAAAAGAAAGCAAAAAAAAACATACATTAAAGTTGTGAGAAGCATTAGACTCACGAGCGTAAGCGTTATAATTGTTGTAAATGTTGAAGTTGTTGTAATTGTTGAAAATTGATTGTTGTAGGTAATGCGCGTGTTGCAATAGCTGGAAGCGTTGAGATATAAAAGTTGTGGGAAGCAATAGACTCACGAGCGTAAGCGTTGTAACTTGAAATGAAAGAAATTCCAAATAGAACGGTTGCTTCGCTGCCCTCTTATTTAAAATTCCTTCCATTACAGGCAAAAACAAAAATTATTTTCACATAAACAAGGTCCCGTAAATTCGTCAAAACAAATTTCTTATTGTTGTACGCATTGCAATCAAATTCAATAAAAATAACTGCATCACATAAAAAATGCGTGCACAATATTTTTCTTAAATTTGTTTAAATTTGTTAGTTACAACAAATCTAACTAGTTTTTATTAACGGCAAAAAACTAATCAAAACTTATTTTAATTTACAGGGTCATTTGTTTATATAAAAAAAATGTTTGTCTTTAATATGCAATTTACAGGGTCATTCGTTTATAATTGTTACTACAGAAAAATTTTATTGCAATTAGAAATATTTTTTTTTTATTTACTACGTGGATTTAAAACTCATTATATGTAACTATTAATTTAATTTGTGAGCCTATATTTTAATGTAAAATTTTGGGCCTTACAGTCTTCTTATTTCTTCCTCTTAGATACTGCGGTGCCATTACTCTCCATACCTTTGAACAAAACTCTTTTAGAATGACACAAACGCTTGCTTTACATACACCAAACAGCCCTCCAATTGTGCTGTACTCAGCAGACCAACGTAAGGCATACAGTGCAATCGCGACCCGCTTCTTCAGTGGTATGCACTGTCTAAAGCAGGTGGTACTTCGGTCAATACCTCTAACGCTGTTGCATATGATATTGAAGTATTGGCGATTCATACGGAAGCTTTCCTTGAAAAAATTTGCACTATTACTTGGAACATTAAGTGCGTATCTTTCCTGTAAAAATATTTCATAGTTATATCAACATATTCATAAAAAATATTTCATAAAATGTTACATGCATCCAAAGATTTATTGGCCTACCATACTTATTTGCTGCTATTAATTGCAATATTTTGATAATTATTTTATTGCGCTTTATTCGTATGTATTTTAATTTATTATCGAGAATTTTATTTTGTTGCGCAGATTCACTACAGAGAGCAATGTAATTATATTTTAATCCGTAATTTTTACCAAAATAAATAAAGTTATAATAAAAGCAACTACTGTCAAAATGAAAACCCGAAACGGCAATGTAAATGCTAAATCAACTTTAGCAAAGTTCGTTCATTAAAGTTGGTACTGTTGGTGGTACATTTTCCTCATATCGGGTAAAGTTATTTGTAACTTAGTAAATATTAGCTGAAGCCAAAAAAGCAGTTCGTCAGTTCGACGCTTAGAAATGCTGATTTTTGGTATTTGGTAATTAATTGTGTCATGATGTAAATGACTTCGAAAAAATTTGAGTATCGAAGATTTACAAGAATATTTTTTCATTTTTTAACAAATGAAAACTTTACGAATTTCGCAAATTAAAATTATAAAATTTTTGTAAAGCTAAATGTGGCTATTGGGGCACTTCTAAGATTATGACATGGTCGTTGCATCAAGTTTAAGTGTATAAGATGAGCTAAGTTTATTTAAATAGAGATTGGTAATTTTGTATTTAAAAATGGAGTTGTGATTCTGTGTTTAAAAATGTAGTCGACACTTAAGATTTTCTAAAAAAGGAAGTTATTATTTTGTATTATTCTTCTTAGTTTGAGTATACACTCTTAATGAAGTTTGGAAAGGATGAAGAATTTTGATGTGAAAAAGTTAATATATTAACTTTAAAGCCTTAAGGAAAAAAAAATGAGATGAGTTTGTGAACAATGATTTGTGTTATTAACAAAAAATATGAACGTTTAATAGAACATAAACAAAACATAATAAATGTAAGATATAGTGATTTTTATATTAAACTTAATATATGTAACGAAGATTATATTGTGAACAAATAAATTATTTTATTAACCCATTAAGTATCAGGCAAGTTCAAACTTGGAATTTTATGGTAAAATTATCAGAAAGGTCTTATTTTATGTTAAAAATATTTCCTGCAAATTTTTTTTTGAAAATAGTTTTCCGGAAAAGTGCCGTGTGCTCCACCACACGCTGGGACCTATAGCATATTTTTCTCTCTTTGATAGTACAAACATTTTTATATGTGTTTTGTTCGCAAATGTGGTATTTAGTTACTTTTATGCTGAAGTAAATATCATTGTAAGTTGTATAAAGTTGTGTAAAATTCAGTTTTATGCTATTCAAATATTTATTAATCAAAAAATATATTTGAGTTATTACATATGTATTTTATTATGTAAAAAAAAATGAACTCAGTTGCATCATTGTCTACAATCAATATTGTAGAAAATGTGCAATATTGTTCATTTAAATTTTAATGTTAAAGCAATTTTCTACATGATCATTTAAATGACACTTTTCACATGTAAAAACTGTGGCTTTTGGTGTTCAAATAATACAGCGGTGGCAATTTCGAGTTTTTATGAAAGCGTGCATACCGCTTATACGTGGAAAATTTCCCAGAAGTTAAACATCTTCTGCTGGACTGTGACTTTCCCTATTCCAATCATCGTAAGCGGTAGCTTCTGTAATGTACATTGAGTTCTCTGATGCAAGAAGAAGGTTTCTGGCAATGTGACTTTCCCTATTCCAATCATCGTAAGCGGTAGCTTCTGTAATGAACATTGAATTCTCTGATGCAAGAAGAAGGTTTCTGGCAATGAAATTCTTGAAGTCTAACTGTGGCATCGTGTGTTGTTAGAAGCAGCGATAAAGCAATGTAGTTTCCAAGTGTTTACTACAGCACTATCTAAACACTGAACCAATAATGGACATCACCATTTTTTGCTTCAATTCCCGATATGATAGTTAGCAACTCCATTGTCATATAAATCGAAGCCTCCCATATGTCGGTAACTTGAGGCTGTGGGATACCAACCTCTTTTTTCTCTCTGTTATAGCGTTGCACATTTACTAAGGGTTCAACGGAATCATACAACATGTTAGAATGGATTTCACAATGACTCAATAATTTCTTTACAACAAATGCACCGATTCCTAATTGTTTGTTGTATTTGTCAGTTGAACTCGAGTATGACAGAAACTGGAAGATATGTCCACTATCCATATAAAGGGTTCACAGCTTATAACCGAATCGTATTAAATTCACAAGTTCCAATGTGAAAAGTTGCGACTCAGACATTTCTACAACACCTCCATAATCTTGTGCATTTGATTCGTATACAAAGTCTCATGTAATGTTTGTTGATATTTCATCATCGTTAATCATTTCATTGTCCGATTCACAAGCAACATTATCAGGTGTGAAACATTATTATTCAATAGGTAGCGGAGTGTCACTTGGCACTAATAAGTCATCTTCGCTCCAATTGTCAATAATTTTCAATAGTTCCTGATTTCTTAGATATCTTAGGCACGACATTATAATTTTGTTTACAGTTAAAAATTGACGATAAAACTTTTAGCAAGAACAAATGTAAGCCCTGCATAAAACAACAAAACTCAGACTAACTCAACCAGCAATCAAATATCGAAATAAACTTATTACTATTATGCATAGTAAAAAACACAAGTTTAAGTTAATCAGACGAGTATGATATTTATTAGAGAGATTGCTCTTATTTTATTTCATTACCTAACGACAAACATTTATATTGCATTGTTTCATCATTATAGTATTATAGGACCTAGCGTGTGGTTCACCACTCGCCTTTTTTGCTGGCGTCTGGTGGCAAGTAACTGTTACTAAGGCGCCGACAAAAATCACGAAAATTATATTTAGACTTTTGTGAGCACATGTTATAACAAATATATTAGTTTTTATTTCTGTTAATTTTTATTTTCATTTAATTAAAAAAAGTATTTTTTTGGACACTTTTTATTTCGGACCAGGTAAACTTATAAACAAATGAAAACTGTTCGAAAAATGTATTTTTATATTATTAAGATATCAAACAAAGTAACAAATATAAAAAAACATTGAATTAATTACTTATATATATTTTTAAATAATTTTCAAAGTTAGCCGTGTGGTATACCACACTGAGTTACGAAATGGATTAATGAAAATATGAGCATTTAATAAAAATATAAACAATAATCAATATATGGGTCATTCTTTTACAAACCGGACGGATTTTGGCAAAAAATGACCTCATCACCTCCGATTTGGCTGAAATTTTTTATGAGCTCCTTTCATAAAATAAGAAGACCCGTATCTCGGGAAAAAATTTTGTAATTTTTTTCCTAGGTGATATGGACCCATGGGGTTTTGAGAATTGGCATTGTAGACACATTTTCAAATGGCTATATCTCAAGTTCTATAAAAGGTAGAAACTTGCGTTTGAAAGATAATTGGTTGAGCTTTTAAGAAATTGTTTAAACAATTAAGATTGTTTATATTTAAGTACTAATATTAACCATTAAATTTCAAAAAAAAAGATATCTCAAAAGGGTACACAACATTTTTCATTTTTTATATTTTATTTAGATTCAGTTTTAAATTTTACTAAGAAATAAAAATTTTCATGATAGTATCGATTTTTATAAATTTTTTAAATTTTTTTTTTCTCATAAAACACATCAAACACATGCGTGCTATATTTACATTGAATGAATTTTCAAAAAATATACTACAAATATTCTTATATAATATTTTTGATTTCAATTAGTAATAAAATTGTACATAAAACTCAAAAATTTCAGGACGATATTGTCGTTGGAACTACTTTTAAAAAATTTATTTATCCTTCACATCACTCCAAACACATACACACGATTTTTCAGTAAAAAAAACAGAGGAATACGTCACACAAATTTTTCATTTTTACTTTTAATTCCGATTAAACAATAAATTCTTCTTCGAAAATAAATATTTCCAGTGTGATATTGCTTCCAGAAGTAATTTAAAAAAATTAATTTATCAGGTGTCCTTCATGTTACTCATACGCACCATAATACCCTTGAATCAATTTTCCAAGAAAAGTGACACAATATTCACATTTCAAATTAGTTCCGCATCATCTCTATTTTTAAATTATAAATTTTAACATAATTAAACCGTTTTATGAACTTTTTCTTATATTGATCAGTTTAAAAATTAATTAGTTCCACACTAGCTCTGTTTTTTTTTTACTGAAAAATCGTGTGTATGTGTTTGGAGTGATGTGAAGGATAAATAAATTTTTTAAAAGTACTTCCAACGACAATATCGTCCTGAAATTTTTGAGTTTTATGTACAATTTTATTACTAATTGAAATCAAAAATATTATATAAGAATATTTGTAGTATATTTTTTGAAAATTCATTCAATGTAAATATAGCACGCATGTGTTTGATGTGTTTTATGAGAAAAAAAAAAGTTTAAAAATTTATAAAAATCGATGCTATCATGAAAATTTTTTATTTCTTAGTAAAATTTAAAACTGAATCTAAATAAAATATAAAAAATGAAAAATGTTGTGTACCCTTTTGAGATATCTTTTTTTTTGAAATTTAATGGTTAATATTAGTACTTAAATATAAACAACCTTAATTGTTTAAACAATTTCTTAAAAGCTCAACCAATTATCTTTCAAACGCAAGTTTCTACCTTTTATAGAACTTGAGATATAGCCATTTGAAAATGTGTCTACAATGCCAATTCTCAAAACCCCATGGGTCCATATCTCCTAGGAAAAAAATTACAAAATTTTTTCCCGAGATACGGGTCTTTTTATTTTATGAAAGGAGCTCATAAAAAAATTTCAGCCAAATCGGAGGTGATGAGGTCAAAAAGGTGTCCGGTTTGTAAAAGAATGACCCATATACAAGGTACAACAAACGTAAACTTAAGTTTTTTATTTGAGGTAAGGAGGTAATACAAATCGAACAATACAGGAGAGTAATATAAATAACATACAACAATCTGCTCTGGAAGATAACATAAAACTATTGACATACAACAACACTGTATTGACATAAAACATTTACATAAATTGTATTATAAATACAAATTTTTGAAACACATTTTGAAAACACAACAACTATTTTTTGAAATACAATATAGGCGTGAACTTGGATGCAGCTTTGTGGTTAACATGAAGCTGTCAAAATTGCATCAAGGAAAAATTGTTCAAAATCACCCTAATTTGCGCTCACGCACCGACAGAAGAAAATGATAACTTGACTAAAGATACATTCTACACAAGACACGAGGAAATTTATGATCACAGTCCCACCCATTACGGTTGAATTGTACTCACGAGAGACAGCCGAAATCTTCGCGGCTAAACTCTCAAGCCGATTAAATAATCAACCCTCCCGTCCCGATAATGCCGGTAGAAAATGAAGAAATATCTCTCATTCCCTACGCACATTGACATTGTCAACGTCTCCCATGACGTAAATGCATCACCTTATCTGCAGAATATGGATAGATGAAAGTATACCCAACGATTGGAATCTTAATACCATTTGTATTATTTTAATAAAGGATGACACGATGATTTGTGCTAACTCTCACTGGATCAACATAATGCCTCTCGCGTACAAGGTTCTTTTAACTCTACTATGTGGCTCAAGTCACACGCCATCTAACTGATTAGGTCTTTTTGGTGCGGTTTCCGACACTGCGACAAATCCTGGAAAAAGCTCACGAGTCCAACATCGTCGCCTACAACCTTTTTGTCGATTATAAAGCTGCTTTCGACAGCCACATAAGAGACCGCGGTTATGCCGCAATGAGCTTGGTGTTTCTCCAAAGTGAATATGATTCTGAAGAATGACGGGTGTAAAGAAGGAAATATTCACATATTTCCAACCTACATAGTTTCAATATAACAACAAGCAAGCAACAACACCAACACTATACTAGTAACTTCAAAAGACATTTTAGATACACATCACAATACACTATGTTTAACACGCAACATATAAAATAATTTCACTCACTTTAAGAATTTTCAATATAATCTAAAATAAAATAGATTAATTTTATTTAATGTATATTATATTAAAATAACTCACAAGTAATACCCCGTATCTGCATCGGTAACATATGGAATACATCTGAAATCACTATTATAATTAACAAAAAAATGTATTTAAATAAGTGAAGAATATACACACCTTATATTTATTCACTATTTATATATTTATTTTATTTATTTTTATTTGTTTTTATTATTTGTTATTAATTCTTTTTTTATTTATTTATTAATAAATAAATATAAATAATAAAACCACAAACACCGGCATTATATAAAAAAAACACGTTTGTAAACAAAACAAGAAACGTCAAAGCATGAAAGCTTTGGTTGAATTAAATACAAAGCACGGCGAATTCAAGAACGCACGAAAACACAAAGCACAGATATTACACCCAGGCGAACAACAGCAACAAAAGACAACAAGTATCAAAAATACCAACAGCAAATGTACCGATGCGCTACAGGAAAAGCTTCGGTCATTTGAGTATAAATAAACGCGCATTGTACAAGCAGGGGCACTTGTTGGGAAACTCTCAAAGGTAGTAATACGTCTTTGTGAAACAAGTCAGTAGAACTATATCGTCAAGGCAGTACATACGTCTGGACTAGTAGTATTGTATAGCGTCAAGGTAGTATATACGTCTTGACAAGTAGATTGTATATATAGTCTTATATGTAAATCAAGCCAAGGTAGTCATAATACATCTTGGCTAGTAGGATTTTCTGTAGGTTTGAGTTAGGGTAATAATACGTCCTAACATTAATGAATACTAACCCAGCATAACACTTCTAATCTCCAGTTAACGCCGTCTTCTGCAAAACACCAAGATTAGCACAAGTAGTGTCGTCTGACAGCAACATTTCAGGCAAATGGAAACAACAATCGGAACAATCATCGAAGCACAATTATTCCAAATAATCGTAGTCATCAAATTAGCAAACCAGCATTATATTATAAATATATTAGTTTGTAAAACCTTATTTTATTTTAAATTCTCCTAAAAAAATAAATGAATTACTACATCACATTGTCTTTGACTTCCAAAATAAAAATTCTATTACAACGACCCCTGGACGACGGTTGAATATACCTCAGCATCATCAGCGACAGAAAGTGTGTCGTTACACGGGTGAGCAATAGCCGTAGTTTCGGCAAGGTAGAATCGTGTCGGTTCAAGGCTTTTGATACTGTGCGAGATTTAAGGAAAGGTGTTTCCATATTATGTGATATTTTCAATTTCGTCACGGAAGTGATCATGCGCTGGGTGTTCACCCGTGTTTACTGGTAAAGTGACCAGGGGCCGGAGATGTTAGGTTTCTGTTGAAGCTACCTATAGTTTTCGACACTATGATATAGACACACGTTACTATTGAAGCCACGTGTGTTATACTCCGTGCGATCGTAATTCAGTCACCCAATTCAACTATAAGGTTCACTTGATCAATCAACCTTTTATATCGAGCTATTGTTTGAATAGCTTCTTTTATTTAAACCAAAATTTTAATTTTTAATTCTTTTACAATTTTATAAGCAATTAATAGTAAATATTTTAATGTATATATGAAGTCAATTTTGTTTCTTTCTTTTTATTAATTATAAGATCTTTTTTACAAAAAAAAAAAACAATACACATATATACCTTCTGATCAAAAAAGAACGAGAGGCCTATTTTTGAATTCCCGCGCTTATCCAATAGGTAAATTTTTTTTATTTTCACGCTGGCAACATTTTGTGTTGCAAATGGATTCAAGTGTGCCGAAACTGTTGAAAAAGGCCTTTTGTGATTTGTGTGTATCGCAACCACGAGTATACGAATGGTTTAAAAGGTTCAAACACGGTCGTACAAGCTTGGACCACGATGAGATCGCCACACGAAAATTTTTCGACTTCTTTGTATAGACGCCAAACAAAAACTAATCGTACGATAAGCGTTCAACATTGACAGAATGTGTATAATAGTGTTACCAGCGTGAAAATATAAAAAAAATTACCGATTGGATAAGCGCGGGAATCACAGTTCCCATGAATATGTTCTTTTTTGATCACAAGGTACTTGTTGTGATGCAGTTTACAAATATAATTTATTTGTGTAATTCATGTTAAAATTCAAGTCTTCGTTATTAAAATTAGGTTTTATGACATTAGGTTCAATGTAGAATTCCATGAATTTTGTTTTTATTCATTAAAAAACATGAAAAAAAACTTATTTAAATAAAACCTACTCGAATGAAGATTTTGTTAAATTTATTTTATTGGTTCTAAATCTTGAAAAGAGTTTTGGAGTATCAGATTTTGTGTTTATATTTCGTATGCAATAAATTATGAAAAGACACATTTCTTATATTTATGTTTAGAGTGCGATAAATTATGGAAAGATACAATTCTTACATTTATGTTTGCATTAACACGGGATGTTTGGATTAACACGGGATGTTTGCATTAACGACATTTATACATTGATGCCCATTATACTGTATTGTGTATGTTTAGGGGACGTAACTCATGCATATCGTATATTTAATGTTACACTTTTAATAAATTTAAGCTTTAAAATTAAATTGAATGTTTATTTTCTTTTAAAGTTTATTTAATTTAAATATGTAGTTTTATACCGCACATCAGCTACCTCCTCGTGTAAGTCCAAAAATTCCATGTTGTTAAAAAAAGATCAATGTTGACCGCTATTAATGCGTTGGAGTTCATTGACATTGACAAAGCTCAGTTTTCTTTCTTCTGCACTACACCGATTGAAAGAATTGTCATTTTTCACTTATGCGAAAATTGTTAGTTATTCTTTATCTATGTTTTTATTTAGTTCCACACCTTTACGCGTTTTGTTTTGATGTTAGTTGATAAAATGTGTTTGAAATTAGTGTCGGCAAAAGTGGCTATTTTTAATAAAATAATTATAATGAAAACCGAACTTCGTAGTGACAAATAGTTCGAGATGCGTTTATTATTATTTTATAATAATATATCTTTGTTTAATTTAAATTTATTTGTCCATAATTTTCGCTTGCTTCGATTGCTGGAGTTCTGTTGCCGCGGGATGGCTTTTGGTGAGTTGGTTTTCGTGATATTTTAAATATTAATTAACAACTTTTGGTCTAGGTATCTTCGGACTTATTATTTAATTTTATTCATCTTGTTTTTGTGTTTATCATAAGTGTAATGTGTTGTCATTTTGTGAGCTAAAAATGTCTCATCCATGTCCGCGGCGTTGCAACGATTTAATATTTAATTAAAAAAATTTTAGTCGTTGCAAAGGCAATAATCGACGAGAGATTGAATGCAGATCATTGCTGGATGTTGGTTCACAATTCAACCTAGTAACTGATAGAATAAGTAAACAATTAGGAGAAAACCTAAAAAATACACCAGTTTGTATAGATGGTGTGAGACAAAAGAAACAAAATCCACAACAACGAATTAATTTAGCTTAGTGTATCAACGAGTACACTAGCAGAGTAGATGGCTATATACTACCTAAAATTGTGTCTAATCAACCTAGTTCGCACATTGAAAATCAACCTGAATTCTCTTGTTGTAGAGAGAATAGCCGATCATAATTCAATTGTGAATTAGGCAAGACTTGCGGTATGCGATGTACAGGCAAATCATCATTCAACCTGAAGATCAGAGATACCAAATAATAGTCTAGAGAAACGATAAATGTGAACCCTTATAGTTTTATCACCTTACGTGTTTTATCAATGGAACACAATCAGCCCCATATCTGGCTACCAAATGCTTACAACAGTTGGTAAAATTTGAATTGAAATAATAGGTACTGAGCGACGACTTCTACGTAGTTGTTTATTTAAGTATATTAAATAGTCTCTAAAATGCCAAAAATATACAAACGCAGTTAAAGGGATTGTTGGAATCAGCAGGATTTAAGCTAAGCAAATGGTGTGCTAACCATCCTTCATTACTTCAAGAAATTGTGATGGAAGATCAAGAAGCTGAATTGGTGTTCTGATATTTGTTGCGGCGTGATTAGAAGCGGGTTAATTTTTTCGTGATGACAGTATGTTGCAAATTTATTGTGGCGTTTGTCATTTGGATGGTCACCATATTAATAATATTGCCATTTAATTGTTCATGTTCGTACTTGACTAACATTTTGAAGATTGTGTTTAGTTGATTCTCTATAACCTGTGAATTATTTATGAAACTTATCTGATTGTGTATTATAACGTTAATCATAGAGTCGATTATTTATATTTGAGCTGGACATTATGCTTTTCTAAATTCTTTATTGTTTTTGACATATCACTTGAATAATTGGAGTCGAGTACCCCAAACAAAGAGTTTGTAACAAACCTGCATGTTGAGTTTAGTTAAGGGAGCTTAATTGTAAACAATTATCATTTCCCAGTGGGATGTTATTAGTTTGGTTGTTCCTATTTATTCAAAGTGTATTAGAATTATTGGAAGTAGTTAATTTTATATCAGGGGAAATATACCTTAGGCACTTTAACCTATTTGCCTTTAATGTTTAATAAGCACTTGAACCAATTAAACTCAATGAATTCTGGAATTGAATTATTTTTTATTATTAAAAATTTAGGCTTTTATACAAATTTGGCAAGGTGTTGATACATACAATTCCCACGATAATATCCTACACTTTAAGCTGTATTAAAGTAGCGATTAGATATCGCTCAGCTTAGTCGTGGGAACGGTCACAATTCTCATGGAAATTGTATGCCTTTTACGAATAAGAAGTGAGGAATATTACTTGCGTATTTTCCTTAGCAAACTGGTATATGCTTATAAACTTATTTTCTTTCAACCTTGAATAAAGTCCATATACCAGCTTGCTTTACAAACATAATTATTATTTTAATAATTATAATGCTGAACTTGCACAAACGTATTTTCATTCCTTATAACGTTCTGTATTAAAATATTGCACATGCCAAATGCATGGCTTATCTGTAGTTTCATATGACGAGCAAAGTGTCCTCGTGTGATATACAAATGTTGTTGTTGTTTTTGATATTTGTTGATATCTTAACCCACCGTTCAAGGTTAAGACATTAAGTCATTCACATTATGAGAATAAAAATTCGCTTTGACAACAAAATAAAATAAATTTGAACAGATGATTAGTGATATGATTATTATTATTATTATGTCATTATTATGTCCAAATTGGACAATTGCCTTTTTATAATTTTATTTTAAGTCTTTAATGTTATCTCTTAAGGTCATCCACTGATCTTGCAGCTTGTCAGGTGGTGGATCGTCTCAATTACATTTCAACTCCTAAATTTTCTATTTAAATAATATGGCTTGAACTACTACTAGAGCTGATAGTCCTACCGGATCGAAAATTTTTGCCAAATCTAAGCTCACTATTCTTTTTGTGATTCTTGATTCATAGTTGTTGGTTAAATTGATACTAATTTTGTCTTCTTGCGGTGACCAGGCCCAGGCCCAAGTAATTTCGGATGATTTGCGCACCATTTACGTTGGCGAAATCCTGCGCTTTGTTGCAGTTGTGTGAGTTGTTGCTGCATGTCTATTGCTGTTCCTATGCTGTCTGATCCCCCTAGGATATCATCCATATAAAACGCAATAAAATCGTGAAAAAATCACTCTGCACTACTGGATCTGCGTGCAGTAAATCATTAAATTAATTTTCAAATGTTGTTTTGGATGATTCAATATATCAATTCTGTCAGGTTGATAATATAAAGCATCTGCTAGTAGAATTCTTTTCGGTATTGCCCTTTCGGAAATTTTGATGTATTTCGAGGGCGGAGGAAATACATTGTTAGATAGTACAAATGCTTCTAGCTGAGTTGAAAACTTAACTCGAGAAGCCCAACATTAATTCAATGCTGGGATTTGTTGATTTTACTACCGATGCCTTGAATTTGTAACGCTGATGTATATGGTGTAACTCCTAATCGATTGGCAATATTTTGGCTAACTAAATTTAATTGTGATCCAGAATCCAAAATTGTTTGGCATTCTATTTCTCTCCCATTCTCAGGTGATAGTAACTGAACTCAGAAGTACATATGGTCGATACTTTGGATTTTGACCTGTTGTGCAAATGGCTGGTGGTCCATTACATTTTGTTGATGAAGCCTTAGCAGCATATTGACTCTTATGGTTGGTCGAAGAAGACGTATCTGGCGCCTTTGTGCTCTCATCAAGATGCAGTAATGTATTATGGTGTTTATCACACTTAAGACATCTTCTAGGTGAACACTGATTAGCCAAATTTAACGGTTTGAAGCAGTTGATGCATAGGTAGAATATCTGTCAGCAGGCCTTAATTTAAACGTTCACTTACAAATTCTTTATTCGCAGAACACTTATTTTTAATTTTTTGGCTTTGTTAAACTCTAGGTTAATTAAAAAAAAACAAAAATAACACAACCGTGATGATATGTTGAAGTCAAGATTGCTTAGTTCCAATAAACTCTTGTAACATCTTGCATTGTTTTTATTTTATGGGCAGAAGCATTACCTGGTAGCAATGCGGGCCCTGTCAGACGTTGCAGAATGGCTGAAATTATCACTCGAGAATTTTCATACCTTCTTTGTAATAACTGCCATGTTGTTGCATAATTGGCAATTATGCTATGTTTCTTTAGGAGACATGATTCGGTGTGTTGCCATGTTGTTTTTGTATTGTGAAGTTCAAGGACTCAACCTGATCCCATAATATGTTGAAGGTGGTGAGTTTGACTTGAAAGAATTACACTGATTTGTTTAGACCATGTTGTCTTACGTTCTCTATAAGACCATTAATTGAATTAATAATTGCATTCTGCCTATTGAGTAAGGGTTGAATTGCATTTAATCTTGTAGCTGCTGTTGACTAATTTACTTCAGGTATTTTATAAATTTCTGGTGTGACTGTTATTGTAAATGGTAAATGGTAAACGGTAAAAAGGTAACAATTACCTTAAGGTGCTTATTACCTGCAGCTGCACCTTTAGGTGATAGTAGATTATTAATGAGACCGAGGTACTTTTCAATTAGTGTATGATTATCTCATAATAATCTTTGGTAAAGTACTCGTGACTAATAGGTGTACTGTCCAGCTCCCGAATTATTGAATCGGTTTTCTTGAAATAGTTCCAAGCTTCAATCAAACGTTTTTGCCATTCTTCTAGGTACACTTTCGTTTTTTGGTTGGAGGATATCTTTTTAAAGTTGGTAATCTATGTTTTTATGATACCGTCCAACTGCTCTTGTGTTGCTGCTAATGACTCTATATGTTGTGATAATAATCATTTCAAATGAAAACATGAATTGTCGCGTAGCGATGAGCAATGGCTGTTGTAGCTGATAGCTGTTAACTTTAAGAAGGCTCACACTTGTTTGCTATTGCCAATTGCTATTGATGCAATGTATAAATGGGCAGGTTCACACTGGTGTGCTCTAACCCTTTTGATTTATGAAAAATATAAATGGAGGGTCACACTGATTTGCTCTTGCTTTTTTGATTGATGAGAAATGTAAATGGATGTTCACACTGATGTGCTCTTGCCCTTTTCATTGATCAATGGAGGTTCACACTGCTATGCTTTTGCTCTTTTGATTGATGCAAAATATTGGCTCATTTACAGCGCTCTTGCTAGTGCCAATAACGTTCTCCTTTCAGATCACGTCAGGGTCACCAAATTAAAACGAATAAATTCTATAATTTATTCATTTATGCTGCTTCGCACTTGAAGTAGTAGTTGTTTAGTTTGTGTTTTAGAAGACTAGCACCTTAGCTATTACTTTCAAAATTGTTAATTGACAGACTAGCACTTGTGCTGTTGCCGTATATAGTTATAGATGAGATTATAATTTTAATCTGATTCTTTATTGTTCGTATTGTGGTTTATATACAAAATTATAATAAGTTAAATTGATACATAAACAAAATTAAAAATATGCATTAATTTACAATATACAAAATAAAACTATTTTTAAACTATTTTACTATTAACTAACTAACTAATTTAACTATTTTAAATTGACAAATTAACCAAATATCAAAGTATGCATTAATTTACAATTTACAAAATCAACAAAATATTCATAAATTTAAAATTAACTGTCTTGCTTAATAAGGCCAAATACTTTCGGTAGTGCATTGACTAAAAAAGAGTTGATATTGCACTTTTGTTGATCAATAACCGACAAAGCGTTGGCCTAAAAAAAAACAAATAGCACGTGAGTTGTGCAGGCAATAAATTATTACAACTGTAATGAACTTTTTCACAACCGTTGATAGCTGAGATAGCTCACGGTCTTTCAGGGATGTTACAAGAATATTTCTTTGTAACCCTGAATCTTCTCGTGATATAAATTTTAAACACGTATTAATTTTGGTTTATTTTCTTTATTATTTTCTTTAGTTAAATTCTTTATTGTTAAAATACATAGATTTAATACTTATTAACTACGAAAATGAATTACAATAGGGTTATAAATATTAAAAATGCCTGAAATTAGAAGAACGTTTGGTGTATTAGGAGATTGATCAACGTTACCGACTGGGCTACGTTGCTGGATTAGGAGATCAACGTTACCAACTGGGCCACGATGTTAGTTTAAGAGATCAACGTTACCGACTGGGCCACGTTGTTAGGTTAGGAAATTTATCAAATTTCTTTGTCCACTATTCATGTGAATGATTCAAAGTATCCTGTTGCTGCGCTATGCCACCTGCTGTGAGTGCTGAAACCAAGTCCCCATGCAACTGCTACGATGTGTTTTCTTCTAACGGGATTTCTGTTGTTGTTGTTGCGGTGTGTAGCTCGACTCGAATTTATTGCATATAAAGCAAAAACACAACTTTTATGTTTACACCCAAAGGTAAATGGTTAGTGTTGTTGATAAAAATTTACACGCAAGGATATGAGTGACAATAGTAATACTACGTTTCCACTACGTACTTAGTAAGCTTCATTTACTGAGTAAATTGCATTAGCTTCCGTGCTTTTCCATTTAGTATAGAATATAGCAAACAAAATTCTCCCAAAATTATACCAAATATGACGAATGTAACATTGAAATGATCGAAATTTGACATACATATTTGACACATGAAACAAAATGTAAACATAAACAAACAATCAAAATTCTAAACAAACAACAGGTAAGAATTTTTTTAAATTTTTATAGTAAATAAAATAAATATAAATTTTTATAAATAAAATATATAATTAATACATTGAAATATAAAAATAAGTGTATTTATCAAATATATATAATGTAATTATAAAATTTCATGTATTTAATAAAAATTATTTATTTCAGGTTAACATCAGGAAAGCAATAATTGAGATCTCACAAGTTTGATTTATAAATTTGAAACTGACAACACTTTCGAATTAATTTCTGATAGTCATCCTCACCGTTACCGTCAGCGTCGTCAACATTATCGGCAACATTATCGTCAACATCTTTGAAGTCAAAAAAGAACACACCTACAAAGAAAAGAAAAATCAATGATAACCGACTATATTTTTTTATTTTTATTTTTAATGTATTATATATTAATAAAATTATAAATGTAATAATATAAATTTTTTATAAATTTTATAATTATTTAAAATCTAATTATATGAATAATATATAAGTATATATTTTCATTTTTATCTAAAATAGCAACTCAGTAAAATTTTATTCTTTATTTAATAATACTTACTGCCTGGAATTACCAGAAGTCCAGCACTTTCTTTGGTTTCTAGTTATCATTGAAGATGTTTTGATTTCGAATAATTTGTAATTTTTTGTTCTTTTATATATGTAGCAATTGCCGCTTTTATATTATGAAAAACATTACAAACATTATATATTAAATTAATAAAATTTTCTGTCTTTTCTTCCATGCTGATTTATTTTCTTCTAACAATACAACATTTAATATAATCTGTTTACAATTAAAATGTAATCACCGAAAAGCTCTAAAACTAGAACTTTTTGACACATAAAAGCTCTTTCCCATTCCTTAAGTAACTCATGATAATGTAAACGCAAAGAGCTCTATGTTACTATATGACTTACTAAGTACGTAGTGGAAACGTATGTAAGGACGGAAATTTTGTCTACTAAATTTCCGCTTACATACACTGAAGTTACACAAAGTTCTTAAATTTGACTTAAACAAAAGGAAAAAAATTTTAAATAGCAAATAGTTATTATTTTAAACTTTTATTATTCTTTTATAGGAAAAAATATATATATTACACTGAAATATTTAATAAATTTTCACTGAAATATTTAATAAATTACACTGAACGAATTACATTAAAGAAAACACCATCGACGCACCGTCAACAACATCGTTTATTTGGTGCGCATCAGTAAACAAGGCCAAATTTCGGTGCGACGCCTTTGCTAAAAATTAAACAAATTTATTGTTAGAATTTTATAAAGAAATATAATAATAAAATGTTGAATACTTCCCTTTACCAAAGCCGAGTTCTCCTTATTTGTTTTTATATTTAATAATTTATTGTTATTTTTTAAATATTATGTTGCACGTTTTTGTATATATACGCAGCTGTCAAAGCGAAATACGGCAAGATCAGAAGCACAGCGGCTACACGGCCAAGAATAAAAGCACAGCGGTTTACGCTGCAAAACACAGCAGGTAAACGAACGGAAGAATTTAAAATACGCTAGACGAAAGCTCCGGCGTAGGAGTATTTAAGACAGCGAAATTATGAAGCAGAGGCGAGTCTATGAACATTCGTCAAGGTGGTATTACGCCGAAAAATTATAATAATTATATGTCTATGAAACATATATCAGAAATATATAAGTCCTGCGTTGGTGTTACGACAACGGCCATAAATTATATGTCAATGAAACATATATATACCTTCTTTTAATAATACATATCGAGTTGTACTATATCTTTCTTCTTCTAGGATAGATTTGTAATCAGTTTCCTTTCCAATTTTAAATTGTAAAATTAAAGTAACTTACAGAGGTGTAAAGGAGTCGGTCTTAGGCAACAGAGGAGGAAATTCGGGAAACCACTGCAAGTGAAGATCTCATCGACAAGTACGATAGGAAATACAACAGGAGCCTGAGCTAAAGAAGATGCACATTTCTTGTTCTTATTTTATTGAATTAAAATCATACGTTGGAATAATTTTTGGAATATTGTCTTTCAAAGTAAATAAACTATGAATTTATTTATAATCACATTGTAATTGAAATAACTTTATCATATGTTGGAATAATTTTTGGAATATTGTCTTTCAAGTAAATAAACTATAAATTTATTTATAATCACATTGTAATTGAAATAACTTTATCATACGTTGGAATAATTTTTTTTGGAATATTGTCTTTCAAAGTAAATAAACTATAAATTTGTTTATAATCACATTGTAATGGAAATAACTTTATCATACGTTGGAATAATTTTTGGAATATTGTCTTTCAAAGTAAATAAACTATAAATTTATTTATAATCACATTGTAATTGAAATAACTTTATCATACGTTGGAATAATTTTTTTTGGAATATTGTCTTTCAAAGTAAATAAACTTTACAATTCAATCTAGTAAACGAACGTTTTCTTTTCTTTTTTTTTTAAAACCTACGCCCCCGGAAAAAATAAATTCATTGTAATGACTCTGGACGACGGCTGAGGATACCCCAGCAAAAACTAAATATTTTTGAACGTCGCCAAAAAAGTGTCGTTACACGTAGTATAAATTTATTGTTGTGACGACGTTGTTGCTTATTATAGTCGTTACATTACATATATGGTATTTACAATGCAATAAGTAAAAATAATAAATTACAAGTATATATAACTATAATGCACTACAAAACTATAATGATATAATATGTTGAACATGAAGTCCTGAGCCTTAACACATTTAATAAAATAGTACCAAGAGCTACAGGAAAAAGTATTTTTTTTTTTATACAATTATAAGACCACTCCTAAAAGTCACTATAAAATACGTAAATACGTAAATTGTTGTCGTAATGATTAAAATAACGAAAATAAAAACTATATAAAACTAAATGAAGTTTTTCATTTGAACGAACATTTTGTCTTTAATTTTATCGTTTATTCGAACATTTACTTTTAAAATGGATTGCAAATTGTACTTTTGATTAAAGTGCAATGATTAAAAATGATCAAAGCTTTACAAATTGCTTTTAAATTATAAATATGCGAATAAAATTTGTATTATATTTTTTGTTGATCAATAATAGCTAATAATTCGCTTTATGTTTCATTATAGCGAAAAGAATTATTTTGGAAAAACAAGAAAATATATCGATTGAGCATAATAACTCACGTTTAATAAAAAGAAAACGAATTTATATGAAAGAAAGGTTTCACTATCCCGCTACATTAAAAGATCACTACAACACAGATAATAGCGAAAATTTGTTAATAAAAAACATATGCCTCGACCGAGAAATAAAAATTACTCAAATTAATTTAAAAAATTTGTCAGATAATATTAATTTCCAAATGAAGAAACTGAAACGATGTTGTGCTTTAGAATCAACTGAAACTGTTTCACAGAATAATCAACATATATCAAATTATGTTGCTTGGAATCAAAACTTACGACATAAAGAAAATAAAAGTAATGGTAACAAAAAGCAATTAATATATAATTTTCGGCCACGGAAATTCACTAGAAAATCAAATGAATTTATTTCGAAAAATAGAATAAAATATTATGCAAAGAAAACAGTAAGAGCGACAATTACAGGATTGATTGATTCTAATAATATTGATCATACATGTTTAATGGATAACCGTAATAAGTATTATTCTGGTAGACGCCATATATTATGCTCTAATTTTGGAAAATACGATGATCTTGCTATTCAGCAAACATGTCAAAATAATTGTGCTCTATTGCCATCTATTCAATCTAAGGCTGCTGTATGTGAGGAACGACCACTATCGAATGAAAGCGAAAATTGCACAAAAGAGTCATGCAATCAACTGATACCTAAAATTTGTAAGAGTGGTGTTATTTTTGGAAACTGTGCCCAATGTAGTTTTCATAGAAAATCTTGCAACAAAAAATGCTGTAATATTACCCATGAACCTATGTATTCATCTGGTAAAAATAAATCCTTTTCGCCACTTTTTTGTAATATGAAAAATAACTTCAAAAAAAGATTTGGTACTTTACATACAGCAACATGTAAGCTACCTATTTCACCTGTGTGGAAAGCTATAGATAATAATTATTATTTTGGCCAAACTTATAACAACACAAAATATAAAAATAAACTTTCAAATAAAAATGGAAAAGAATGTAAAACAAAATTAAAAAATTGGAAGCAATGTAAGAATGCTAACGAAACACAAAATTTATACAAAAATCCTCTTGCAAGTTTTTTAAATTCCGTAGATCCTTCAAGTAAACTACATACTGCGACATATAAAAGAATTCGTGATAATAATGATGCGCAATACAAAAAAAATATAGTACCGCGATCAAATCCCAAATCTGATAAACATAGAATATTTAACGGTACAAATAAACCATTTCTGTTAAAAAAAAATTTAAAACAAAATGGTCCAAACGATTTAAAAAAAGCGCGGGTTTCAAAAACTAATGGTATGAAAACTATGCATGAAACAAAAAAATCGCAGGTCAAACTATTAAATGACATAGAGCAATTAAATGGCATTGAAGCATCATTAGAAGTTCCAAAAACAAATTATAAGAAAACTTTAGGTGAACACCGAAATATTGGAAATACTGAAATTTATGATAATATCTCAAAAAAACCACTATTATTAGATTCAAAAGTAATTAATAGTAGTGGTAACGCCGAGAAAAGCTTGATACAGCCAAATAGTTCAATACCTAGTTTGGACACCGACAATAAACATAGCATTAAAACATTATTAGAAGTTCCAAAAACAAATTATAAGAAAACTTCAGGTACACATCGAAATATTGGAAATACTGAGATTCCTGATAATATCTCAAAAAAACCACCTTTACTAAATTCAAAAGTAATTAAAAGCAGTAGTAACGCCGAGGAAAGCTTGATACAACCAAACAGTTTAAAACGTACTTTGGATACCAACAATAAACATGAGAAAATAATGACAGATACCGAATTAATTAATTCACAATTTATCCCGCCAAAAGTCAAAGTAGAACCATATGCTTCAAGTGGGAAGATTTTTGATTCTGAATCACAACCAGTACCCGAAAAATCAACGTCACCAATTGTTGATAGTAAATTGAACACTTTTATAACGAATGACCCTAACATAAAATCCTCATTCGATCAGAAAAAAAGAGAGTTAAGTTCGTCTTTAGGCAAAGAAAATAGCAGAGAATCTGAGCATAAAAGACTGAATTCTTTATCGAGTAAAACTTCTTACAAATCGTTACATGATGTCTTAAAATCTGAAACAAATATGAAAGAAAAAAGGATTGAAGTCGATCACACCATAAACAATGTATTTATAGATCACAGTAAATCAAATGATTCGTTACTTACATCCAGTGCTTCCATGGTATCTGCACATGATGAACGAAATGAAATTATGAATTCTTATTTAAAAACAAAAAATAAGAGTGCGTCTGAGTTTCCTGTCTCAAATAAATCTGAAATTAATATAAATATAGACACACTTAAAAATGATAACAAGAAATCAAATATTTCTATAGCTTCGTCTAACGCTGCAAAAAAATTTCCATTTGATCAACAAAACGAGATTTTAAATTTCTACTCACCGAATGAAATTAAACATGAGTCTAGCTACAAGGACCTGTATCCAAAATTAAGTGAAATTATTCGCAATTCATTGCATGATGTTTTAGGAACTGAGATAATGAATGATTTGCAACCAAACCATAATGCTTTTGAACACGTGATAGGTTCAAACATATTCAATGATCTTGATTTCAACTCTAAAAGTACACCAGAAGAAAATTTAATTTTAAATTCCCAACAATCAATAGAACATGGTCAGCCGACAGACCTGAAAAAAGAAGTAATATCTAGTGTACTGAAAACAAATTCATTTGATCAAAATCGTCCTATAAGCTTAAACCGAGAGAATAACAATAATAAAAATAACGATAGTGAAATTAGTCAAGAAAATTTATCCGCAGAAGAACATGCAATAGTTACGAACTTATCCAATAATTCTAATTATGACTCTTTAAGTCCATCAGGAGATTTAATTTTGAGTTCTCAACAATCGATAGAACACCGTCAGGCAATCGATCTTGAAAAGCAAGTGATGTCTAATGTATTGAAAACAAATTCATTTGGTCAAAATCGTCCTATAAGCTTAAACCGAGAGAATAACAATAATAAAAATAACGATAGTGAAATTAGTCAAGAAAATTTATCCCCAGAAGAACATGCAATAGTTACGAACTTATCCAATAATTCTAATTATGACTCTTTAAGTCCATCAGGAGATTTAATTTTGAGTTCTCAACAATCGATAGAACACCGTCAGGCAATCGATCTTGAAAAGCAAGTGATGTCTAGTGTATTGAAAACAAATTCATCTGCCCAAAATCGTTTACTAAGCTCAAACCAAAATAAAGTTAACAACTATACAAAAAGTGATAGTAGTTTATTGGAAAATATGTCCAAAGCAAGCATTTCTTTTACAATATCGCCAGATAAAAACAAAAACACTGAATTAATTTTAAATGGAAATTCAGAAATTTATAAAATGGGAAAACTAAATAGTGAACATTTCTCCACCCACGATATTAACCAGAAGCTCCCAACCTTACGTAGTTCCAGAAAGAGCTTACCAAAAAACAATTTAGTGCTACAAAAATCCAAAACATCTGATTACAATGAAAATTATGTAACAGAACTTAAAAAACTTTTTTCTAATCCGATACATACACTTCAGAGATCAAAGACAAAAGGTCAGAATCATATCAAAACTTCAGAAAAAATTGATTTAGACAATAATTCTCGTCATAGTAGCAGCTATGCATATTATAAATACAAACCAGATCTTAAACAAAGGTCACAGCAAACAAAAAATGTGAAACAACCCACACAAAAAATTAAAGATCTAAAATACCAGCGCAGTTCGCAACAGTATAGTATCACCAAGTACAATATGCCTATAAAAAATATTTGCCAGAATTATTGTCGGCATACTGTAAAAAGAAAATCAATGTTAGGTAAGAATATGAAACAACAGACATAACAGACAACACAGCTAAGATAAATAAATCACATACATAAGATAAACAAGACAAAAGAAATTCTTTGAAGCTCATCAATGAATATCAATGAATGTTTTGGTCTTAACATATTTATGTCAATCAGTATGTGAATTAGTAGTCGTACAATATTTAAATTGCACCTTTTTTGTATTTTTAGAATTTGTTTGCGACGTAGCACCTTGTGGACAATGTGTTCCTTTGTTTTACGGCTGTCCTTGTATGAATGACGTTTATAGAAGTATAGCTATGTTGTGCTTTAAAGAATATATGTGGATGCGGAAAAGCAATGACTAAACATGTGTTAATTAGAATTAATTAATTTTTCGAGTTATGTTAAAAAATTTAAAAATTCTTAAAATAAATATATTTTTATTACATATAATATGTATAAAGAGCTCTTCACAAGGAACTGTGTTATACTGCACTCAGACGAATATTTTGAATGTAATCTTAGCTGTCAAAAATTTTCAATTTCCATTGAAAGCAACAACAATTCACAGTTAAAATTACAAACAAAACTCTTGTATGAATCCAATATTAAATACCTGTCTTAAAATGTTATTACAGTTGGTGTTAGTTGGTATTAAGCTTGCGAAAAGGTATCAGATTTACATGTTTCAAATACAAACTAGCTGGCAACACAACGGCATATAAAAAAAAAGAAAAAGAAGAGTAAGAACGCAGAAGCAGCATCAGCAGAGAAGTATGGTGGTTGTACTTGAACATCGTGCACGTGAAAATTAAAGTAAATAAAATAAAATCAATATGTCCAGAAGTTAAACGATTTCCTTATATTATTAAATTAAAGTATTAAATGAGAACTTAGATATCTCTAGCACGAGGCTAGGTCATTTTTTCAGAAGTGGAATCATCATAGTGGACTACGAAAATTGTGCGAGTTAAGACTCTATTGGCAAATTCCGCCAAAAGGAAACTTCGTTTAGTGTTTTTTGTTTACATGCAATTTCGTTTAAAATGATAAAATAAAGCGACATCGATATTGGTTTTGCATTCATTTTGACATGCATACGGCGGTGTAGTGAATATTTAGCAAACGACAACGAAATAAAAACAATAACGGTGAACAATGGAAAATTTAAGTGCATAAAATTACACAAACTCAATAAACGGTGCTTTTATTCGGAAGACAGTTAAAACGCGCCAACAAGAATACAATTTTAATGCAAGGAGTCCGCAATTAGAAAAAGCCATAAACGAAATGACATTCACAATCGCGAGGAGCGCGATAGTAACGAAAAGTTTGTACCACAAAGAATTTCATCACCGGCGGTGAACGCTACAAAATCATTGAGTAGTATCACATCGGATGAAGTGTCGAAATCAGAGAACGTCCTTAATGAACAATCGAGTAATATATCGCCGGCTCCGTATAACTAAACATGTTGTTAACATGCGCAAATGTTGTTGACGTCACAAATAAGCTCATAATGAGAGGCACCGGTGCAGGCTAACATGAACAAGTTTATAATGACATGTCGCCAGCTTGGTATCCTCAAATATCAAGTACTAACCAATTGAGTGGATACATAATGTAGCAAAATGTATATGCACAAACGCAAAATACATTACCACAACATGTGAATAGTACTCCATACATAGTGCCTTCGTTTGTGTCTGGTCCATATCTTACGCAACCAGTACCCTACGTTCTGTGAAATCAATTCTAAAACGTACGTGATGAAGTAGAATTAGTGGTTGAATCTGCATCGAAAATGTCGCTAAATGCCGTACAGTACATTATGGTTAGAATGAAATCTATACTGAACATAAATTACAAATCATTTTCGAATGTCAAGTGAAATTCCCCACCCCAAAATTGGAGAACTCCAATGTGCGTAATGAACGAAAAAGGTTCGATGGAATCAAGTGTTATCATTGTCAGAAACTTGGCCACTATTCAAAAGAAAAGTCAATGTGGCAAGTTGTAACGACCTACTTTTCCAGTCGTTTTGTTTGCTGCAATAGTATTTTTATATACTGAAATAAAGTTCACTAAAGTTTAATTATTGTCTCTTTTGATTCCTCCTTTTAAAATTTCATAGATTAACATTATAAATTCAAAGTTATTGTTTTTGATTATTAAACTGGGATAAATAGATTTAATTAATTCTGAAGCCGATTCATAAATTCGAAGTTAATTCCAATAACACAGCCTTGGTACATCGGAAATAGTTAAAAGGAAAACACACACGCGGTTGTATTCTAGGATGAAATTGACCTACTGAGGTCTTGGAAGCTACGTATTTACTCCTTGCTGTAATCTGGATCTCAACCCCTAGTAGTGCTGGAAGACCTTGAATGAGCCAGGTTAGTTAGGAACAATTTAATAATAAGTGATCCAATGGACCAGTAAACTCAACGAGCCTTGGTCCTAGTTTGATCGGATGGACCAGTAAGGCTCAACGAGCCTGTAAGCTAAATTTCGATCGAATTGACCAATAGGCTGAATGAGCCTGAGCGAGACTTGTATATCGTCTGAGTTCACAGAGCTAAGTGTCTAGTTATGCGAAATGTGCGTACTTATATATTCGTTCGACCGAAGCTTTTCGGTGAAGCGTACCATTAAATTTGCCGTTGTCAATTATGTTTCTTGTTTGTATATTGTTTTGTACTTCGTGTTATTCGCATGCTTTTGTGTATTTTTGCGTACTTTGTTTTCTTCGCCTGCCTTCGTTTTCGCCACGTTTATGTTATTGTTAACTTCGAGCTTAAATTCTTTTTTTTTTTTTTAAACAAAATTTGTTTTCAAAAGAAAATATAAGTGAGTGATTTTATACTGTTGCATAAAATCAGTGCCGGTGTAATTGTAATTGTAGTTTGTTTCCTCCGTCGTTGAAAATATAATTAAGTAACGCTTATATATTTGATCTTTGTTTTTTCTTTGTGGTTTAATGTAAAAATTAGGAGTAAGAAGGAGTATTACTTGCGATATATTTTTGTTTATTGTAAAAAAAAACGTAACCAGTGAGTGCTTTAGTTGTTGGTTGATTCTATATATTTGTTTTTTTTTTATTCATATATTTCGCTTTTTGTTCATTGCTTCTTTTTTAGGTTTGTGCAGTTTATGTATCAACACCCGCGGCTCATTAGGCTAGTGGATCACAGGTAATGTCCGTATAATTAAATGCATAAATATATATTAATAAATTTCATATTTTTCAGGTATTTCCGATGTCTGATATGGTGATATGGTGCTGATGTTGATTTTTATGCTGACGGTCTGATTTATTATGTAGTGTGATTGAAATTAGCTAGTGGAAATTTCAATCTTTACAAAGTGTAGCTGCACAAATCATACTACGGAAAATGGTCGTTATTGAAAATTCAAATGGTATTATAAAAAGTGAACGTGAATGGTCTACATACAAATGCTTTTGTTGATCTGAGAAGTGGTCATATTTTCATTCGTAAATCATTTGGAATCAAAATCGGGGTAGACAAAACCGAATACTGTAGTGCTTAATGGCTTTAGAGGCGGGGAATACGTCTGCAAACAACAAATGGATGTTTATATTGAAATTGATAAAACAAAAGCGGAAATTTGTATCTTAGCGGTCGATGATGAATTAATACGTTTTACTCGGTAAATATGTGCTACAAGGTACATTAATGTCGAGTCGAACGTATATTCTCGACAAATGCGACATCACATTTAAATAATGATGTTCGTGAAAATCTTACGACTATTCTGACGGATTTTCAAGATGTATTTTCAGAAACAGGTTTTGAACTTGGAAAGTGCACAGTAGCCAAAATGAAAATTGAACTTAATACAAACACAATGATTCACAACGGTCCAATTCGCGAAGCGTCCGATAATTTCTAATATCATACGTGAATTATTCGATAAAGGGATAATATGTCAATTTCTTCTGCATACGACTCACCGATCGTACTGGTCGAAAAGAAGAATGAAGAACATCGTCTATGCGTTGTTTAAATAAAACAATCACGAAAATGCTATTCCCGATGCCCATCATGCAGGAATAGTTCAAGCATCTGGCAGGTAATTGTTATTTTACTACGCTCGATTTAAAAATTGAAATGGATAAAAAATCAGAGAAATGCATCGTTTTCGTCACTGTCGATGGTTATTACGAATTCAATAAAATTCTATTCGGATGGTGAATGTTTCAGCTATGTTTCATCAAGTGATGAACAGGATAGACGCAAAGATGTTTTCTGGCGAAACAATGGTACATCTCAACAATGTTATTATACCAAGTACAACGATTGAAAAGGGTTCAAAAGGTTCGTTGACTGCTAAATGACATTATGTTTAGCAAAGTACTAATTTTTAGCTACACAAATTTGGCACTTAATCACATAATCGACGAAAATGGTATAACGCCCGGAAAAAAGAAAATTTCCGCAATCAAGCATTTTTTTACGCCGATAAGAACAACGAAAGTGCGACGATTTCTAAGACTAACGGGATTTTTCCGTAAATTTGTCCAGGACTATTATCGCATATCCAAACATCTAACAGAAAATATTGCCCGTGAGCGTTCTAAGTGGAAAATGTGACAACAAACCCAATTTCCCGGAACCTGTCACGACTGGTCACGAAAAGAATTGGGTCACAACCAATACCTCGTACAAGGCATACCAGGAAACGTCACGAAAATTCTGCGCAGTGTTCGTATCTGACAAGATTTAACCACGGTGTTCCACCTCTTCTGAACACCACGATGGGACAATGACTTGCAAATCGACGATGATTTATCTTCAGGATTGGCCAAGTTGTGAAGTACGAACTAGCTGTAAACACTGTGGCATTTAAAGAAGAGAAGAAAATGAAAAATACGAACGAAGAAAAAGAGAGCAATATCAGCAGAGAAGTATGGTAGTTGTACTTGAACAGTGTGCACGTAAAAACTAACGTAAATAAAATAAAATTAAAACGTCCTGAAATTCAACGGTTACATTTTGTTATTAAACTGAAGTGTTAAATGAGAACTAAGGTATCTCTAGCATAATACTAAACACACTAAAAAAAACTATTTTTATTTGCAAGTTTTAATAAAAATTATACTTTATTTATTAAAGCAGATATTCGGTCTACATCGTACATTATCTCAAGAGTTAGTGATGGTTTTTTTTTTGGTTTTAGTGATGATTAATTTAAATTAGACATGTAATTGTCTGCTAAATTGGAAAGACTGTACTATCTTATATTGGACTCACACGAGAGTTTTTCAGATGTCTATTTAAAAGTTTTGTCAGCTAAAATTTCATTCAAGTATTCCAATAATCCAGTATTATACTATATTCACACGAGAGTTTTGATTAAAATTTTAGCTGCCATTTTGAATTATATCTTATCTGATTAATTTTATTATGTCACATGATCAAATTTTCTATAATTACCTTTTTGCGGAAAATGGGGTTAGAGAAATATATATTTTGTTCTTAAATATTTTAGTGGAAAATAACACACGTCTGTTTTATTCGACGGTCGTAGCGCAACTGTCTGTTTTTATTGCTCTTTCTCTTAATTCTACCTTAGTTTACATGTGTTTGCTTAATTCTACAATACTTATATACTACAATACTTATATACTATCATGCAACTACAATACTTATACTACTACAACTCGGCTGTTCAGAACTCAAGGATCTGCTGATTCTTGATTCCTACTTTTAGAACTTAACATTCTAGTGCTTTCATTAGTATTAACATTTTTCTCTCTATCATCTGACACCATACATATTCCAAACCACGGTTTCATATTTGAAGCTGCCCAAATACCTTTATACACCGTGTAATGTAGGCCTGCATGAAAAGAGAAAAATTAGATATATAGTTATTAAGAATGCAAACAAGATGATACCTCGGGCTAACCGCGATGTCCAGCTCCTCTCCAGGTAGCACTAGTTACGTCCACCAGTAACACTAGAGATCGGGTGCTACGCCAACAGCACTATCACATTTTTTTTTATATGCTTATAGATACAATATTTTTATTGTATATATAAAATTGACTAATTTGTTTGTAAGTAATAACAAAGTGCATTGCTCGCACATTGCAAAAGAAATAAATGTATAAAAGCTTTTGTACATTTTTTGTTTTGATCAAAGTGACAGCAAAAGCTTTATGAGTTGTAAAGATCAATGCTGCCAGAGCAATGTACAATGGAAGTATTAGAATAAGTTATAAAAGGAAAAAAGTAGGTAAGGCAGGTGGGGCGTTCGGAATGTACAAAAGAAAAAAAGCAATATTAACTGAAGGTGTAAAGAACGACCTCCAAAAGTGTACGGGATGAGTTTACAACGGGTGAAATTACGGAAAGATGATAGATATAAAAAAGGAAAGAGTGTTTGCTAGCGGCCTTCTTGAAAATGATTTGAACGGTGACGGTCGATGTCCGCGAGTAGTTAGAAAAGTTTTTTTATTGGTGCAATTTAAAATATGTGATTAAAATATATTAAATAATAAATAAAGTGGATATTTAAAAATAAAATACCAAAATAATGAATACTGAATTGAATACTGTAAATGATTATAATTGATAATTGTGTTATATTAAATTCTTAAAATATGCAGTGGAGCAAAAATGTTAAAAATGACAATAGCATTTTTTTTGCAATGCACATATGGTGTGAGAAATTTAATAAGTTAAAACTACATAAAGTGCACTTTTATATGCAAGTTAGACATATGTACGAATGTACGAAAGAAATATTCTTTACGCTTTAAACGTTTAATTTATTCTTAAAAATCGGAGGCTTAAATTATCGCTAAAGAAAACTAAAAAGTTCTAAACTAATATTTAAATATTCTTTACGCTTTAAACGTTTAATTTATTCTTAAAAATCGGAGGTTTAAATTATCGCTAAAGAAAACTAAAAAGTTCTAAACTAATATTTAAATATTCTTTACGCTTTAAGCGTTTAATTTATTCTTAAAAATCGGAGGCTTAAATTATCGCTAAAGAAAACTAAAAAAGTTCTAAACTAATCTGTCCACTTAACTGATGGCCATAATTTGAAAACATCCCTATCTCAGTGGCATGAATAAGGCAGCAGCAAAGAACAACAAGTGAAAAGTAAATCCACCTGATGAAGAATTAGTTACTCTAACTGATCCCATTTTACAAATGAATGGCACATCACGCAATGATCTTATTGACTATGCAGAATCTGTAGAAGCTCCACAAGAAAGCAGCAACAAGACAGCAGAAACAACAACAGCTAAGTGACGAAAAATTCATTATTTCACATGATATACCTATATCATTTATAAAATTTTTTTTTAATAATTATTTTATTATATAATTTTCATAATTTTTATTATTTTTTTATTATTATTGAATTCTTATATCATTTATAAAATTTTTTTTAATAATTATTTGATTATATAATTTTCATAATTTTTATTATTTTTGTTATTATTGGATTCTTAATATTTAATTAAACTAATTGTTGAAACAGGAGTCATAAAGAAAAAAAGGGGAAAAGAAACATTTAAACTTGATATATATGTGGGTATATAGGAAATAACCAATATACTATGAAAGTACTGAAGAGTACAGATAGAAAGAGAGTCTTAGGTTTTATTTTAATTACAGGTTTCCTGGCTGGTGACGTCACCAACGTGGAGGCGATTCGTAAATAAGAGTAGCTGGATAAAAAAAATTGCTACTTGTAATGATCCTCTCTTTGTTTGTTTATCTTTTTACTTATTTCTTTTTCTCTTTTGGTTTTTTTACTCTTGATTTATTTTTGATAAATATTTCTAATATTATTTCATTTACATAATTATATTTAATAAAATGAAGTTTGTTAGTTATTTAAGCTTAGTTAAATACCTTTTTGCTTATTTTCTTTTTCTCTTTGGTTTTTTTTTACTCTGGATTTATTTTGATAAATATTTCTAATATTATTTGAATTTGTTCATTATTTTCTTATATTTTTTTTATTTTTTTTTATTTAATATTTCTTTTATTTTTATCATGTCAATAATTTCATTTACATAATTATATTTAATAAAATGAAGTTTGTTAGTTATTTAACAACAAATTTACTTAGATTAAATATTTGTAACTCATCATTTATTTTTGTTTGTTTTGATTCAACCAAAAATATAAGTCATTAAAAACAATAATTTTTTTTTTGCTTTGTTGAAATGTTAGTTGGATATGTTATATAGAAAAGAAAAATACTTAAACATGAGGGCTTAAGAGAAGATATAGATGACAGGTGGATGTGAGAAAGGGACAATGTTAGGTAAGGTTAAAATGAGCTAGTCAGGACAGGGACGAACATGAAATTAGGGAGCTGGAGAGAATTTAACAGGGCCTGTTACTTCAGCTCAACGGTAACTACGGTAGTGTAGTGAGGGTGGGTAGGTCCAAACCGACAGACAGGGACAGGGACAATACGAAAGAACACTGGTAGACACAAAATATTACAATGAAATAGTAATAGTAATTTTACATAATTTTTTTTGTTATTTCTACCTTCCTTATTTTGTTTTGTTTATTTGATCTACTTTGATCACATTGATTGCAATTTTTTTTTTTGAACCAAACTCTCTAGCACGATTTTTTTATTTTTTTGTTACGGTTCGAGTGTGCTATAGCGGAGTAAAGAATCCACCCATTTTCTGACGAGCTAGCTGGCCTCGTCACCGTGCCAGACTTTAACTCTGCTCACATGAATATCAAAAGATGTTAAACGTAACAAATGGCGCCCAACGACAGGACAAGAATGATAGAAGTCAACAATGGACATGAAGATAGACGAAGTAAACGCATAACAAATGGAGCCCTGGTTCAGGACAGTCCAAGCAACGAACAGACCAACGATGTACTTTACATTACATAACAATCAGGTGACGCACAGTTAACGAGCGGACATTTGAACAAGACTGACGTATTAAATAATATGTAAAACATATTTTATGTTTTTTTTAAATTTGTTTCATTTTTTTTTTTTAAATATTGTTTTCTTTTCAATATATCTCATTGAATAGTTAAATAGATTAAATTATCACTGAAACCAAACCAATAGTGATGAACAAAATTTTGTTACTCAAACTAAGAAACATGTTGTTTTATTTTAAATATCATTGAATGCTTTTGTTTTGGTCATTTTGAAATGAAATTGCATGTGAAGAGGTGAACAACCTTATTAGGTATTTTGCAATGCAATTGTTTGTTTACTTCAAGTAAACGGGATAAGTGTTGCTGTAGTGTTAGCAAAATTTTGGAATTTTTTTTGGTGTTAGTTTTGTTGGACAGTGAATTTTTTTTCTTCGTTGTAATTAATGTTGAGCAGATAGTGATAAAAGTAATAAACTAAGTTATTTTGTTTACCAGTGTCGGACGGATTGACTGAATGACGGATTGACAGAATTAGTGTTAGGTTTGTGTTTTGGCTTAATCGCTACGACATACATTCGAACAGGATAGGTTTGAGGTGATTAAGGTTTTGTTTTTTTGTTGCTTTAAATCACAAGCAAACCAGCAGCTATACTGAGGTGCCGTGAATCTGTTTGTCATATACGTTATACGTGAAATTCAGTATAGGAGCAGGTGATATGAATGTGCTGAATGATAGAGAGTATGAATGAAGGATGAAGTTGAAGCTGCCGATCATTCAGAATGAGTTCAGGTGGTTGTGAGGCTTGCTTTAGAAACAGCTTGTGAAAAGGTGGGTTTAGAATTTTAGTTGTGTTAGCTTTTGCGGTAGTTTAGACTGTAGCAAATTCTAAAGCAGCTAATAATTTCTAGAATTCATGGGGGAGACTAAAGACCTAGACGCGATTCAACTCATTTTCATTTTTTTTATCATTGCCCCTGAGATAATATCACTGAGAATACACCAAAGGTCATCTATATTCTTATTATTATATTGTAAAGATTACAAAATTCATTTGAATATTTAAGAGTTTTGTTATTTATACTAAATTTTAGTTTTGAAGTTAGCTTAGCTTCCTGAAGCATAATTTTAATTTGAGTTTTAATTTGGATAGCAATTTTGAGAGTATCCACAAAGTTTTTTTCTTTAGCTCTTTTAGTTGAAATTCACAACTAAAGATTAAGAATTTATTGATTGGAATTAAAAATTATTTTAAGTTTAGGTTGAATAACTTTGAGTATTATTCATTATTATTTATTTTGGTGGATTTTTTTTGATTTCTTTACTTTTAAAAATCTTTATCCCTAAGTAAATATATGTATTTTTTTTCTTATTCTTTATATTTTTTTTTTTTTTTTGAATTTATTTTGGAATTTTAGTTAGTAAGCTTTACATTCGAATTTTTAGATTAAGGATAGGAGTAGTTTTCTTTCTTAAGTTCTTTTTCGGTTTTTTTGAAATTTATTTATTACTTAATACTTGATACTTAATATTTTTTTTTATGAATTGAAGTAATAACGATATTGAATAATTTTTTTTGGTGAATCATTTAAATAAATAGGAAACCGTAATTAGTTATATTTCATACTTCCATTAATCAAACAACAGAATTAAAGCGGACTAACTTCGTGGAGCGAAATTAACTTCAAATTAGTACTACCCAGAGTTTAGTAGTAACAAGTTCTTGCTAGATAGAATAGTTTTATCTGAGTTCAATTTTTGAAATATTTTTGTGAATTGCTATATTAATTAGAAATAGATCAGATAAGGATCAGAGGTGTAACAAATATGGAGCCTACATATAATGAAGTCGAGGTAGATGAAGGTGCTAGCAGCCAGGTAAGAGGTGCTAGACCTAAAACTAAGAGACGTCCCTTAACAGGAAAGTTAGCTCAGAAGCCAGAAATAAAATCAGACGAGAAATATGCACGCCAAAGATCTTTTAGTTTCGATAGTTAACTAGAACATTTAACTCTTGATAAGGTTAGCGACTCCGAGAGCCCGACCGAGATCGAAACCAGATCGAAAGACAGAGACACGGCAAGCAAAGGTAACAAAGAGTTACCTGGCTCGTCAATGAATGAAGAGTTGGTTAGGCAATTTGCAGGTATGATGAGACAACAACAAGATTTCTTTACAGATTGTATTCAGTCTCTGAGAGTAGAAGTTGGGGCTCTGAATAATAGAATGAAAGAAGTGGAGTGGAAACCTTTAAGTACAAGTCCCCAACATGCTACAAATGTGAGTGTGGATTTTGATAAGCCATTTAAAAGGAACGTGGATTTAGAAAGATGGCACATCAAATTTGATGGCTCCAATCGAGATATGACGGTGGAAAGCTTTTTGTTTCGCGTCGAGAGAATGCGTGAGCAGTATGGTGTGTCATATCAGCAGCTGTTTACCGAATTTCATTGTCTGCTGTCAGGTGATGCTCTGAAATGGTTCTGGCAGTTATTGGAACACCAAGAAAGTAATCGGTATTTCGATTATTTTCAGTTAAAACCAGAGTTATTAGCTCAGTTTAAATTAGCAGAAAGTGATTATGATATAATCAGAAGGATCATGGAGCGGAAACAACAACCTAATGAAGATTTTGAGCGATTCTACAAAGACATCCATGACTTGACTTTCAGGCTGAAAAGGAAAATACCGGAGCCAGATCTGGCCGCTATTATCAAGAACAATATCAGAGCAGGATTGGCTAGCCTGTTGTTTTCAGCTACTTTCAGCTCTTTGACCGATCTACGGAGGGAGTGTAACCGAGCTGAAAAATTGTTAAGAGAAAACAAAGGGAGGAATCAACATATCAGTGAGGTTTGTCAGAAAGAAATAGAGTATAGGGGCCAGAAAAATAACCCTAGATGGGGGGTAAAGGTAATAGGTTTGGAACATCGTGAGAAAGGCATGGATATGTCAAAAGTCCGAACTGATCCAGAACCGGACTGATTGACCCGGTATAGAAGTGGGGTAGAGAAGGATGATAATTACGATGTGGGAAAAAGTAGGCAAGATGGAGGTGTTCTTTGTCCATCACCTTTCCACTTATATTTGTGCTATTCGTGCGGTATGCCCGTAGACTTTTATACAGTTAGGCAAGGTTCTGACCAAAAAACCATGTGTAAGTAACATTTTCATGATATGACGTGCTTTTTGTGCAACAAGAACTCATCCTATTGTAGATATGATGGTAATGAGGGAAACGGTTCAAGGACATGGACGCCCGGGAATCGATGTCCACAGAAGCCGAACCAGGGGTACAGATACAAGTAGAGAAAAGAGGTGAACATCACAGCGAGCACTGTAGCAGTAACGGAAGAACAAGGGTAGTTAAACCACTACATCAACACAATCTGGAATATGAGGAGAACCGAGAAAAAATTTTTAATGTGGACGTATCAAACCAATGTAAAAGGAATAGGAAATTTCGAAAAATTTTAAAGCTCAGGCATAAAAGTCGTTTGGTTAAGACAAGTCTTAGTAAAATTGTAGGTACAATAGTTACATTAGATGGAGATAATAGAATTTATGTCAAAACTAAGGTTAATCAGGAAGAAGTGATGGCCTTATTAGACTCAGGAGCAATGGCCAACTGTATAGGAAAAGGAGCATTAGAATTTCTACAAAAGCAACCAAGTAAGCTAGTAAAATTAACAGGTAGAGCCATAAAAACTGCTAGTGGGGGAGAGGTACCTGTGATTGGAGTAGTATCACTATCAGTCCTTTGGGAAGGTCAAACAGAAATTATAGATTTTTTAGTAGTACCCACACTACAGCAACCATTCTACTTTGGAATCGACTTCTGGAAGACATTTGACATCCCCTTGATTACCAAGTGAATCCGAAAAGCTGAAGCGTTAGGCAACGTAGGCGAATTGACACCTTGTTCTGCTGATTTAAAATTAACCGAACAACACCTATTGAATACTAGCCAACAAACGAAATTAGAGCAAGTAATTAAGGAATTTGCTTCTTTTGTGAATTAGGCTTAGGAAGTACCAGTGTCGAAAGTCATAAGATAGAGGTAACGAATGAACAGCTACCGGTGAAGCAACGACACTACCCGATTTCGCCTGCTATTCAAAAGCTGATGTATGATGAATTAGATCGAATGTTGAGCCTAGGAGTTATTGAAGAAAGCAATAGTAGCTGGAGTTCGCCTGTAACCTTAGTTGTGAAGGAAAATAAACATAGGTTGTGTTTAGATGCACGTAAGGTCAACGATCGCACAATCAAAGACGCCTATCCTTTGCCCCACATTGAAGGGATCCTAAGTAGGTTGCAGGACACCAAGTATATTTCGGCAATAGATCTCAAGGATGCCTTTTGGCAAATCAAGAGAGAAGACAGCGTTTACGGTACCAGGTAGGCCACTGTACCAGTTTACGGTTATGCCATTCGGGCTGTATAATGCCGCTCAGAGAATGTGTCGTCTGATGGACAAGGTTATTCCAGCAGCTTTACGTGAACGTGTATTCGTTTACCTTGATGACCTATTGGTATGCTCAAGTGATTTCGAAGCTCATATGATGTTATTAAAGAAAGTTGCTGATTGTCTAGAGCCCAGAACAGCAAAACAACTGCGACGATTTCTGGGCATGATAGGATGGTACAGACGCTTTATACAAAATTACGCGACGATCGCTGCACCCCTGCATGACTGTCTCAGCAAAGGTAATTTAAAGAACTTTTGACAAGTTAAAAACTAGCCTCATAACAGCACCAGTACTCACTAATCCTGACTTTACAAAAAGATTTTATGTACAATGTGATGCCTCAAAGGAAGGAGTTGGGGGAGTTCTATTTCAGAAAGATGATTTTGGTGATGAACGACCCATTGCGTATATGTCTGCAAAGCTCAACCAAGCTCAGCGAAATTACAGTGTAACGGAATTAGAATGCTACGCGGCCGTATTAAGTATAAAGAAATTTCGTGCCTACATAGAGGGGTTACCGTTTACTGTAATAACTGATCATGCAAGCTTAAAATGGCTAATGCAACTTAAAGATCTATCAGGAAGGTTAGCTAGATGGAACCTCAAACTTCAAGCCTTCGACTTCAGTATTGAGTATCGTAAGGGGGCGCAGAATATTGTACCTGATACGTTGTCACGAGCACATGTAGAAGAAGTGATAGTGGAGCGGGTGGAGTTGAAGGTAGATTTAAGTTCGCAATTTTTCAAGTCAGATGAATATTTACAACTCATAGAAAAGATAGTTGCAGACCGAGAAAAACTACCAGACCTAACTGTATCTGAAGGGTTCGTGTACAAGCGCGTGGATTTTAAGACGGATGACTTAATTCAGGAAGATAGGGCATGGAAACTATGCTTTCCGACCGAGTTACGAAAAGAACTTTTAGAATCCGCACATTCTTCTCCTTCAGCAGGACATGGAGGAGTACACAAAACTATTGCAAGATTAAGATCTAATTACTATTGACCTGGAATGATAGTTGAGGTACAATCTTTCATTAAGAACTGTGATATACATTAAGACTGAAAAGTTTTCGGAAATTCTCATTTAAAATTCGCGCGCTGTATATTTTTCGATATTTTAAGTTTATGTAGTTTGGCAGCACTGTCCTTAATTACTATGCCAAAAATGAGCGCGATCTGTCAGACAGTTCGTTTACGGCAGCTGTTGAAACCAGTTCACCTCAGTAGTGCGTTGCGAAATGTCTTCGACGGTCGTACGACCGTCCTGAAAGGCTTTGTACCACTCATAAACTTGAGTTTTCGATAAAACTGATTCCCCATAAGCCTTTTGTAGCATTCGCAACGATTCTGCACACGAAATTTCGTTCGAAACACAAAATTTGATGCAAACTCTTTGTTCAATATTTTTTTCCATTGTTTTTTTCGCAACGCACTACTGAGGTGAACTGGTTTCAACAGCTGCCGTAAACGAACTGTCTGACAGATCGCGCTCATTTTTTGCATAGTAATTGTCCTTAATTGCTGCCAAACTACATAAACTTAAAATATCGAAAAATATACAGCGCGCGAATTTTAAATGAGAATTTCCGAAAACTTTTCGGTCTTAATGTATGCAACACCAGTAAGGCTTCAAATAAATGTAGACCGTTGATGGGTGCAACGCATATCACTGAGAAAGCGTTCCAAAGACTATATATCGACTTTATGGGACCATACCCACGATCATCAGATGGGAACACGATGTTATTCGTATGTTTGGATCACTTCACGAAATTTATTTTCTTAAAGCCAAAGAAAGCAGCCACGGCCGCTAAGGTTACTCAATACCTTGAAAATGACATTTTCCATATGTTTGGGGTACCTGAGTCTATTCATAGTGATAATGGTAAACAATTCACAGCAGAAAAATTTAAGATCCTGCTTTCGAAGTATGGAATCACGCATGTCAAAACGGGATTTTATGCTCCGCAAGCAAATGCAGCTGAAAGGGTAAACCGCAGTCTGCTCCAAATTTTACGATCTTTCATAACTCAGGATCAGAAGACCTGGGATCGCCATGTCAGTGAGGCGGCATGGGCACTCAGGAGTGTAACACACAGCGCGATTGGGATAGAACCTTACTATGCCTTATTTGGAACTCAGATGATGCTGCATGGTAACTCCTACAAGGTGATGCGAAATATTACTACTGTAAAAACAGGAGATTTTTCTGTGATGATGACGTCTGATCGGCAACAGTTACTAAGAGAAAAGATAGGGCATGAACTCAAATTGGCTCATCAAAGAGCTGAAAAGGTGTATAACACAAGGAGTAAACCAATTTTTTTTAAAGAAGGACAAATGGTATATAGAAGGAATTTTAGACAAAGCAATGCAGCTGAATGTTATAATGCAAAACTAGCTAGAAAAAATATTAAATGTATTATTCAAAAAAGTGTAGGCAATTCCCTATATATCTTAAAAGGGTTGAATGGTAAGGAAATGGGCACTTACCACGCTAAAGATATTTTTACCAGCTAAAATGTGTTAAGAAGACGTGCCCGGCTAATTCAGTCAGTAGAACATGAGAGCTGAATCAGGGTATGGGTCGAAGCCACACGCTTGGCACAAAAACACTGGTTTTATGCATGACAGACTACATTAAAAATATTTTTTACGAAGACGCTCCATGTCGCAGGCGACATCGGCAGCTTCGATCCTGTAATGTAGGCCTGCATGAAAAGAGAAAAATTAGATACATAGTTATTAAGAATGCAAACAAGATGTTACCTTGGGCTAACCGCGATGTCCAGCTCCTCTCCAGGTAGCACTAGTTACGTCCACCAGTAACACTAGATATCGGGTGCTACGCCAACAGCACTATCACATTTTTTTTTATATGCTTATAGATACAATATTTTTATTGTATATATAAAATTGACTAATTTGTTTGTAAGTAATAACAAAGTGCATTGCTCGCACATTGCAAAAGAAATAAATGTATAAAAGCTTTTGTACATTTTTTGTTTTGATCAAAGTGACAGCAAAAGCTTTATGAGTTGTAAAGATCAATGCTGCCAGAGCAATGTACAATGGAAGTATTAGAATAAGTTATAAAAGGAAAAAAGTAGGTAAGGCAGGTGGGGCGTTCGGAATGTACAAAAGAAAAAAAGCAATATTAACTGAAGGTGTAAAGAACGACCTCCAAAAGTGTACGGGATGAGTTTACAACGGGTGAAATTACGGAAAGATGATAGATATAAAAAAGGAAAGAGTGTTTGCTAGCGGCCTTCTTGAAAATGATTTGAACGGTGACGGTCGATGTCCGCGAGTAGTTAGAAAAGTTTTTTTATTGGTGCAATTTAAAATATGTGATTAAAATATATTAAATAATAAATAAAGTGGATATTTAAAAATAAAATACCAAAATAATGAATACTGAATTGAATACTGTAAATGATTATAATTGATAATTGTGTTATATTAAATTCTTAAAATATGCAGTGGAGCAAAAATGTTAAAAATGACAATAGCATTTTTTTTGCAATGCACATATGGTGTGAGAAATTTAATAAGTTAAAACTACATAAAGTGCACTTTTATATGCAAGTTAGACATATGTACGAATGTACGAAAGAAATATTCTTTACGCTTTAAACGTTTAATTTATTCTTAAAAATCGGAGGCTTAAATTATCGCTAAAGAAAACTAAAAAGTTCTAAACTAATATTTAAATATTCTTTACGCTTTAAACGTTTAATTTATTCTTAAAAATCGGAGGTTTAAATTATCGCTAAAGAAAACTAAAAAGTTCTAAACTAATATTTAAATATTCTTTACGCTTTAAGCGTTTAATTTATTCTTAAAAATCGGAGGCTTAAATTATCGCTAAAGAAAACTAAAAAAGTTCTAAACTAATCTGTCCACTTAACTGATGGCCATAATTTGAAAACATCCCTATCTCAGTGGCATGAATAAGGCAGCAGCAAAGAACAACAAGTGAAAAGTAAATCCACCTGATGAAGAATTAGTTACTCTAACTGATCCCATTTTACAAATGAATGGCACATCACGCAATGATCTTATTGACTATGCAGAATCTGTAGAAGCTCCACAAGAAAGCAGCAACAAGACAGCAGAAACAACAACAGCTAAGTGACGAAAAATTCATTATTTCACATGATATACCTATATCATTTATAAAATTTTTTTTTAATAATTATTTTATTATATAATTTTCATAATTTTTATTATTTTTTTATTATTATTGAATTCTTATATCATTTTTAAAATTTTTTTTAATAATTATTTGATTATATAATTTTCATAATTTTTATTATTTTTGTTATTATTGGATTCTTAATATTTAATTAAACTAATTGTTGAAACAGGAGTCAGAAAGAAAAAAAGGGGAAAAGAAACATTTAAACTTGATATATATGTGGGTATATAGGAAACAACCAATATACTATGAAAGTACTGAAGAGTACAGATAGAAAGAGAGTCTTAGGTTTTATTTTAATTACAGGTTTCCTGGCTGGTGACGTCACCAACGTGGAGGCGATTCGTAAATAAGAGTAGCTGGATAAAAAAAATTGCTACTTGTAATGATCCTCTCTTTGTTTGTTTATCTTTTTACTTATTTCTTTTTCTCTTTTGGTTTTTTTACTCTTGATTTATTTTTGATAAATATTTCTAATATTATTTCATTTACATAATTATATTTAATAAAATGAAGTTTGTTAGTTATTTAAGCTTAGTTAAATACCTTTTTGCTTATTTTCTTTTTCTCTTTGGTTTTTTTTTACTCTGGATTTATTTTGATAAATATTTCTAATATTATTTGAATTTGTTCATTATTTTCTTATATTTTTTTTATTTTTTTTTATTTAATATTTCTTTTATTTTTATCATGTCAATAATTTCATTTACATAATTATATTTAATAAAATGAAGTTTGTTAGTTATTTAACAACAAATTTACTTAGATTAAATATTTGTAACTCATCATTTATTTTTGTTTGTTTTGATTCAACCAAAAATATAAGTCATTAAAAACAATAATTTTTTTTTTGCTTTGTTGAAATGTTAGTTGGATATGTTATATAGAAAAGAAAAATACTTAAACATGAGGGCTTAAGAGAAGATATAGATGACAGGTGGATGTGAGAAAGGGACAATGTTAGGTAAGGTTAAAATGAGCTAGTCAGGACAGGGACGAACATGAAATTAGGGAGCTGGAGAGAATTTAACAGGGCCTGTTACTTCAGCTCAACGGTAACTACGGTAGTGTAGTGAGGGTGGGTAGGTCCAAACCGACAGACAGGGACAGGGACAATACGAAAGAACACTGGTAGACACAAAATATTACAATGAAATAGTAATAGTAATTTTATATAATTTTTTTTGTTATTTCTACCTTCCTTATTTTGTTTTGTTTACTTGATCTACTTTGATCACATTGATTGCAATTTTTTTTTTTGAACCAAACTCTCTGGCACGATTTTTTTATTTTTTTGTTACGGTTCGAGTGTGCTATAGCGGAGTAAAGAACCCACCCATTTTCTGACGAGCTAGCTGGCCTCGCCACCGTGCCAGACTTTAACTCTGCTCACATGAATATCAAAAGATGTTGAACGTAACAACCGCTTTACAATGTTGAAACCCTTCTACATCTTCTATCACAAAACTATCGTTCCTAAGTATTTTTGTGATTTTATAAGGGCCTTTGTATTTAGGTATCAGTTTTTTTGAAGCTCCGATATGAGTATCATAATTTCTTATCATAACATAATCACCTACCTTATATTTTGTCCCTTCTCTACGCTTCATATTCACAACTTTTTTATTATATTTTTGAGCTTTTTGTTGTTTTTCTTCTGGAACGAGTCGTACCTGTTCTAAATTCCTTTTCTGATGCATTTTGTTCAATATCTACTGCGTTCTCTTTAAGGCTATCTATAACTTTCCCTTTTTGATTTACTCCAAATAACATAACGCTCGCATGTTCACCGATCAATCTATGAACTGTATTGTTCAGGGCATATTCAACTGTTTCTACATCTTTGTCCCAACTTCGTTCTGACTGAGCTTTTACTAACTTAGCTGTCATGGGTCTTAGATTTCTGTTAACACGTTCTACTTGGCGGTTAGCTTGTGGAGATGCAGTGGCTATTTTTATGTGTTGAACGTTTTTAGTATTTAAAAATGATTCGAATTCACCAGACGTAAAACAAGACCCTCTGTCTGAACCTGGGTCTGCTATAAGCTCTAAAGTAATCGCATAATGCTTGCACCGCTTCCCTTGACTTTGTCGTTTTAGTTGAATAAAGCCTGACAAATTTAGTACACGCATCAACAACAACTAACAAGTGTTTCATAGAACATTTCTTTCCTTCAATCGGTTCAAAATGATCGATGTGAACAACGTCAAAAGGGCTTATTCCTTTTGGAATATTATGCAAAAAACCTTCATGTCTACCACTTTTATCTGAAAAAGCAATACACTTTAAACAATTTTTTATATAAATGTCTACTTTTTTCTTCATGTTTGGAAACCAATAAGTTTTGGAAATTATTTCTACCGTTTGTTAACACCTACATTAACCATTTCATCATGATATTTGTGTAATACGTTTGATTCCATTGTTTCAGGGACACAGAATAATATGTTTTATTTCTGCCTTTTCCAACTGCAGCTTACTTACTGTCCCTGTCCCTAACTTACTGTCCCTGTTCTGACATACTACTAAGTCCTGTTCGAACGAATTTCCCTCTGCTACTAATATATTTGTACTTCTACTTAGCGCATGTACGTGTTGCATGTTCTTTCCTGACCTATGTTGTACCTCATAGTCATAATTCTGTAATTCCAATGCCCATCTCGTTATTCTTGGATTCAACTCGTTTTTTTGAAGTGTAAGTGTTAACGAATTACAATCTGTAACTATCTTGAACTTGCGTCCCGTTAAGTACACCCGAAATCTTTCCAACGCATAGATTATGGCTAGTGTTTCTAGCTAAAAACTATGGTATTTTGATTCCGTATCTGTAGTTCTCTTGGAGAAAAAGAATACTGGATGCTATTTGTCATCGTTTTTCTTCTGCATAATTACAGCTCCAAACCCAATACTACTCGCGTCAGTATGTAACTCTGTCTTATCATTCGGATCAAATAAGGCAAGGATCGGTGATTCTACTAATTTTTCTTTCAGTGTTTCAAATGATGCTAACTCAGAAAACTTTGTAGCTCCTGAGCATTTTTTGGCAAGGGAAAAATTTTAACAGCCACCAACCCTTCGTCATCTGCTTGTATGCCATTAACGGTTATCCTATACCCTAAATATTTAACGCTTTTTTATAAAAATTCACATTTGTCTAGTCTTAACTCCAAATTATTTTTTACTAGTCTCTTAAAGACTTCCTCTAAAATAACTATGTTAAATGTTCTTCTACACTTTCTGTTGCGATCATAATGTCGTCAAGATATATTATCACTTTATTATTTTTATCATATCAGTAAAAATTTTGTTAACAAATCTTTGAAACGTCGAAGTCGCATTTTTCAAACCAAACGGCATTCTTAAAAATTCGTATTTACCTAACGGTGTAACAAAAGCTGTGTATTTAACAGCTTCCTTATCCATGCACACATGAAAAAACCCATTTTTTAAATCCAATTTCGTAAACCATTTCTTATTACCTAACTTGTCCAATAAATCATCTATCAAGGGCATTGGATAATTATAATGTTACTTTGTTTAATGTACGATAGTCAACACACATTCTTAATTCGTCTGTCTTTTTTTTCACTAACACAATTGGTGAAAAAAATTCTGACTCACTTTCCCTAATAATACCTTTGGAAGTATAGTCATCTTACATTTTTTGTAACTCATCTTTTTCTGTATATGGGTTATTCTTTTACAAACCGGACAGATTTTGTTAAAAAATGATCTCATGATCTCCGATTTGGCTAAAATTTTTTTTTATGAGCTTTTTTCATAAAATAAGAAGACCCGTATCTCGGGAAAAATTTTGTGATTTTTTTGAGGGTTTAGTAGATACATTTTCAAATGGCCATATTTGAAGTTCTATAAAAGATAGAAACATGAAATTTACAGCGTTTCAAAGATAATTGATTGAACTCTTATCAAATTGTTTAAACAATTAAAATTGTTAATATTTAGGTACTAATATTAACCGTTAAATTAAAAAAAAAATTTTTCTCAAAACTTGTCTTTAAATTTTCATTTTTTATATTTTATTTAGATTCAGTTTTAAATTTTACTATGAAATAAAAAATTTTCAGGAATCCATTATCTTTTGAAATATTTCAATATTTTTATTCTCCCGCAAAACACATCAAGTACATGCGTACTACATTTCCATTGAATGCATTTTCAAAGAATATGCTACAAATATTCTTATATAATATTTTTGATTTCGATTAGTAATAAAATTCCACATAAATCTCAAAAATTTCTGGACGATATTGTCATTAGAAGTACTTTTAAAAATGTATCTATCCTTCATATCAGATCAAACACATACACATGATTTTTCAGTAAAAAATAAAATTAATTATTTATTAATCAAATTAATATATAAATTCTACTTCAAAAATAAATATTTCGACTGTGATATTCATTTTAGAAGTAATTAAAAAAAATTAATTAATCAGGTGTCCTTCACATTACTCATACGCACCAAAGTACCATAAAATCAATTTTCGAAGGAAAACTATACAAAAACTTTTACTTTTTATTTTTAAAATAAATGTATACATAAAATATTAACATTTTAAATTAGTTCCGCATCATTTCTGCTTTTAAATTATGAATTTTAACATAATTAAACCTTTTAATTAACTTTTTTCTTATGTACCATAGATGAATTAAAAAGTTAATCAGTTTCATACTAACCGAATTACCTAGAAAACTGCAGCACATAATTACACCTACCTTTTTCGGTAAAGTGTTATTTTGCTACAGTTGGAAAAATGCTCTGCACAGGTAAGAAATGTTATAGGAAAGAAACTGTAAGTTGCTAAAAGTAAAATATTTTTTTAAGGTTTTTACAGCGATTTTATTAATACTCATTTCATTATTGATACATAATCTGTAATATCTGAAGAAGAAAATATTTTTGCCAGTAATACTTTTTTGGAATTGGGAATAAGGCAGTTATATTTTAATGTGCCTTTAACTGATGTAGCTGTTTCAAAGCGGTGTTTAATCTTATCTTCTTCTACTTCATAGTCTTTTAACGTTGAGAAATGGCACACAATATTTGGTAAACATTCCTTAGCCGCGTTAAATAATTCCTTTGGTGTTTGGATGGGATTATTTATTCGTTGAAGGCTAGCTCTTGCAGCATTCCTCTCTAAGGTACCAGCTAAGCCGTCGCATGGTCCTTTGCCGTGTGTCGTTGGAAAAAAGTGCTATTCTGCTTCCAAACCAAAGTCCGCTTTGTGATGAGTTAAATCAATAAAATTTTTTTTATTTTTATATTGTGAACCCGATCCATCGGAAAACTAAATAGTTTTTTTAATATCCGTACTAATTTTTTTAATGAATTTGATAGCGTATTTCTGGAACAAATGTACAGCAGTTGTGTTCTGATGTAAACAGTCAGATATGCAAACAAAATTTTATATTTGTAGTTTTTTATTTTCAAGACGGTGGTATATTGCAAAAATATGAATTGTTGCCTGATTATTATTCCAGTGAATACCTAGAACAGAGTTTTGAACAACAAAAGCATAATTTTCGGAAAAATCATGCAAAACTATGCATTCATTTTTTGCTAAGTTGCTTTTCTTATCATTTAAAAACTCTGCCTGTTTTTTAACGATAAAAGAATGCAACAGTAATTTGTCTAAACCATCTGTTATGGATTGCAAATATTCGTCTATTTCGGATATCAACGTTTTTAATGTGCTTCTCTCTTCACGAACCCATTGTTTGTACGTAACGGTGTCAATCATATTGTCATCAAATATCTCCAGAAGTTGTTCATTGATATTTTCAGTTCCAAGAAATTTGGCGCAGGTTCCTAGAAAACATTCTGTGCGTGAAGTATTGCAAATCATGCGCTGTAGGCAATCTTTATAGTTATTTATCGGCTTTCTACTGCATGCAGTCAGTGTCTTTATATTCACTCCATCTACCATTAATCGTACGTTTTCGTGTATGGAGCACTCACAAACTGATTGTGTGCCGCTTGTTCCTGCAAGAACGTAATGTTGTGGTCGTAATGATGCAAATTTTGAAAAGATACATTCAAGATCCGGATGGTGGAGTTTGAAAAGAGTATGCAACTCCTTCAAATTGTTTAGAATGAGCCGTTTTTGAATTTGTGTTCTTTTTCTGTCAATTTGTAAGGATACGCAGATTTTTTTTTCCCAGGCATTACTTGATTGTTTTCTTCACATTGGTAAAAATTTAAAATTCTATTGGGTACATGTTTTTCTAGCGATGGCTTTTTGGATTTGGATCTTCTAAGGTTCATTTCTCTGAAGTAAGTTTTTAGCAACAGTAGTCATACATTTTGTAGCGTTTGGGAAGTAAGTAAGTAATTATATATCACACCCAATATTTTTATTTTCATAGTTCCATCTACTGTGCCATTAAAATTTTCCTGCAGATTTTTTGATGCGAGTTATCTTCTTCATCGCTATTCTTAGAGTTATCCGGAGGAATATTAAAAATTTAAAATTTGTGATTTATTTATTCAATACAAATACTTCTAAGAATAGAATTTAATGATAAACTTAATTCAGAAATAAAAAACAAAAATTTTTGTATAGTTTTCCTTTGAAAATTGATTTTATGGTACTATGGTGCGTATGAGTAACGTGAAGGACACCTGATTAATTAATTTTTTTTAATTACTTCTAAAAGCAATATCACAGTGGAAATATTTATTTTGGAAGTAGAATTTATATATTAATTTGAATCAAAAGTAAAAAAAAAATTTGTATTCCCTTATGTGTATGTGTTTGGTGTGATATGAAGGATAAATAAATTTTTAAAGTACTTCTAATGACAATATCGTCCTGAAGTTTTTGGATCTCATGTAGAATTTTATTACTAATCGAAATCAAAAATATTATATAAGATTATATGTAGTATATTCTTTCAAAATTCATTCAATGGAAATGTAGTACGCAAGTGCTTGATGTGTTTTGCGGGAGAAAAAAAAATATTAAAATATTTCAAAAAATAATGGATTCTTAAAAATTTTTATTTCGTAGTAAAATTTAAAACTGAATCTAAATAAAATATAAAAAATGAAAATTTAAAGACAAGTTTTGAGAAAATTTTTTTTTTTAATATTTAACGGTTAATATTAGTACTTAAATATTAACTATTTTAATTGTTTAAACAATTTCATAAAAGTTCAATCAATTATCTTTGAAACTACATCTAGTAGTAGTAGTAGTAGTATTCTTTTTATTAAATATAGGTTATATTTACATTTACAAAATTAACATTTTCAATAATTTATAATATATAAAACATAAATATTATAAATAATTATAAGAAAAATAATAAGAAAAACCTAACTTCATTTACATAGTATCTAATTTATCCTTATACGATTATGGCATTCGCCGTCAATCGGGGATTTGGATTTGTGTTTACGAACTTCAGCTTATGAGAGTTAAAATGCCTCTAATATAATATTTTCTCTATAACGAGACGCCGTTTTCACATAGATCGATAACATATGCCAGTTTTCACCATTTAGCAGCCTCATTAATTCATTAATATCTAACGTTTGTTTTCCAAAATAATTTACCCGTAGCTCCATTAAAATTGGACATTTACTAAGAAAATGTATTACATCTTCCTTTTCTCCAGTATTGCACAGCGTGCATCTCGGGTCTGACGAGTTCATATAGGGAGGGCTGTTGAGCTTTAACAGTTCTCCTCGGGTTTTGAAAATATATCCAATTGCTTCAGCACTAAAACGATCTGCGAAGTAACTGTTGTTGCCTAAGTCAAAATTAAGTTGCCTGTGTAAAACACGAGTTAAGCTTTGTCGACTTTCTGCTACGAACTTTTCTCTAAACGCAATACCGATTTTTACTAATATATTTTGCTGCCACTGCTTCCACGAATGTATGTTATCGATTATCAGCGGTTCACGGTGAACCGATGCTAGTTCAGTCCACGTTTTAAAACAGTGACTCTTCTCCTGCATTAGAGATATAGCTAATATTTTAGGTAACCGAGAGCTTTCCATGTTGCAAACTTTTAACATATACTTGAAGTGGATTTCTAAAGTGTACAAGTACAGAGGTGACAAGCCAGTCTCCAAATAAATCATTCGGTTGGGTGTGTTAAGCGGTAATCTCCATATTTTTTTTACAAAAAATCGTAAAAGTTTTTCAACTTCCTCATATTGTAGCACTCCCCATACCTGAGCCGCATAGCACATTATTGATCTAGTAGTAGATTCATAGAGTTGAAATTTTGTTTTGAACGGTATATCTTTATTTTCAAATATATTTTTCCAAGAGCAGTTAATAGCTTTTTTAGCTTCTCTCAATTTTTCAGTTAAATGTCTATTAAATGTAGCATTATAATACATCCATGTTCCAAGATACTTGTATTCCTTAACTATTTCTACATTTTCTCCGCCTAATGTCCATACTTCTTCATTTGTATACCGCCTGTGATGCTTTTTAAATACTAGTGCTTTTGACTTTTCAATATTAATCCTCATAGCTTACAGTAACTGTGTAGCTCATTTATCATAATTTGTAAACAATTGGGACTTTCTGCTAGGAGAACGATGTCATCTGCATACAAAAGAGCTTTAATATTTACACCATTTATAAATGCGCCTCCAGATAGATGTGTAACCACATCGTCTATATAAATTGAGAATAGAAACGGACTGAGTACGCAACCTTGTTTAACTCCTGAAACAGTAGCAAACCACTCTGACAAGTGTTCCCCATCCCATACAGCAGCACGATTTTCGGTATATAAACTGGATAGAACATTGATAAATTTGGTGGACATGCCAATACTACTGAGTTTATAAAATAAAGCGTTTCTGTTTACTGAATCAAACGCTGCTTTAAAGTCGACGAAAAATGCATATAGCTTTTTTCCTTTTTCCGTATACTGCTTAGCTATACTTGTAAGACAAAAAATATTATCAATTGTTGAGTATCCTTTCCTAAATCCTGCCTGGTATTCACTGAGTAAATTATATTCTGCTACCCAAGCCTTTAGCCTTTCAAGAAAGATTCCTGTGAATAATTTGACAGTGGAGTTTAAAAAGGAAATGCCTCTATAATTATTCGCAATCTGCGGGTTTCCTTTTTTAAAGAGCGGATAAATGATTGCAATTTTAAAGTCTTTAGGTGTTGTTCCGGCATCTAATATTTTGTTAAAAACCATTACTAACTTTGCGATAAAATTTGACGGTGCATTTTTATAATACTCTATGGGGGTTCTGTCTTCTCCCGGCGCTTTATTTGACTTGCTGTTTCTTAAAATTTTATTAATTTCTTCTGTAGTGATTACATTATCCAACAAATCTATTTTAATATTTGATAAGGCGAAACTAAATGCATACCCAACTTGAGCATTCAATAGCGTTGAGAAGTAACATGACAACTGGGTAGAATTTAACTCTGTACTTTTGGTGAACTTTTGTCCATTTAGTTTTCGCAACATATTCCAATACGTTTTGCTATCATTAACTGATCTTAAGGAGTTAGCTAACTCCGAGTAATATAAATTTTTTTTACGTTTACAAAGTAATTTAAACTCTTTATTTGCACGTGTATATAACTGTTGGACTTCCACTTCATCATGCCGCTTTGCAGTGTGAAGTAAATAAAATGATCGCTTTCGTGCTGACTCGCATTCTGTATCATACCATGCTTGCTTATATTTTCTTTGTAAGTGTTTTGGTTGTATGGGTTGTGCCGCTCTTTTAATGCAATGAGATAGCAATTCCATTCCATTTTCAGCTGTTAGTTGGTTGTCTTCCATTAAAAATAACTTGTGCTCTAAATTTAGCGCAAACTTATGTGTATTTCGATCTGACCATAACAGCTTGGGGAGTAATTTTAATTTCACCTGTTCTGGGTTTCTGAAAAACTGACCCGAGACATTTACTTCTATTGGCATATGGTCTGAGTAAATTAAATCGACAACTTTAAAGTTTTTGACTAATTGCCACCATAGTCCTTTAATTAAGCAGTAATCTATTACAGAACGACCATTATTTCTTACATAAGTAAATTCACTACATCTATATTTGAGATATAGCCATTTGAAAATGTGTCTACTATGCCAATTCTCAAAACCCCATGGGTCCATATTTCCTAGGAAAAAAATCACAAAATTTTTTCCCGAGATACGGGTCTTCTCATTTTATGAAAGAAGCTCATAAAAAATTTCAGCCAAATCGGAGATCATGAGGTTAAATGGTTTAACATTATTTAAACTGATCTTCATTTCACACTTTATCTCGGGTTCTTTTGGACGCACTGGTGTCAGATAACATTTAGTAAATTTCTCTTTTAACAACACTTTTGTTTTAAATGAGACTTCTGGACCAATATTATATTTTTCTTTATGTTCATCATTTATATCAATTGCTAAAATACTTTCTTCAAAAGTTTTTACATCGTCGCAATTACTGTCATCACTTAACTTTATACTTTTTTGATATTTGAATCTACAGTTTTCTTTTGACTGCTCTTTATAACAATTTTTAAATATTATCTTTGCATTGCTTTTTCTTAAAAGATCTCTACCTAAGACTGCTTGGCTGCCCATAGAATCATTAGCAGCTACATAAAATTTAATCATTACATGTTTTTTATTCAAAAATATCAAACAATTTATTTCTCGAAATATTTTTAATTTACTTTTATTGAGGCCAAAATATTCTACATTCGAAATTTCATTTAACTTTACCGCTTCCGGCACACAAGATTATTCAAAAAACTAATTGGACTGCCAGAGTCTATTAGGCATTCTAAAGATAATGATACTTTATATAAGCCTTTAATTGACATACGAAAATACCTTACGTAATTATTTTGTTGTTCGTTGGCATTGAATTTGTTACGGGGACAGACTGCAACCCGGTGTTCCAAACTACCTCATCCATAGCAAACTCCGAATGAACGTTTCGGTTGACGGCACTCAGCGGCAATATGTCCAGTATTATTGCAGTTAAAACAGCTGCTACCAACTTTTCTTTTGATTTGAACTGCTGCATCTTTGCAAGCATACGCAATTGTGAATCACGTATTCCATCAACAATGTATTCAACTAACTCTTCTTCCGATATATTTATCAGTAATGACAAAACAATTTTATCGTTGTAATAATCAACAAAGTTTTCAAATTTGCTGCGCAATTTAACAATACTCTCTTTTGAGTCAAATACGGAAGTCATTTATTTGTTCGATCAATATTTTACTACTTTGTGTGAGAACATTTGGTATAGAGTGGAGCCAATTTTCCACTCTACCTTTTGATTTTGCTATGATGAGTGTTCGAACTACAGTGTCTTCTAAGTCATAAGCTTTTTTTAACGCTTCAAATTGCGTAACCCAAACATTAAAATTGTTACCGTTGCACTCCGGTAAAAATTCTTTTAATATTATGAGCGGGACTTCTTTTCTTTGTACTGAATATTCACATTCGTTTAAATTCGAAGTGTCTTATTGTAATTGAGCCATTTTCTTTGTCAATTCATTTTCTTTTTTAAACAGATCGCGCTCTTTCTTAAGCAACTCAATTTCTTTTTGCATGAGTTGCATATTTTTTATTTCTTCTTCTCTAATAGTTGTTTCTTGCATTTTTGCTTCCTCCGTTTCTTTGTTATTCACTTCCTCCCTTACAATTTGATTTCGCTTATTGCTTATAATAATCTTATACAACGAACTGCTTAACTGCTTCATCACATTCTGGCGTCACTGTTTTTTTCGTACTAATCGGAGCACACTCACTGCGAATATGCTGTGGCACTTTTGTTAAGCGCTCAATCAACTGTGTTTTGTTTCCACTTACATGCAATTTCAATTTTGTCAGCCAATTTTTTAGCTCCTCCACCGTCAGATCATCAAAACATATGTCAGCTACGCCATCCATTCTTCACAGTTTTATATAAAACAATATTTTATATATACATATATATGTAGGTTTTCTTAAGTTTAATTAAGTTTAGTTTATTTATTTTTCACATTGATTTCGCTTAACTTATTAATTTTAATTTTACTACAATAGTTTGTTTATTATTTCATTTCCATTGGTCTTTCTTTACATTTTATACAATATTGTGAAATAGGGTTCTACTCGCGCTCTTAGAATTATTTTGACACAGCCACTTTGTACGTCTTGTTGCTATCGTTGCTGCTCACACACTGACTGTAAGAAAATTTACTTCTTCCCTCTGTTTCTGTTTTTTCGCGCGCTGTCAAGCTCAGTGAGGGTTGCCCTGCGCTCCAAAACAAATAAAACCTTAGAGCTATTATTACTTATCCTACATTCTCGGCCAGCCTGACAGAAGTTCGCCCCGAACATTCCTATTTACTTGAAGCTTCCCAGCGCTTCATATATTCGGCTACCGTAACGGTACTGCCGGGTCCCTCGTGGTCACCTACCTTTGAAACTTTATACCTTCCGTGGTTCAGAACCGCGGTAATCCTATAAGGTCCAAAAAACTTCGATCTTAATTTCAACGCTACTCCATACTGAGTTATAAATCCCCAATTTTATACATAATTTCTTATACGTTTAATATTTCCCTTAGCTTCCTCCCTTATTTCATCTCTTTCAGAGTCTAACTCTAGTATAAACTCTTCTTCTAAAAGTTTTCTCAAATCTTAATGATAGGATGGTTTCATTTCTAAGCCTGTAAAAGGTAGCGAGAACGAGTTCTACTAGTAAACCGTCAACGAGTGCGAAAAGGGCATATAACGAAGTAGCAAGGGATGAGCTACAGGTGGCGCTCATTGATGATACTACCGGCAATGGAAAAAAGGTGCTGGAGAAATGGGGCGAGATTGAGCCCAAACTGGCTGAAATGGTGATGGAACACCTTCTAACAAATCTAGACGCCCCCACACCAGGCTTTGATTCATCAGAAGTGGTTCGTGGTTGCAGGGTCTTCAAATGTGATGACCAGCTATCCAAAATATTTCTTGGCAACTGCATTGCTAAGGTAAGTGATGCATGGGAAGGTTTAAGGCTAAAGCTTATCCCAGCCAACGATATCCCTAGAAGACCAAGGGCCCGCATTTGGCTGCCAATTATGAAGATGGAGCATGAGAAAGTTCTCCAGCTGCTACAACGGCAGAACCAAAATGTGCCAATGAATGACTGGGTAGTCATCAAGGACGAGGGCACACAAAAAAACAATATGACGCTTCTTCAGGCGATAAACGAGGAATCCGTGAAGCCATTGGAAGAAATGGACTGTAAGCTGAGGTTTGGCGTACGGTACACCAAAATAAAAATATTCCGCGCAACAGGCAATGATGATGATGGCAAGCAGTTAGAGGATGCTAACAAATTGCTTGACGGTATGAAGCTTCAGGAAGAAGCTTCAGAAACCTCGTAAGCCTGCACGAATGCTGAAAGTAGCACAAATTAACCTTCAGCATTCGAAAATCGCCTCGGACAATCTCGCCATCTTTCTCATAGAGGAGGATGTCGATGTCAGCATTGTGCAAGAGCCATGGGTCAGAGGTAAGGACATCATGGGGCTAATGCTGAAAAATTATAACAATTTATATATTAGGAACAATGGTAAGCCAAGATCATGTATCCTAGTTAAAAAATGTATTAATGCCTCTTTATGTCCACAGTATAGCGATAAAGATCTAACAGTCGTAAGGATCGAAATGCCAGGTGGACAAAATTTTATTGTGGCTTCTGCCTACATGGCACATGATAGAGATGCTCCTCCGGAAGAGGTAGTCGCGCTAGTAAACAGAAGTACATCAAAAGATATTCCCACATTAATTGGATGTGACGCCAATGCGCGGCATACGCTTTGGGGCAGTTCGGAAACCAATGACAGGGGTGAGTACCTTTTTGATTTTATTAGCAATTCGAACCTTTTAATTTGCAATAGAGGTAAAACACCTACTTTCACTTTCCCCAGTTCACAAGGGTTTGAAGGATGGGAAGAAGTGCTAGATATAACACTCCTGTCCGAAAATCCAGATATTGTAGTCAGTAATTGGAAGGTATCTGACAAGAAACCCTTTTCGGATCATAGTTGGATTCTCTTCAACTTAAACATTAAACCAAATCATACCATCCCCTTTAGAAACCCGAAGAAGATAAAATGGGATATTTTTACAAGGGTAACTAAGGTGGAACTTAATAAAGTAAGACAAATCAAGATAGACTCTACTAGTAAGTTAGACTAGAGGATATATAATCTTGAGGCAGCTTTTAATATAGCTTACAAGAAATCTTGTCCAATAAGTAGAAGCAAAAAATCTTTTCCACCTTGGTGGAATTCAGAATTAAGTGATCTCAGGCAGAGAACACGAAAACAGTTTAACGAAAGCTATAAGGACAATAGTTGGCATGAATATAGGGAATGTCTTAAAACTTACAAGAAAGCTATCAGGAAGGCCAAAAGTAATGGCTGGAAGGAATTTTGTAAGTCAATTGAATCAACCTCATCCTCTGCTAGGCTCAGCAAGGTTCTATCCAAGGAAAGTGCAAATCCTTCTTATCTCAAAAAAGAGGACGGCACATGGACTGAAACCTCTGCTGAGACACTAAGACTACTATTAGACACTCATTTCCCAAACTGTAACGATGATGCTAGAGAAAACGGTTCAATCACCTTGGCAAGCACATCATCACAGATGACTGAAGAAATAGTCACAGCGGAAAAAATTAGGTATTCAATTAACAGTTTCTGTCCCTATAAATCGCCAGGTTTGGACGGTATTTTCCCTATTATGTTGCAAAAACTACAAGACTTAGTGGTTCCATGGTTAGGGGAAATTTACAAAGCATGTCTTAAATATAGTTATGTACCACTTAGTTGGAGACAGGTTAAAGTAGTCTTTATACCCAAGGCAGGCAAAATCGGACATGAGTCCGCCAAAGATTACAGGCCGATTAGCCTAACTTCATTCTTACTAAAAACAATGGAGAGGGTAATAGAGCTCCACCTAAGACAAAAGGTAGAACGCTTTCCAATCTCTAAATCCCAGCATGCTTACCTCAAGGGTAGATCTACGGAAACAGCTCTGCATGAGGTCATTCGTACTGTGGAAAAATCGATTCATTTTAAGCAATACTCGTTGGCAACCTTCTTAGATATTGAAGGAGCTTTTAACAATGTAAGCAATAAAGCTATTCATGACTCTCTTTCCAGAATAGGTTTAGAGGAAGAGCTTAAAAATTGGATAGTTACTATAATATTCTTAATATTCTAGATAAGATAGGTGTGAAAGCAGTAGTGTACGCGGATGACGTGGTTATTCTAGTGTCAGGTATGTTCCCTAACATAATTAGCGACATTATGGAAAGGGCCTTGGTTAAGATAAATACCTGGGCCACAGGTTGTGGACTAGGTATTAACCCAGGAAAAACTGAAATGATGCTGTTTACTACTAAAACCAAAATACCAGCTTTCAGGTTGCCTTCACTAAACGGACAACAGTTAAAACTATCGGAAAAAGCCAAATATCTAGGAATTCTGTTGGATAGTAAGTTAAACTGGAAACACAATGTCGATCTTCGTATCAAGAAGGCATGTGTAGCTTTTTATTCTTGCAAGAGGATGTTTGGCAAAAAATGGGGGATTCGTCCCGAAATTACCCACTGGATGTACACGGCAATTGTACGACCAATTCTCACGTATGGTGCTGTCGTATGGTGGCCGGCTCTAAACAAGCGCTATAATATCGACAAACTTAACAGAATTCAGAGGACGGCATGTGTAGGCATCACAGGAGCTTTTAGGACGATTCCTTCGGACGCCCTAAACGTGATGCTGCATTTGCTACCCATTGATCTTCACATTAAAAACATGGTTTGTAATAGCGCTGTAAGACTGAAAGTAACAGGCGTATGGTTAGAACGAACATATGGACATAGTCGGATTCTAGGTACAGTTCCAAATTGTCTGTATAGGATGACATCGAATTATCTGAATCCGTGTATCGACTTCGAAAGGAACTTCCAGACAATATTCCCTTCAAGAAATGAGTGGAAAAGGAAAAATTTCGAAGCAAATTACGATATCTCAATATATACAGATGGCTCGAAAATGAGCGGTGGGGCAGGAGCAGGAATCTTCGCACCATCTAAAAATATAAATATCTCTCTTAGGATACCTAACGAAGCTACGGTTTTTCAGGCTGAAATCCTAGCAATAAAAGAAGCCTGTCGGCAAATTGCAAGCCACATCGAGAACAGATGTAGTGTTGCTATTTTTATTGACAGCCAGGCAGCAATTAAAGCTCTTGAATCCTTTATAACAAAATCAAAAATAGTAAAAGAATGTAGAGAAGCAATCGACGAGCTAAACCGGTTGGCCGATATCACACTCATCTGGGTTCCTGGGCATAGGAACATCGTAGGGAATGAGAAAGCTGATAGTTTAGCCCGCTCTGGTGCCTCCCTAGATGCGTCACTGGCGGTATCAGTCTATATTACCCTGGAGACCATCAAAAGAAGTACCTTTCTTTACTTTCTGCAACTCGCCAATAACAGATGGAAAGCACTAAGGTCATGTGCAACTTCCAGGTTAACGTGGCCCACTTATAATAAAAATAAATCTCTGGAACTCATCAAAAAATCTCGCGTAAACACTGCAAGGCTTATTGCGGTTCTTACTGGTCATTGGTGGTTAGGAACTCACGCAGAGAAACTGCGTATTCCCCATAACTCTCACTGCAGAAGTTGTGGAAACCCGCGGGAGAAAGAAACAATAATACATTTTCTCTGTGAATGCCCAGCTCTAGCATCCAGAAGATATAGGTTCTTAGGAAAATATTTTTGTGATAGTCTATCAGACTGCTCAATGGTAAGGATGAAAGACCTGTTAAATTACCTAAATTCGGTGGGATGGATTTAGTCTCTACTCTTCTATACTAGGGTTCTTGCGAGGAATGTGGTAACAAAACGGCGAAAAATCGCTAATTGAGGTACATTTGAAGTTATCTTATGACCTGCCACTGCAACCAACCAACCAACCAAGCCTGTAAGAATACGAAACGGGGTGAGTTTGGTGCTACGAGTCGGCGTATTATTAATTAACTGTTGAACTCGATCGACATGTTTATACCATAGATCTGGCTTTTCTTGACATATCTTAGATAAAAGCGATACAACTACTCTATGGATCAACTACCCACATGATCTAAATGATACGTTAATAACGGACGATCTTCTTTGTCAATAGGCTTATAACTCTCAACTACATCTTTGACCTCTTTTTGTACGTCTGGGTGCAGGTGCGATACTTTCAAATCCAATCCACCCATCTGGTATTCCCCCTCTACCATCAAACATAGACTTTCGAATTCCTTTTGAATTTCTTCCGTCGACTCGGTACAAGATTTTACATCTTCCGATATATTTAAGAAGGTTGGCCCCTTTTTTGAAAGATGAATATTAACAAAATCAAGAATATCATTGCCTATAACAACGGAATAATTAACATCGTCAGCTCTAGTGATATGAAAAGTATTTGTCAACTTAAAGTTATCTGCAGCAATTTCTGCTAACACACTGCCTAGAGTAGAAATGGATCTGCCACCAACTCCATGTAACATTTTAGTTCCAGGTCTTAACTCTGAAATACCGACTTTGAGTAAGATGTCCTCACGCAACAGACATACGTCGCTACCGTTATCAATGAGTGCTACCATTGGTACCCCATTGATTTGAATAACTTTACACTTTTTATGATTCATGTAGTGCTCTACATCTTCGTCAATACTATTTATATTTTGAAATCTAGACTTTGTTGCTACTTCTTTTTTTTCGACTTTAACTACACATTCGAATGAGCGGTGACCTGTGCCACCACATTTAAAGCATTTGATATCTTTACTAACACATTCTTTTGCTAAATGTCTACTATCGCCGCATTTAAAACATTTGCGGATGTTTCTTTACCTTTTCCGAATCAACGCTACTACGGAGAGGTGCTCGTATTTTTTCGTAAACTGGGATTAACGTCTTTAGGTGGGCAATTGATGTTACCTGATACAGGATGCTTTTATTTTGGCGACTGTCGTTAATACCGTTTATAAAGTATGTCACTAAACTTTGCTCGTCTATACTTATAGTGCAACTAATTTCTTGTAAGCTATAGAGGTATTCACGTAACGTTTCGTTATTTCTCAATCGGCGGCTTCTTAAAAGTTGGTGCACTTCTGCATCTGAAATGTTTTTTTTAAATTCACTAACTAGTCCCACCTTCAAAGATGACCAATCTTTAATGTTCGCTTGACAGCGGATAAACAACCTTGCAGCACCTTTCTGTAACTGTTTACCATATACGTATTTTTGGATGTTATCCCAATTGAACGTAAAAGAGTTCTCTTCGAATTGTTGTAACCACTTCCTAACATCTTCACTATCGCTACCAGAGAAGTTAGTGAAACTTTCTTCGACATCTTTTAAAGTGAAATAACACTTTCCTTGCTCAACTACATTGCAAGGGTCACTGTACTCTGAACTTGTCTCTTCGACTTCCCCTTCATCTTCAACCAATTGTAGATGAGTTAACAATCTGTTTTGGAGCTCAAGTTTTCTGCCTGTAGTAACAAGACCCGCCTTCCTGAGCTTGTCGCGCAATTCAACGACCCTGAGCAGCATCACAGACGCGACGTCCATTATTCTGGCTTGACAAAATAATATTAGCAAAATATATTACGAAATATCTTAATATGGTTACCAATAATTAGTAATTAATAAATAACAATTGACAATAATTAATTAATAGTCCTTAATTCAATATTACCGAGTACTATTACTCTTTTGATTTTAAATGTATAAATGTTTTCAAAATATTTCTGCACAAGTTATATCAACCAACACGATCGTTTAGTCTATTACTCTACAAAAATTAATTAAATATTCAAAATAATTATGAGAAAATAAAAGCTCCTTTTGCTTTTCGTTCTTCTGGTCCAGTGATCAATGCTTCAGTTTAGTTTCTCCTACCACTTATTGAGTTGAGTTGTGATTACATTTTTTTTTTTGTTTTGACTTACGGTTTCACTCCCAACTGTTTCTGCAGCTACCCTCGGTAGTCACTGCTTTCTCACCTGCTTTGACTTGAGTTCAACACGCACAACTGCTACTATGACGATATTTGCACAACTGCTACTCTGACTTGACTTCAGCACGAACTGCTGCTACTACAAGGATATTCGCACAACTGCTACTCTGACTTGACTTCAACATGAACAACTGCTACTACAACGATATTCGCACAACTGCTACTCTCTGTTTTCACTGCTTCCCACCATGTGCACAACTACTTGCGTTCACTATACAAGCATTTGCACTACTCTCCATACACGATATACATACAACTCTATCTCGTTTGTTTCTGCAGCTACTCTCTGTTTTCACTGCTTCTCACCATGTGCACAACTACTTGCGTTCACTATACAAGCATTTGCACTACTCTCCATACACGATATACATACAACTCTATCTCGTTTGTTTCTGCAGCTACTCTCTGTTTTCACTGCTTCTCACTGCGTGCACAACTACTTGCGTTCACTATACAAGCATTTGCACTACTCTCCATACACGATATACATACAACTCTATCTCGTCTGTTTTTGCAGCTACTCTCTGTCTCGTTTCCGCCTCGTTGATTTGTTGCTTGTTGCTTTAACCGTACAAAATAAATGAAACGAAAACTCAGCGTGCACTTGAATGTTAGGCTGCAATTTGGTGACTGCAAAACCCGTTCGCACTATTGACTGTCTCGTTGCCGTCTTGATGCTTGTTGCTTTAATCATACAAAATGAATGAAACAAAAACTCCGCGTGCACTTGAATGCTAGGCTGCAATTTGGTGACTGCAAAACCCTTTCGCACTATGTCCAAGATTTCACACTACAATCCGGGTTTTCAATATAGTGATTGAACAAAGATAAAATCCCGGACGAGTCCCCAAAAACTTGTAGGTTTTACTTAAGTTTAATTTAGTTTAGTTTATTTATTTTTCACATTGATTTCGCTTAACTTATTAATTTTAATTTTACTACAATAGTTTATTTATTATAACATTTCCATTGGTCTTTCTTTACATTTTATACAATATTGTGAAATAGGGTTCTACTCGCGCTCTTAGAATTATTTTGACACAGCCACTTTGTACGTCTTGTTGCTATCGTTGCTGCTCACACACTGACTGTAAGAAAATTTACTTCTTCGCTCTGTTTCTGTTCTTTCGCGCGCTGTCAAGCTCAGCGAGGGTTGCCCTGCGCTCCAAAACAAATAAAACCTTAGAACTATTATTACTTATCCTACATATATTTAATTACACACGGGCGTTAAAAAAAATTTTTTTTTCTTTTACTTGATCCCACTTCTGAATTTTAGTAGAAAATAGCACACGTCTCTTTTATTCGACGGTCGTAACGCAACTGTCTGCTTTTATTGCTCTTTCTCTTAATTCTACCTTAGTTTACATGTGTTTGCTTAATTCTACAATACTAATATACTACAATACTTATATACTATCATACAACTACAATACTTATACTACTACAATATGTATGTATATAGTTTTACATATATCATATATCTTTATGTCTTTAAGTTTGTTGATTTAAAATCGCCTATGTACTTGTTAACAGTTATAAATATATTTTTTATGTACATATTATACGCTTTGACTTAAAACCGCTGCCGTGTCAGATAATATTTTGTATTAATATAAATGTCAATATATATATATACCATATATATATATATAATATATATATAATATATATGTATATTGTCATACAACGCCACTAAGTGATCATACAAGACTCACTAAATTAACACAAAAATGCGCAGTGTTTTATACTAATCAGACGAGCTTTTTGTGTAGCGCGTTAGTTTCATTATTGGCCGTCAGCCGTCAGATACACAGGGGGATAAACACTTACTTTGTGTATGTGCCGTAACTGTTGTATACTGTCGGTAGTGTGATTACATCCTCTACGCGGGGGCGGCTAGAAACAGGTTCATAGTATGGTCATGTCTCTACTATGGGTGCTGGCTAATTGTAATCGGGCGGACGCATGTGAAAGCGTCTTAAATCAAAGTTGAAATCCAAGGTGGAACAGCATATGCCGAGGGATGAATGGCCATGGATAATTGGTCTTTAATATGCGAACTCTGGATACCTGTCGACCTCCAGTTTTAATTAGACTTCTCACGATAAACGAGCTATGTCGTGGGTGACCTTCCAATCCCGAATATATAAAATTTTGTATGGAAAAATTAAATAATATAAATTCAAATGAGCTTGATGTCACTCTAACGGCATCACCTTCAAATTATTCCTTTAAGGAATTATCTGTAGCTGAGTGTGTGCCGGCCCCTGGGCTGGAAGCCTACACCCATTTCGACAGCACTATTGTGTGCGTCAAAATGGACCCGGATGGGCCACCGTCTACTTCTCCGCTTGCGGAAATGGTGCACGCACCAGCAGTAACTTCGTCGCGATCTCAGGTAAGGCGGCAGGAAATTATTGAGGTCTTGTCTTCAAATTCCGAAGCCGCAGAATCTGGCGATTCCGACACCGGCAGTGTGGTATCACAAAAATCCAGTCTGACTGTCGTTGGCTCCAAAGTTGAGAACCTCACTTTGGAATCCCCAAAATTCACTCACCTTAAAAGAAGTGAGCGAAGAAGGTTTAAGGCCATAAAAGCGCAGAGGCTCTAAAAATCGCTATGCAACATCCGCCTGCGAATAAGCGGGTCGGATCGGAGGTGCAATCCCCCGGTTTGATTTCCGCCAAAAAACCTAAGGTGGCTCATATGGGGCTCACCAAGCCATCGTACAGCCTAGCTGTTAAAGGCGTACGTTTAGGCTTCACGTCAGCAGATCCAGCTGGCACTTCGCTCTCTACAGAGCAAATAACGCGTCTCCTATTGGCGATTATTGATGTTGCTATAGAGCAACTTCGAAGGGTGCTTACCTAGAACGGGGTGGCTACTTATCGTCTGCAGCGATGCAAAAACCACGGAGAGGGTCAAGCGATTTTCTGGTCACATAGGGGCCAAATGCGGGCTCGCCATTAACGTGGTTGAGGAAAAGGATTTCCCACGAACTCATGTAGTTCGTGGCTATTTTCCCTAAATTTTGACTTTGTCAAACGAAAAAGTTTTGGCTACCATTGGTACCCAAAATTCTCCACCAAACGGTGGAAGGTGATTCGCAGAATGACGCAGGATCAGATGCTGCACCTTGTTTTCGTCATTGATGACGAATTCATGAGGTCGTTGTCCGAACTAAAAGGTAGGATTGCATACCGGTTCGGACACCTGGGACTGATGCTTAAGGGAACCACCCCCGCTCTTTCTCCACCCATGGATAAAGTTCCAAAGGTGGTTCAGGATGACAAAACCATCCAGTCATCCTCGGCTCCGGCAACATCCCATACGGACAGTTGCCCAACAGTGACTATTCCTGAGGAAGAGGAACTAGACACACGCCCATCCTCTAGCATGGCTCTTAGCACTGCTAGTGGGCGTGCTGTTCAGATTCCCACCTTAGGAAGTAAGTCCACAAAGTCCTCCACGGGCCCAGTTACAGTAGCAGGTAACCCAAGGACTGTTACCTTTTAACCGAAGCAATCAAAGGGTGCTAGGAACAAGGGTTCTCGACGAGACAAACGCGATAGTCTCGTCCGAAAGTCTCTTAACGAGACCTAATGAGCACTTTTAAAGTGCTCCAGGCAAATCTGTACCATGCTAAAGGAGCATCAGCCACCCTGTGCAGAATTGCCCAAACCAACAACATTGCTCTAGGACTTATCCAAGAGCCGTGGGTGTTCGGTGGCCACATTCGGGGTGTAAACTCAAAATCAGGTAAGAAGGTTTATGACCGATCGATAGCAGTGCCACGTCCAGCTATCTTAATCGGTGGAGACGTTAAACATCTTCCGCTAACAAATTTTATTTCTAGAGACCTAGTTGCGGTCCTAGTTGAAGTACCTACAATAGAAGGGGTGATAGATATTGTCATGGTCTCTGCCTACTTCCCAAGTGATGAAATTCCCGGTATATCCGAACAGCAAAATAAAGCGTACAGGCCAAAGAAAACCAACTGGCTTAGGTACAGGGAGTAGGTGGGTTCCGAAAATTTTTTTTTAGCTAGGCCACTAAAAACTTGTGAAGAGATAGAGTTGGCCGCAAACCATTTAGGTGAGGTATTACTAACCTCCTTTCACAACAGCACGTTGCAGACAATGCTTCTATTAGAGGTAAGGTTCCTTGGTGGAACTCGCAACTAGCTAATAAGCGCAAACTAGCAAGAAGCTTATTCAATAGAGCAAAACGCTCTGGTAATTGGGAATATTATAGAGCTGCACTCACCGACTACAACAATTCAATCAGACAGTCTTACACGGGCAGGATCCGCCACTCTAATCTCTGGCCCAGAACCTTTTTGTGGATTAAGTTGGTCTACAACTAGGTCTCTAGTCAATAATTGGATCTCAACCGAGAGAAGTCGCTACAGGCGCGACAGTCGAGATAACCGTCAGGCTAAAGAGCTGGTTCTCCCCTATAGTTATAATAAGATATCCCCCTTTAGCAGAACAGAGTTAAGGTTGCTAGTGGGAGATCTAACGGGTCACCATGGGCTACGTTACCACCTCAACAAAATGGGCCTATCCGAAGAGATAGATTGTAGACTCTGCTTGGAGGCAGAGGAGATAACCAGCCACATTCTATGTGACTGCCCAGCTTTGATCTGGGCCAGGAGAAGATCACTGGGTCGGGAATTGCTAGCACCTTCCGACATTAAGAGGTCCTCAACAACCGACATTTTGGCCTTCATTCGAAAGGCGGAATGTCTTTTGTTCAGTTAGGGTCTGTTGTAGCATAAAAGATCAATCATGGTCACGCTGCTCTGCTCAAATGGGAGCTATTACCCTGTTCTTTCTTATAGTTTCATTATTAATAAATATCCTTCATATTTTGTGCGAACCGCAGTTAACCCTAAGGTCGACAATATGCGCTTTAGTAAGACTGATGCCTAACGTGAGAGGTCCTACCCATAGTAAAAGAAAATTACTTATGGCAACCACAAAACAAATAATACTTTATGGGTGCAAAATTTGGGCAAACGCCTTAAAGGTTAAATGTAGGAGGAACGTTTATGCACCTGTACAGCGGACTGCTGCACTTCGGGTAGCTTCTGCATACCGAACCGTATCCGAGCTTGCAGTTCTAGTGATTAGTGGAATCATCCTTATCGGCCTCCAGGCACATGAACGGAAAAAACGCTGGAAACAGATATCGACAAACAACTCAACAGACCTTCAAGATATAAGAGAACAAAGCTGATTCCGAACGTAAAGTCGTGGATGGAAGGAAATTTTGGCAAGATTGACTATTATGTCACACAGTTCCTATCTGGTCATGGATATTTTCGAAAATATCTATACAGAATGCAAAAAGCAGAGCAGCCCAACTGTGTATACTGCGGTTCAGTCGAAGATAATGCTGAGCAAACTTTTTTCAACTGCGAAAGATGGCGTCGAGAAAGAACACTACTTGCAGAATATATAGGTCACTTTACAGAACGGTAGAACGAGAACGAGAAGAAAATTGGAACAAAATCACGCAATTCATCGGAAATGCTTTAAGGGAAAAGAAGAAAGATTTGGACGCAATCTAATCTAAAACGAAGAGCAGGAGTGAGAACCGGAACACATATTTTGAGATTGAAAAAAGTAAACTGTAGGGCAAGATTAATTCTCTGCAACAGTAGTGGGGGCTGGACGCAGGGCACACTGATGGAAGTCTTAAATGACTAATAGGGAGCCCACCTCGAAGTAATACTAATGTAGTCCCGGTGTAGAACATGGTCTCTAGGAATGAGGGGGAGTGGTTTAGCCCGTGCGAATCGGGCACTCACCTTCCGGGGCGCCGGATTGTGGTCAGTGCGTAGGCATTTCACTCCTCCATGCCGCAAAAAAAAAAAAATATGCGCTTTAGTTGATTTTCTGTGCAATTTGCAATAAGCTTTGCTATGACTGATTACTGTGATGACTTATGAACCTTCCGAGATTCCAATTTCGGTGACTCAAGTTATAATATTTTGCCTGGCGTATTGCTGCTTGTTGCAAATTTTGTTGAACTTATTTCAACACTCGCTGTAATTTCTCGACATTCACTGCATGACTTTGACATCAGGGTTCTTGTGGTGTGTATGGAGCTGTGATTCTGTGTTTAATACCCATCTTTGTTAACCAATGCTTGAAAATGCTTAAAGATAACAAATATAAAAAATATATATATATATAGTATAAAATCTAAATTAAATATAAAATATTAATTCATCATTTCATTTTTTTTCTAATAACAAAAAAAAAAAATAATCTATAAGCAATCTATAAAACCTAAGTCTCCATTATGTTTCTTTTCCTAATTTTTTCTACTGTTAATCAAATAAAATATAATAATCAAAATAACCTTTATATACAGCAAACAAAATTAAAGAACAAAGAAAACAACGTTGCAAATTTCATTCGCATTCGTTTTTTTTTGAATTTGAAGAAACATTCATCTTATAGGATTGGTGTGTAGTGATTTTCGACAGGTTGAATCACGCAAGCTACTTTTGCCTGTAATAGTATGATATGGTTTTTATCCACCACACAGGTCTTTTCTCTGACCAAACCCGCATGGCTCATCAAACGTATGATCTCAGCTTCTGCTTCTTAATCTACTCTTATGACTGGATAGACCTTATCCTTCGCTAGGTTGGGAAAATCTGACAAAACGTCTCGCAGGGCCTGTTTGAGATTGTGTACCAATAGATGTCCAAAGCAGCCCTATCTCAGGAGACAAATATAGTTGCAACCACCCCTTTAGCCAACAATGATTTTTATCCAATCATTAAAAAAATCATTCTTTCAATTGTATTATAATACGTATATGGGTCATTCTTTTACAAACCGGACGGATTTTGGCAAAAAATGACCTCATCACCTCCGCTTTGGCTGAAATTTTTTTTATGAGCTCCTTTCATAAAATAAGAGCTCCTTTCTCGGGAAAAAATTTTGTAATTTTTTTCCTAGGAGATATGGACCCATGGGGTTTTGAGAATTGGCATTGTAGACACATTTTCAAATGGCTATATCTCAAGTTCTATAAAAGGTAGAAACTTGCGTTTGAAAGATAATTGGTTGAGCTTTTAAGAAATTGTTTAAACAATTAAGATTGTTTATATTTAAGTACTAATATTAACCGTTAAATTTCAAAAAAAAAGATATCTCAAAAGGGTACACAACATTTTTCATTTTTTATATTTTAGTTAGATTCAGTTTTAAATTTTACTAAGAAATAAAAATTTTCATGATAGTATCGATTTTTATAAATTTTTAAAATTTTTTTTTTCTCATAAAACACATCAAACACATGCGTGCTATATTTACATTGAATGAATTTTCAAAAAATATACTACAAGTATTCTTATATAATATTTTTGATTTCAATTAGTAATAAAATTGTACATAAAACTCAAAAATTTCAGGACGATATTGTCGTTGGAACTACTTTTAAAAAATTTATTTATCCTTCACATCACTCCAAACACATACACACGATTTTTCAGTAAAAAAAAACAGAGGAATACGTCACACAAATTTTTCATTTTTACTTTTAATTAGGCGAAATGTTGTGTGCCATTTCTCAACATCAAAAGACTATGAAGCTGAAGAAAATAAGATTAAACACCGTTTCGAAGCAGCTACATCAGTTAAAGGCACATTAAAATATCACTGCTTTATTCCTAATTCGAAAACGATATTAATGGCAAAAATATTTTCTTCTGCAGACATTACAGATTATGTATCAATAATGAAATGATTATTAATAAAATCAATACAAAAACTTAAAAAAAATATTTTGTTTATAGTTCTTTACAGTTTATCTCTATATAGAATTGTTTACAGTTTATTTCCTATAACAATTCGTACCTGCTTAAAGAATTTTTTCAACTGTGTAATTATGTGCTGCAGTTATACAGGTAGTTCAGCTAGTGTGGAACTAATTAATTTTTAAACTGATCAATATAAGAAAAAGTTCATAAAACGGTTTAATTATGTTAAAATTCATAATTTAAAAATAGAGATGATGCGGAACTAATTTAAAATGTGAATATTGTGTCACTTTTCTTGGAAAATTGATTCAAGGGTATTATGGTGCGTATGAGTAACATGAAGGACACCTGATAAATTAATTTTTTTAAATTACTTCTGGAAGCAATATCACACTGGAAATATTTATTTTCGAAGAAGAATTTATTGTTTAATCGGAATTAAAAGTAAAAATGAAAAATTTGTGTGACGTATTCCTCTGTTTTTTTTACTGAAAAATCGTGTGTATGTGTTTGGAGTGATGTGAAGGATAAATAAATTTTTTAAAAGTAGTTCCAACGACAATATCGTCCTGAAATTTTTGAGTTTTATGTACAATTTTATTACTAATTGAAATCAAAAATATTATATAAGAATATTTGTAGTATATTTTTTGAAAATTCATTCAATGTAAATATAGCACGCATGTGTTTGATGTGTTTTATGAGAAAAAAAAAATTTAAAAAATTTATAAAACTCGATGCTATCATGAAAATTTTTATTTTTTAGTAAAATTTAAAACTGAATCTAAATAAAATATAAAAAATGAGAAATGTTGTGTACCCTTTTGAGATATCTTTTTTTTTGAAATTTAACGGTTAATATTAGTACTTAAATATAAACAATCTTAATTGTTTAAACAATTTCTTAAAAGCTCAACCAATTATCTTTAAAACGCAATAAATTTCAAGTTTCTACCTTTTATACAACTTGAGATATAGCCATTTGAAAATGTGTCTACAATGCCAATTCTCAAAACCCCATGGGTCCATATCTCCTAGGAAAAAATTACAAAATTTTTTCCCGAGATACGGGTCTTCTTATTTTATGAAAGGAGCTCATAAAAAAAATTTCAGCCAAATCGGAGGTGATGAGGTCAAAAATCCGTCCGGTTTGTAAAAGAATGACCCATATACATAAATATTTTTTTTTTATTAAATTCAAGTTTATTTATAATAAAAATAATATTTTTAAATAATTACAATATTAATTTCTTGCATTGCATATAAAAATAATTTAACTAATATGGAAAGAACAGAAAAAAGACCAAAAAAAGAAAAGTACTAACATAAGCTAATTTAAAATAATTATATATATAATTACATTTTGTTACGTAATATCAGTTTATTGAGTAAAGCTAAAAAGACTAAAAATAGGACATTAAAAGATCTCCTAATTAGAAATTTTTTGAATTTTTTTTTAAATGAACTCAATTGTAGTTCTCTTACAATTTGTTTTACTTTTAAAAATTTCATAGTGTTTTTTGTTTTTCTTCTTCTTAAATTAAATTAAATAATGATGAAATTACAAAAACACAACAAAAAAATTAAAACAAAATTATGCTAAACCAAAAATAAACTTATTCCAGCCGCTGAAATGACGTCACCTTAGCTGCCGATGTACTTAACTATATTTTATTTATAATATGTATTTAAAAAAAATATATATATAATGTAATTTATATACAATATATATAATACAAAAAAACAAAAACATAAGAAAATATATAAATAAACTCTTTTTCTTATATCAATGAAAAAACATAGCAATACCGAACATCACTGGTTAGGCATTATTTTATAATACGGTAGTGACCTTATTATGATTTGGGGATGTATGGCGGCATCTGGTGTGGAAAATATCGAAGTAATAAGTGCAATAGTTAGTTAGTTGAGGTGGAGGGTTGACGAGTCTTCCTCAATTAGCCAAAAAGCCGTTTTGAATCCACAAAAACTTTGTAATAGTGCGTAGTACGTAGAAGGTCAAACTAGAACCAGCCAGAGGCATTAACAAAGGCAAGAATGTGGTTAATGCTAATCGTCAAGTGAATTGAAGAAGGAGCCTCTAGAAACTTATATTTAGTTTTGGTCAAATCTGGACAAAGACACATCAGGTGTTATAGACACTCATTACAAGAGGTACCACACAGTAGCCCGAGTCTAGCTCCATGCCGTCCTATGGACCTGTAAAGACAGATATTAACCCAGATACCTCAGATTTGTTTCGACAGATTAAGTTAGAGGTTTTATATTTGGAATAGATTGGCCAAGTAGCCCTTGACATGGCTGCTGAGGCAGTGTGGATCCACTTACTATTTGACCGTAGCTGATAGGGGTAGGGATCAAAATAGTGGTATTCGTGGAAGAGGTGCCTAGTTTAGCAAGCTCGTCAGCGTGCTTAATTCCCATAATATTAGAATGCCCAGAAACCCATTCTAGAGTTTAGTTCATTGACAATTTCCTTATATTCTTGTACTAACCCTGATGACAAACAAACTGGTGATATAGCTTTAATAGCTGCCTGACTACCAGTTAGAATGTAGACCTCTTTACCGTGAAGGCCCATATTTAAAGCAAGAACACTTGCTCTAAGGATGGCAAAAATACAGCCTGAAATATTGAGGTGGAATCTGAAAGACGGTATGATTTGCTAATCATTGGGTCCGTAGAAAAGATTCCGGCACCAACGCCCTCATCCATTTTAGAACCATCGGTGCAGATCGCTATCTTTTCTAGAGTTGTAAGCAATCCCGCCTCCCAAGCCCCACTTGAAGGAGTTTTGGTGGCGAAGTTATTGTCGAATTGTAACCGAGGACATATGTAGTCGGAATCTCTGCCATCATTTATGGGATAGATGAGGGCAATCGAGCGCCAGCAGTTCAGATCTTTAAGCCTCTGCGCGCTAAGAGTAGTAACTTGCTTGATGTAAATATCAATGTGTAGCAAGTTAAGTATGACATTAACCGCACTGATGGGGCATGATCTTAGACTCCCGTAGCTCCCATACAAGCAGATCTTTGCATTCTGGTTAGTCTTTGAACAATGTACTGTTTGTTCAACGAAGGTCACCACACCAGACATCTATAAGTTAGAATTGGCCGAATGACGGCTGTGTAAAACCAGAGAATTACTTTGGGCTGGAATTCCAGCTCTTACCGTACATCCTTTTGTATGCATAGAACGCCTGACAAGCTTTGCAAATTCTTTCGTCGGTGTTGGCTTTCCAGTTAAGGTTTGTGTCAAAAATTACTCGCAAATACTTAACTTTGTGTGAAAGAGTTAATCTTTGACCATTTAATCTTGGCAGTGTAAAATTTGGAATTTTATATTTGTTTGTAAACAGTAACAGTTCAGTCTTAGAAGGATTAACGCCTACATCACATGCCTACATGCCTACACGCCTACATGTCCTCCTCCCTGAGTAAGACCGTAGAGTGTCCGTAGCACATTTAGAGTGTTTTAGATTTATCTGCACGACCTTGATCATTGACACATCAACAAAGTTTATTGTCCTCAACCTCATCCCAAATGTTATCCGCTGGCGCATTTTTAAAAGTTTTAATTTTCACCTGCCGGATGAAGTAGCGAAGTTTGCAGTCGTTAGCCTCAATGATTGGCAAGCATTCTTCATTTATATGAAGGAGTTAAGATTGGCTGTATTTTTGCGGTTCTTCGGTCTTGAGAACCGATCAGTCCTCTATCTGGATTTCTGGATTTTGAAGTTTCAGCTGCTGCAGATGAAGGTCCGGAGGACCAAGGGTTATGGGCAACCAAACATGCGCTAGTTACATCCCCACACCTCATATCTTTTATTTTATATTATCTATTGTATTAAACAGGAAATAGAAAATAACAAAACATTGTAACATTTTTAAGTAACTAATTATCCATATCAAATTATCACAATAAAATATATTTGTAAAAACAATAGGAGGAAAATCCCTAGTGCTGGGACTTCCGTCCTTTTTGCAAACAATAACAAAATCTAATTAAAACTAAAACAGTCCATTAAAATATTTCAACCTTGAGAATAAAATTATTCTAAACATAATTTTGTATAAATATGAGCAAAAATGTTAGATATAAGTTAGTCTTAATATTCAGTTCAATAAAGAAACATTTAAGATAAGCTTTGTGTTTTTTAATTAATTTAATTCGTTCCATCTTTGTGCCGTTTTGTCGCCATGCCGGGATCTTCTTGAGATCTGTTACGCTTGCCGCCATCTCCGACGTTCTTGCCGGTGATAGCAGACTGGCGCAGACCCTATCATGAAGATACTCCTCCACAATGTCGTGGTATGTTACAGCGTCGGCTTCGTCTCGTTCATGGACTTTGCCTTGTTTTTTATTGCTCTCAATTTTCCTGAGCATATAAAGCACCCGCTGATATCGATTTTTTTCGTGCCATACTGGTCGTTTTTTTGCGTGATTTAACCTTACCCCTACTGCTTACACAGTTTTGTGCGTTGGCGCGCGGTTAGCATTCGGTCCACTTTGACTGGTAGACGGAATGTTGCCGTTGGTTTTGGATGTGGTTCGGATTGGATTAGACGCCAGTGGACTGTGACTGGTACAACCAGTATCGGAATCGGCAACAATCTCGTCGTCCGATTTCAGCAATTCGTCCTCCGTAAGTTTGGTGGGTTTATACTCTCCAGCCACGAGTTTCGAGACAGTATTGGAAGAATTCATTTCATGTTCATAATCGTCCATATAGTTGGATAGTTGGACGAAAGAAACGACCACCACAGCAGCGTCCCATACCATGGCTAGACCACACTTACTCCCCAAGGCATATGTATTGGAGAGGGTCCACAAAAATACAGTCGGACAGACCCGTTGACTGCAAACCTACGTTCGGTGAGCACGGATCGTGAATTAAGGGGACCTGTAAACCATGATCAAAAAGCATCGAGTGGTGTGCAGCTATTAAAAAGCTAAGAACATTCACTCAATTCCTCCTGATCTTAGTTGAGCACCGTCCTGACAGCGTACAGGACGAGAAAGCTGTGACCCATAACCAGACGGTACCCTCGTGGAGGGTTGAGTAGAAGGATTTTCCCATCCAATAAGTGAGATAATGCATCAAAAACTATATATCCATATATTAAAGATGAACTGAAGCAAAGTGCAGAAAAACTGGGCATTAGAAATGACTTTTAGTTCTGTCAGGATAATGAGCCAGAGCATTCTGCATTAAACACTAAGTTTTGGTTATTATATAACTGCCGAAAAGTGATAAAAAACCTTCGCAAAGTCCAGATTTAAATCCAATAGAACATGTTTGGGTTCAGTTGGAGTCCAAATTAAGAAAACGTAGCTTTTCAAACAAGCAACAGATGCAACAGGTTCTAATCGACAAATGGGCTAATATAGATCCACCTATGACAACAAAATTACTCCAATCAATGCCAAAGCGTTTAAAAGAGGTAATAAAATGTAAAGGACGTTTAACAAAATATTAAATTTAAGTTATTGTTACTAAAATTAAAACTAATAAACAGAATACAAATGTTGAAAACTGCACTATTATTTTTTTTCATTTTTTTGTTTTTCTTTTTGATGTTATTACAACATTACAAAAAAATTTAATTAATGTTGAATACTTTTCTTGACCGCTGTAAATTTAAAATGATTGATATTTAAAAAAGAAAACAACATTAAAAAAAATTCATTCAATTTAAATATTCATGAAATTCAAATTTAAAAACTTTTAATAACTTCTAAAGATTTTGATGCTAATACTCCGTTTAAATTACTGGTGATAATAACAGTTAATTATGTCCGCTTGAAAAAAAAATCGTATTTAATATAACGGTTCGAATACCTGCTAGTGAGTCCCCTGATTCTGTGCCGTTCATTTGGTTTTACCGCAACTGCAGAAGTCCTTTCTTTTCTTTCTTTCTCCTTACCAGCAACAATTCCATGCAATTTCCAATTTTTAGGGTCTTTCTTCTTAGTAAAATGATGGCTTTGAGGTCTTATTATGCACCATTAAGGTCTGTACTTTATATATTTTTCTATCACATTCTTAGGCCCATCGAATTCGAGTCATAACGTTCATACAAAAAAATATTCATGAATGTTTTTCAGTTTTATATACGTTCTTGCGGACTTGTGGCTGAATTGTGTATAATCTTGTTAACTTACTTTAGTCGTTTATTTTTTTTTTCTTTACTACACTAAAATAGATATATGATATATAGATATATGTTTCTGTTTTTCTTGTTTTTTTTTATTAATTCATAGTTCTTTCTATTATTTGATAATTTAATTGCACAATATATATTCACTTATAAATTCTTCTGAAAAATGTATTTTTTTATTATTTAACAAGTTTCATAATAAATAATTTACAAAACTATATTCAATTATTATGTCTTTGTTCAATGTATTTTTATTTAATAATTTTTATAATAATTAATTTAACAAGTTAAATTTTTATTTTTATTTAATTTAATTGTTACACCACTTCACTTTAGTTCAACAATATTTTCTTATACGAATCTTTAATTTGAAATTAATGTCAAAAAATTAATGTCTTTTGTATATCTGCATTCTCTTTATTTGTTTTGTTTAGTTTTGTTTGCCTATAATGAGGGGATTAAACTTTAACAAAGCTCATCTTTCACTTTTACATAATAACCAATATTTTTTCTTTTATATTTCCGTTTGCTATTTCTATTTGGCAAATCCTCATTCTCTCATCAATTCGAACTTCAGTGCAGTTTTTGCCAAGATTCACCTTGATTGTAAAGATCAAAACAAACAAAAAAAATAGCAAATGCAAAAGCTTCAGTTTTTACTTTTGTTTTTCCATTAATAGCGTGCGCGCAATGCATGTTAATTTTATTTGTTTCCAGAAAAACAATATTTTTTAATAATTTTAGTTTTAAATAGATTTTAAGCTTTGTTCTAATGTCAAAGTTGAGTAATAGTCATTCAACTCGATGCTACTGACGTATTTTGAGTTGCGAAGGCGATCCAGAATATGATGTACATGGGGCGAAGGATAGGCATCCAGGATTGAATTAGTTGTTAGTGGTCCACACAAAAACGCCATGCACCATTTTTTATATTTACCAATACCACTGGTGTTCTTTAAGGCCTTTTGGATGACTCGATGCAATTCTTTTTTAACAGTTCATTTACCTTCTAGTCGATGATTCGTTGCATTGATGGATTTTTGGATTTTTGAAATTGATGTATCTTTGTTTTATGAGACGGCCGTCCTAATTATCTTGTTTTTCTTTTTTAAATACTTATACATTTATTTATTGTATCTTCTTTCTTACAATGAGACTAACAATAAGTTTTAAAATCTCATCACTAATTATCACGAACCTTACTTAGATTAATGGGTTAAATTTTATTGGAGTGAATTTTAGGTGGTTTCTTAAGAAAGTGGTTCAACTTTATCAGATTACTTAAAAGAAAGGTGCGGTTATTACTTCAAGCTATTGAATATTAATTAATGACTGGACGGTCAGCTCTTTTTAGACGGGGAGTAATGGATAGATATGCGAGATTTCTTGCTAAGGCATTAACATGTTGTGTCAGCCTTTTATCAAATTTTTGTCTTATATTGTCAAATTCAGTTTTAACTAAGAGAATTTGTAGGTCTCGGTGGATACTATCATTCTTTGTATACCATGGGGCACCAGTGATTGTTCTCAGTATTTTTAACTGAGCTGTTTGGATAGTTTCAATATTTGAAGCACTAGCATTGCCAAATAGCTGGATACTATAAGTCTATATTGGTTTTATGATGCTGTTATACAAAAGTACTTTATACTCTAGGCACAGTTAAGATCTGCTATTAATGACCCAATGCATCTTAGAGGCTTGAAGCTTCAACTGAATTTTTTAATTTAATTTAATTTTAATTCGCCATTTTGACAACCATTTCTTCACCCGAAGTTGGTTTGAAGCTAGCACAACGTTTTTGTTTCGACATAAAATTGCCATATCATCAGCAAACGTTTTGGTGAAAACTGAATTACTTATTGGGATATCAGATGTACAAAGCACATACAAGATAGGGCCAAGAACACTTCCTTGTGGAACACAATGACCACACACAATACGTTGTGTGCGATATTTAATGTGTCACATCAAACCGAAACACTCAAATATCAAGCATGACCGAAAAACCTAAATTGTCAAGTATGATATAATTTATGGGTCAGAAATTTGACTCGTCTATTTTGTCATTTCTTTATGACAAAATATTTGTATGCATATTTAATTGTTCCAATATGCATTTGACAATTTAGATTGCGGCATGCTCAGCACATGAAATTGTGTTAAGTGTTTCACAGATCATATTGCAAGCAATTGTGCATGCAATATGATTTACCCTCAATACAGTTGGTCACCAGATGTGTGCCACTGTGAAATAGAATATAACTGACAAATGTAAACTATTATATACGTCTAATTTGGGTTAACCAATTAGACGATAGTAATTTAAGTATTAACCAATAGAATCATTAGATAAGATTCTATTGGAAATTAGTCATAAGAAATTATGTTAGATTTAAGGAAAATATAAAAATAAAAATCAGTCTTAACATGACGAGCAATACGGGAAGATGTTTTACTTATACAAAAAATCTAACGACCAAATAAAATATAATCTTATTATTACATGGCGATCCTGCCAAACTGGCAAAGGACCTAAACTATAAAAAGTGTAAAAACTGTTAAAAATAAAATAAACTTTAAACTTTTAATTAAATTAATTAAATAATAGTAAATAATGTTCAAAGAAATTGTGAAACATACAAACAAGAATAAACGAATACCAATTAAACATTAAATAATTAAATAATGTGAATGAAAATAAATAATGTTCAAAGAAATTGTGAAACATACAAACAAGAATAAATGAATACCAATTAAACACGCGTTATGAATGTGACGTCAGTGAAATATTTTAATGTAGTATAATATAGTAAAACGTAATGATACTACTGCGACACTATATTCATATTTGATATCATCTGAGTAATATAAACAAAACATTTGTGTAATGAAGTTAAAGATATCTTATAAAATTAATTGAAAAAAAAAAAAGAAAAAAAAAATGTGACAGTGTTCTCGAGCATAAGAAAATTTCAAAATTTTTCTTCTCAAAGCTCTAACCATATTATCATATACACTTTTCGTCCTATAAGATGGTAAAAATAATCGCTGTCAATTAAGCAACAAGTGAACAAAAATTCAAGGAGAAAACTTTCCAGTTAAGAATATAGCAAATTTCATCATCAACGACTCAACGATGGGATGGTTCTCCAGCGATGAATACAACACGAGGAACAACGTCCAACAAAAGACAGAGGTGACCAACAATAATCTACAAAACAATGCAGCTACAAGCACCGGAAATATAGAGGTAGTAATTATAACTTTATTGATAGTATTTATTATTTTATTCGTTGCATATAAGATAAATAAGTACATAAAAAAATATGTACATAAACGTGTACACATGGCATTAAATTCCAATAACGTTTAAACATTAGCATATCATTATATTTAGACAAATTATAATATTATTACATATATTTTTTTTTCTCATTGTTACATTTACGCAATTATTATATAACTATAATATTATACATTCAAAAAAATTTACAAAAAGATAATGAATTATATCTAAGAAAGAAATAAAAACAATCATAACAATTAATTACGATAAAATATCCAGTATTATTATATAAAATTTTTTTTTCTCTCATACAAAATATACAAAAAAAAAATGTATAAGAATTTGATTTGTGTTGAATTTTGCTTTCTGATTTTGATTTATTACTGATTTTGATTTATGGAAAACTTTGCTACATATATAGGGGAAGTTCAGAATATTCTTAAAAACGCCAAAAAGGCTAGTATCAGAGGATATACTAAGCCCACGATAGCCATTAAACTAAATAGGTTAGATGACCTTAAAAGGCTTATAGAAGCAACATATGTAACCAAAAATTTTGAGGAATTTTTAGCTTTAAAAGAAGTTTTTTTAGAAAAATATACTCAGACAAGAAAATATCTCTTGAATATGACATCAACTGAACAGACACCTGACGCTATAACCATAAATAACCACATAACAAGTGGTAATCAAAATAACAACGGCACACAAATAGCAAATATGGCGTCGTATGACTCTGTAATAGAAAGTGTAGAAAAACTCCTACCCGTTTTTACAGGAAAGCAGGAAGAATTAAGTTCTTTCTTGCGACGATTGAATTTGTATAGCAAGAAGATTAGAGACGAAGACAAACAGGAGTTCCTAGAGCACATCGTAGATTGCAAACTCAATCACAATGTGAAGATAAGAGTTTCGCCAGTAGGTTTTCCAACTTCAATGGAAACATTGGTAGAGAAACTCAAGTCAATATACATACCGAAAGACACAGTTCCAATTCTCTTACAAAAAATAAGTGAAATTAGGCAAGGCCACAACCAGTCGATCACGGAATATAGTGATAAAATGGCCAAACTATTGTCAGACCTGAATACAGCGTCTCTATTAAAGAGAAATTATAGTGCAACCTCACCACAAGCTGAAGGGATGCTAGCAACTAACGAAGAGAATGCATTACTGGCATACAAAAAAGGCCTCAATGCAACATATTCGCAAGCTGTACAGATGTCACAGCCCAAAACTTTCCAGGAAGCGAGAGAAATCGCTGAAAGTTTACTTTTCACTGAACAGAACCAAAGAATGCTATACTACCGTGGTAACACGCCAAATGGCAATAGACCAAATGGCAATAGACTTAGTGGCAACTGGTCCAATAACAATAACAATAATAATAATAACAATCGAAATAACCGGTACCATAACGGAAATAACTGATATAACAATAGAAATACATATAATAATAGTGGTCAAAGAAACCACAACAATCAAAATAACAACAACTCAAATAGGAATCAAAATAATTCTCTTAACAGTAACAACAGGAATGTCCAAATAAATCGAAGTAACAACAATAACAACTGGAGACAAATCAACAATAGAAACAACAACAGAAACGGAAACGGAAGGAACATTCGTTTAACAGCAGCACAGGAAAACTGCAACACACCAGAGGGAAACCAGTAGAATTCAACTCTGGTAAAATAAAAAAATATATCTACTCATTCAACCCACATTCATCGAACTATATAAAAGTTCATTCCCAAGACACTAACAACTATATAAAATTATTAATCGACACAGGAGCAGATGTATCACTAATCAAAAACAAGTTTAATCTAAATTATAATTCGAATAAAACATGTACATTATCTGGTATCACAAACAACTATATAAATTCCATAGGCATCACGACTCTTCATATGATGTTTGAAAATATAAATTTAAAGCATGAATTTTAGGTGGTGGAAGAGGATTTTCCAATTGAAGTAGATGGCATCATCGGTGGAGATTTCCTAACCATCTTTAAATGTAATATTGATTATTACACTTTTTCGTTAACAGTTACCCACAATGAACAACAGATAACTATTCCCATATCATATAAACCAATTGTTCTACAAGCAAGAACAGCATTAATATTTATTGTCAATTAATGCATAATTTAATAGCTTGTTAATAAAATAATTTTGTATAAATATAAGAAATAATGTTAATAAAGTTCAGAAGGAAAAGAAAAATCAATTATAACTTTCTTACTTTCTCGCATCGGTTAGTTTGGGTTTCAAGTGCTCAAACTAATCAAAATAGAAAATACAAGTAGTTTGGGTTACAAGTGCTCAAACTACATTACACATAAAAATTGGCTACCAAGCTAACACAGATTAAGGATCTGGGTTAGCACCAAGTAGCGTACATTTTTTGGTGACCCCGACGTGATTGTTGATGAAATATCAGCCTTCATTTTGTCGAAATACATATCGAAGGAGTCAATTACCTACAAAAGGACACACCAAAAGGTCTACTCAGTAACCAGCTGAAGTATTTATTCATTGGAATTTTCGGACCGAAAATTCAAACATCGCCATGGATGCGTTATTAAAGAAGCAGTCAGAGCTCGGTACAGAAATTGAGCGACTGATAACCAATTTCAAAAAGGATTCTAGTACCCGCAAGCAGGATACCACATATTATGAAGATCGGCTAAATAAACTAAACACGTTGTGGGATAATTTCGAATCTAATGATGCTGAAATCAAAGTACTGCCACAATCTGAACTTCAAAATGAATATTTCAGTGCAGACTATTTCAAAAAAATCTCCAATCTAGTAGTCACATATGATGAAAGATTCAAGCTGGAGAAATCAAGGCTACTCCTGAAACCACAGGACGGTAAGCCAGTAGTAAGCCCAAGAGGGCCAAATAATACTACATCGCTCATGCGAACCATGCAGAAGCAATCCTCATTAATGCATGCACTACGCACGAGCATAGATGAAATATATGAAGAAATAACCATAAAACATCATCCTAGTTATTATGATCTGAAATATTCTCTGATAGAAAAATATCAGAAGGATCTGAGGGATAACAATGATGAAATATGGTCATCAGCCGACGCACAAGACATCGTCGGATATACTTGGGATCAATATTATTCAACGGATAAAGATGCCCAAAACGCGTTAATATATTTAAAACAACACAGTCAACCAACTGAAGGATTGACGTCAGAGGGGCCTGCAGCAACTCAACAAATCAGACTTCCAAAAATAGTTTTACCAACATTTGATGGAGACTATTTGAAATGGATTGAATTTAGAGATTTGTTTCAACAATTGATCCATGATCAATCAATAAGCGCAGCCCACAAAATGTTCCATTTATCTACAAACTTGGCAGGTGAGCCGAAAGCCCTCATACGGCATCTGCCAATTTCCGAGCAAAATTATAATATAGCTTGGGATATTCTGTCAAATCGGTATGACAACAAACGACTCTTGGTGACAGCATTACTAAATAAATTGTTATCACAACCAAATATAACAATTGAATCAGCAAGCAGTCTTAAGGGCATACATGATGTTACAAAAGAATGTTATTATGGATTAGCAGCTCAAGGTATTGATGTTAAATCTTGGGACGCCATAATGGTTCACGTAATTATTAGAAAGCTAGACAAAGCTTCACATACGGCATTCGAGCAATCGTTAGAAGACAGCCGAAGAATAATTTCATTAAAAGAATTATTGCGGTTCCTAGAAGGAAGATTTCAGGCATTCGAATCAATGACGAATGGAAACCACAAACAAAGTCACAAACCACGACATCCAGCAGTAGCACTTGCAGCTACAGACTCAGGATCAAAATGTATTACTTGCAATAGTAGTCATCAATTATTTTCATGCGAAACTTTCAAACGTAAATCCATACAACAGAAGCACGATTTACTAAAACGTCATAAATTGTGCACAAACTACATGAAACCTGGTCATATGGCATTACAATGCTCCAGCAGGGGTTGTACTATATGCCAAAGAAGACATAATACACTGTTGCATCAAAATAGACACCCAGTTCAACCATCAAATCATACGTCAGTTGAAAACACTTCAAGGCCACTTGCACAAACAACTCTAATGTCGTCCATCAATCATGGTCAGACCAGTTGTGTTCTTTTGGGAACAGCAAAACTTTTAGCATCCAACTCTAATGGAAGAACAGTCGAGTGCAGAGCAGTATTGGATTCAGGTTCACAAATAAATATTGTGACTGAACGACTGGCATCCAGATTGGGTCTGCAAGTAAGCTCCAGTTCGATTTGCATCGAAGGCATAGGGATAGGTAAATTGAGTTCTAAAAGTCGTACAACACTTTCTGTGCAATCAAAAGTGACCGATTACAGAACAATACTTGAAGCATTTGTGTTGCCAAAAATTGTATCCAATCAACCATCGCAACACTTACAAATTTCAAATTGGAATCTGCCCAATAATATCCAATTAGCAGATCCTACATTCTATAAGTCTGACAAAATTGATATGTTGCTTGGAGCAGAATTTTATCATCAACTCCTAAGTCCTGGTCAAATACAACTTTCAAGGGAACTACCAATTCTACAGAACACTGTGCTCGGATGGATCGTATCTGGAAAAATCCAAAATGCTAACACAATGATTCCAACATGTGGAATAGCATCAGAAGATAGTTTAGAAAATGCAATAGAACAACTTTGGAAGGTTGAAGAAGTTGATACTCACTCAAAGGTCTTGTCAATAGCAGAGCAACAATGTGAAGCTCAATTCACTCAAACTACATATCAGAATGTTACGGGACGATTCATCGTTCGTCTTCCTTTTATAAATGACAGATTCGCTTTGGGAGATTCGAAAGACATTGCTACAAATAGATTTCTAGCACTAGAGCGTAGACTTTCAAAGGATAGTCACCTCAAACGACAATACGTAGAGTTTTTAGATGAATATGAAAAATTGGGACATATGACCGAAATAGATATTGAAAGGATTATGTCACCACATTACTTTATACCACACCATTGTGTGCTTAAACCTGATAGTACCACCACCAAGTTACGTGTGGTATTTGATGCATCATCCAAAACAACATCAGGGCAATCTCTCAACGATTTACTACACACCGGACCAACTGTTCAAAGTGAATTACTATCTATTTTATTACGATTCCGTCTTCCTCGTTATGTGTTTACAACAGACATTGAAAAGATGTACCGACAAATACTTGTACATCCAGAAGACAGACAATGTCAACTTATTGTTTGGAGAAATGAACCAAGTCAACCGATAAAGTACTTTGAACTCAACACAGTAACATATGGTACTAGATCAGCACCGTATCTAGCAACCAAATGTTTGCAAGTTTTAGCTGATGACAATATGCAAAATTATCCATTAGGTGCATCTGCTCTCAAACAAAACTTCTATGTAGATGACTGTTTACACGGCGCAGATAGTCTGAGAACATTGTTGGAAACTCAGAGTCAATTAAACAAAATACTGACAGCAAGCGGTTTTAAATTGCGAAAATGGTGCGCAAATCATCCAAGTCTACTACAAGGAATTCCACACGATGACTTAGAAGTCAATTTAGATTTAGAAAATAATAACGATACAACAAAAACTCTTGGGTTATCCTGGTGTCCAAAATCTGATAGTTTATGCGTCAAGGTTAAATTGGAACCTGTTTGCAGCACGACGAAGCGCAGTGCAACTTCAGATTTAGCAAGGCTATTTGATCCACTAGGACTTTTGTCACCAGTTGTGGTGATGGCAAAGATCTTTATTCAAGAATTATGGAATTTAAAGATGGATTGGGATGAAAAACTGCCGACTGAATTACATAAACAGTGGTTAGAGTTCCGGAACAATTTGACGAAAGTAAATTGTCTACAGATATCTCGTCATATTTTCAAGGGCGAAGTTCCTGCCAACATTCAATTACACATCTTTACAGATGCATCAGAAAAGGCATATGGTGCTGCAGCGTATTTGCGATCAACACTTCAGAATGGTCAAATTATTGTACGACTATTGTGCGCTAAGTCTCGGGTTGCACCTTTGAAAAGGTTGACATTACCTCGTCTCGAACTTTGTGCAGCTGTGGTTGGCGCAGAACTAGCAACAAGAATAAAGAACGACCTACAAATAAGAAATTACCAGACGTTCTTTTGGTGTGATTCACAAATAGTGATATCATGGATCAACTCTCCATCATCAAAATTTCACACTTTCGTTGCAAACAGAGTAAGCAACATTCATCAATTAACAGCCACAAGTCAGTGGCGCCACGTCAGTTCGGAACACAATCCAGCTGACATTTTATCAAGAGGCCTTGCACCCCATAAACTACAGTCATCAAGTATGTGGTTTTATGGACCTATGTTCCTGCATGGTCGGGAAGAACTGTGGCCTTCAAAACCATCATCAGCATTAAAATCCGAAACCCTCATTGATCCTGAACGGAAGAAGGAAACTCAAGTATCTACATTGTCTGTTGTTGAAGGCACAGCAAATCCTGGAGAGTTCATATATTCAATAAGACACAACAACTCATTTGGAAGACTTCAACGGATATTATCGTATACTTTAAGATTCGTAAAAAGAATCAGAAGAAAACAAAATGATCATTCAAGCAATTTTTTGACTCCAGATGATCTAGATGCAGCACATCAGGTCATCATCAAAAGCATTCAATATGCAGAATTTAAAAATGAAATCAAAATTATGAAATCTGATGGAAGAATAAATAAGTCCAGTGCATTGGCATCACTGGCACCTTTTATTGATAATACAGGCATCATAAGAGTTGGTGGACGGTTGGATGCAGCCTCATTATCGTATGACGCCAAACATCCTATGTTGTTGCCTTATAACGACCCCATTGTCAAATTAATAATGGAACAAGTCCATAAGAAATACATGCACTGTGGTCCGCAGTCTCTCCTAGCTAACATGCGTCAACGATACTGGCCAATTAAGGGCAAATTGATGGCAAGGTCAGTAGTACAACATTGTGTACGTTGTACTAAAGTAAGACCACGATTTTATGAACAACTGATGGGTAATTTGCCAGCGACAAGAGTACAACCTGGGCGACCATTCCTCACCACTGGCGTGGACTTTTGCGGACCTTTTTGGATACATTACAGAATCCGAGGCAAGAAACCACACAAGGCATACATTGCTGTGTACTGTTGTTTTACAACTAAGGCAGTTCATCTCGAAGTAGTCAGCGATTTAACCACAGATGCATTCATCGGATCGCTGAAACGTTTTGTTGCTCGAAGAGGACACTGCAAAAATTTGTTTTGTGACAATGCCACAAATTTCGTCGGAGCAAGTAATCAATTACTTGAACTTGCAGACTCAATTCAAACAAGTAAGGCACAAGAGAAGATAATTAACGAATGTAATGAAAGAGGAATAACATTTAAATTTATACCTCCTCGTGCACCACACTTCGGTGGACTGTGGGAAGCAGCAGTCAAATCAGCAAAACACCTATTGATACGAAGTACTAAGACCACGTCACTAACATATGAGGAACTAGAGACTGTGGTACTACAAGTCGAAGCAATACTGAACTCTCGACCATTGACACCTATGTCAAGTAATCCGAATGACTTGTCAGCACTAACACCTGGTCATTTCTTGATCGGAGAACCACTCACAGCAATGGCAGATGCAAAGGCCCAATCAGGAAATATAAATCTGGTGACAAGGTGGAAATTAGTTTCTCGCCTCAAATTGAACTTTTGGGAACGTTGGAAAACCGAGTACCTCACTGAACTACAATGTCGACACAAATGGAAAGCAGCCAATCCAAATATAAAAGAAGGTACTCTTGTAATCATCAAGGAAGATAATGTTCCTACATTAAAATGGCCGCTTGGACGTATTGCAAAGGTATATAAGGGAGTTGACGGTCTAGTTCGCGTGGTTGATGTTAGAATGGCATCAGGAACTCTAAGACGTCCTTTGACAAGACTAGCGCCTCTGTTTCCATCCGATGAACAATCTCCTGTTTCTGATGAACAACTTTCAAAAAGTTTTACAAAAGCGAATTCGAAAACACCACACGAATGCACAGATCAAGACGAGCCACCTAAAAAGAATTACAAAACCAGCTAACTAAGGAAAACTTGACATATCTTCCCTCTAGAGTGCGACTAAACAGTATTCATCATCATACGATAAGTTATTTGGCGTTGTTAATTTCTATAACAATAATCATAATCATTACTTGGAAAACCAAACACAACAGATGTCAGAAACACACAATAAGCGAAATTTCAACACGAGGAAATGATATGCAAAATGCAGAATTACGTCAACAAAATTTGGACTTCACTGTGACCACAACCTAGGACAAGTTGAGTTGGCACTCAACGGCGGGGAGAATGTTTATGTTTGCATTTAATTCATATTATTTTATATTTTTATTTTTTATGATATTTGGTTACATGTGTTTACATATTATTTGGGCCAACACTGCGACCAGTCATTGACCAACAAAAAGTGCAATTTTGCATTATCAGCTTTTCTTGTTGGTCAATGCACTGAAGAAAGTATGTAATATGTTGGCCTATAATTATGTCAGCACAGCGTAGGCAAATTTATTTATTTGTGAATTATGCATTAATATTTATTGTCAATTAATGCATAATTTAATAGCTTGTTAATAAAATAATTTTGTATAAATATAAGAAATAATGTTAATAAAGTTCAGAAGGAAAAGAAAAATCAATTATAACTTTCTTACTTTCTCGCATCGGTTAGTTTGGGTTTCAAGTGCTCAAACTAATCAAAATAGAAAATACAAGTAGTTTGGGTTACAAGTGCTCAAACTACATTACACATAAAAATTGGCTACCAAGCTAACACAGATTAAGGATCTGGGTTAGCACCAAGTAGCGTACAGTCGATGATATCATTGTTTTTGGCAACAGCCTAAAACACCACAATATCAATCTAGAAAAAGTCTTCAAGAGATTAAGTGATTGCAATTTAAAATTAAATCCTGAAAAATGCAACTTCCTAAAACACGAAGTTACATATCTAGGACACCTAATCACTGAACATGGCGTCAAAACAGACCCAGCCAAATATAAAGTCATTCAAAATTATCCTAAACCTACGAACGTAGATGAAGTTAGGAGATACATTGCTTTCTGTAATTACTACAGACGTTTTATCAAAGATTTTGCATCAATATCAAAACCTTTAAATTCGTTATTAAAAAAGAATCAAAAATTCGTATGGAATACTGAATGTGAAATAGCATTCGAACGTCTTAAATCAACCCTAATGAGTCCTCCTGTATTGAAGTATCCAGACTTCGATAAACCGTTCATAATAACAACGGATGCCTCTGACTATGCACTTGGTGCGGTACTTTCTCAAGGTAATGTTGGTTCAGATTTGCCAATTTGCTACGCAAGCAAAGCCTTACAAAAACACGACTTAAACAAGCCAGTTATTGAAAAGGAACTACTTGCGATACATTGGGCAATAAACTACTTCAGACCATACATATGTATATGGCAAACATTTTTATGTTGTAACTGACCACAGACCCTTGATTTCATTATTCGTGCACAAGAATCCTTCGTCAAAAATGACGAGGATTCGAATCGATTTATCAGATTATGATTTTGAAATAATCTACAAAAAAGGAAAAATTAATACTAACGCTGATGCCCTGTCTAGAATAAAAATAGACAGTAATATTTTAAAAAATTTGATACCTACCAATGAAGACAAGATGTCCAGTCGGAAATTGAAAAATCCAGACGAAGATGAAGAAGCAATAAGTAATGTTAAAGAAATATCGCAAATATGTATAACGACTAGAAGTAAAACGCGCGCTGCATAGGTACCGCTGCCAATAAAACTACCAATAAGAATACACAAAAAGAGACAAAACCAACTGAGCCTGATCAACTCTATTGTTGGGATTGTACTTCTATTAGTGATATTCGAGGTATGAGAACACTGCAGTTTAAAATTGTAAATAAGAATAAGGATGCATTCATACGTTATGATGACAAAAAAGTCACAGTGGAATTATGCGAAATACCTCCGAAGCCGATTTCGATTATGGTGAAGCTAATTTCGAAACTAGAAGAATTGAATATAACAATGCTAGCGCTAAGCGATGATGACATAATAATTAAATCCATGGATAAAACTAAATTTAAAGAAATAATTAATAAGTTGCAACGAGAGAAGAAAAATGAAAGTCGATATAAACTAAATATATTGTTATACAAGAAACCAGAAAACATTACGGACATCATGAAGAAATACAGATTAATAGAGGAATATCACGACAATCCTCATAGCGGGCATCAAGGAGTTCGCAAAACTTTTACAAAATTAAAACAAAAATATACATGGAAAAAAATGAAACAGATGGTTCATAAATACATTACCACTTGCGAAAAATGCCAACAAAACAAACAAATCCGTCACAGTCGAGAAGAATTTCAAATAACCACAACCCCTCATACAACTTTCGAAACAGTACAAATCGACACTGTTGGACCTTTAAGACCAGCGAACGGTTATAGGTATATATTAACTATGCAATGTGAATTAAGTAGATTCATAATTGCATACCCAATGATTAATAAAGATGCTACATCCATAGCCAAAACATTAGTAGAACAACTCATACTAAAGTTCGGTTCCTTTAAGATTCTAAAATCAGACCGAGGTACAGAATTTTTGAATGATTTGTTAGCTAAAGTTACTGATATTATGGGAATTAAACAAATATTTTAAACCCCATATCATCATGAAACACTTGGTACAGTAGAAAGGAACCATAGAGTTCTAAACGAATACCTACTAAACTTTGCTGATGATAACGACTGGAACGTTTGGTTACCGTACTATACTTTTGCGTACAATACTGCCCCCCACTTTGATACAGGTTACACACCACATGAGCTGGTATTTGGTAAGTTACCATCCTTACCAAACGAAAAGATAAATGATACACAAGGTAGATTTAATTTAGATAATTACGCTAACGAACTAAAAGCACGACTCAGGCTATCCCTAGAGAAAGCAAGAAAGTATAGCATAGAAGCAAAAGCTAAACGAAAAGAAATATCTAAAGAAGACAGCTATCCAGCAAAACTGAAAATAGGTGATGAAGTATTAGTAAAGACGCATGGTACACGAAAAGGTACAAGTCCATACTCAGGTCCTTATACAATAACAGGCATAGATAACAGTAATGTAATGGTTAATATAAACAATGAAATAAAAACCTTACATAAGAACAATACAAAATTATTTACAAGAAGATGAATAGAATAGATGAATTTATAATAAAAAGGAGTAGTAATAAAAATTTACTCAAGAGAATAATAAAGACAACCTTATATTAACATTTAAACTCAATTAAGTAAATTAAAGTAAAATACTTTATATTTTAGACTTTTATTTAATCTGTTTGTTTAATAATAACAATTTATATATTACAAAACTATACTTATCTAATTCAGTAATATAATTAAATATGTTAACATTCAAATAAATTAATTACGCTATATATATAATTATAATTAATTAAATAAAGTAAATATATCATATGCCATTATGAAACTTATTAAACAATAATTGTAAAACTCATAGTAATAAAATAATAAATCACAAATGGTCATGAATTAAACTTTATATTCAAAATTTTTCTTTTCGATTATTAAACAATCAAAAATAAAAATTTTTCTTAAAGGGTAAGGGTGTAGTGGCATATTAACCATGACCACACACAATACGTTGTGTGCGATATTTAATGTGTCACATCAAACCGAAACACTCAAATATCAAGCATGACCGAAAAACCTAAATTGTCAAGTATGATATAATTTATGGGTCAGAAATTTGACTCGTAGAATTTTGTCATTTCTTTATGACAAAATATTTGTATGCATATTTAATTGTTCCAATATGCATTTGACAATTTAGATTGCGGCATGCTCAGCACATGAAATTGTGTTAAGTGTTTCACAGATCATATTGCATGCAATTGTGCATGCAATATGATTTACCCTCAATACAGTTGGTCACCAGATGTGTGCCACTGTGAAATAGAATATAACTGACAAATGTAAACTATTATATACGTCTAATTTGGGTTAACCAATTAGACGATAGTAATTTAAGTATTAACCAATAGAATCATTAGATAAGATTCTATTGGAAATTAGTCATAAGAAATTATGTTAGATTTAAGGAAAATATAAAAATAAAAATCAGTCTTAACATGACGAGCAATACGGGAAGATGTTTTACTTATACAAAAAATCTAACGACCAAATAAAATATAATCTTATTATTACATGGCGATCCTGCCAAACTGGCAAAGGACCTAAACTATAAAAAGTGTAAAAACTGTTAAAAATAAAATAAACTTTAAACTTTTAATTAAATTAATTAAATAATAGTAAATAATGTGAATGAAAATAAATAATGTTCAAAGAAATTGTGAAACATACAAACAAGAATAAACGAATACCAATTAAACATTAAATAATTAAATAATGTGAATGAAAATAAATAATGTTCAAAGAAATTGTGAAACATACAAACAAGAATAAATGAATACCAATTAAACACGCGTTATGAATGTGACGTCAGTGAAATATTTTAATGTAGTTTAATATAGTAAAACGTAATGATACTACTGCGACACTATATTCATATTTGATATCATCTGAGTAATATAAACAAAACATTTGTGTAATGAAGTTAAAGATATCTTATAAAATTAATTGAAAAAAAAAAAAGAAAACAAAAATGTGACAGTGTTCTCGAGCATAAGAAAATTTCAAAATTTTTCTTCTCAAAGCTCTAACCATATTATCATATACACTTTTCGTCCTATAAGATGGTAAAAATAATCGCTGTCAATTAAGCAACAAGTGAACAAAAATTCAAGGAGAAAACTTTCCAGTTAAGAATATAGCAAATTTCATCATCAACGACTCAACGATGGGATGGTTCTCCAGCGATGAATACAACACGAGGAACAACGTCCAACAAAAGACAGAGGTGACCAACAATAATCTACAAAACAATGCAGCTACAAGCACCGGAAATATAGAGGTAGTAATTATAACTTTATTGATAGTATTTATTATTTTATTCGTTGCATATAAGATAAATAAGTACATAAAAAAATATGTACATAAACGTGTACACATGGCATTAAATTCCAATAACGTTTAAACATTAGCATATCATTATATTTAGACAAATTATAATATTATTACATATATTTTTTTTTCTCATTGTTACATTTACGCAATTATTATATAACTATAATATTATACATTCAAAAAAATTTACAAAAAGATAATGAATTATATCTAAGAAAGAAATAAAAACAATCATAACAATTAATTACGATAAAATATCCAGTATTATTATATAAAATTTTTTTTTCTCTCATACAAAATATACAAAAAAAAAAATGTATAAGAATTTGATTTGTGTTGAATTTTGCTTTCTGATTTTGATTTATTACTGATTTTGATTTATGGAAAACTTTGCTACATATATAGGGGAAGTTCAGAATATTCTTAAAAACGCCAAAAAGGCTAGTATCAGAGGATATACTAAGCCCACGATAGCCATTAAACTAAATAGGTTAGATGACCTTAAAAGGCTTATAGAAGCAACATATGTAACCAAAAATTTTGAGGAATTTTTAGCTTTAAAAGAAGTTTTTTTAGAAAAATATACTCAGACAAGAAAATATCTCTTGAATATGACATCAACTGAACAGACACCTGACGCTATAACCATAAATAACCACATAACAAGTGGTAATCAAAATAACAACGGCACACAAATAGCAAATATGGCGTCGTATGACTCTGTAATAGAAAGTGTAGAAAAACTCCTACCCGTTTTTACAGGAAAGCAGGAAGAATTAAGTTCTTTCTTGCGACGATTGAATTTGTATAGCAAGAAGATTAGAGACGAAGACAAACAGGAGTTCCTAGAGCACATCGTAGATTGCAAACTCAATCACAATGTGAAGATAAGAGTTTCGCCAGTAGGTTTTCCAACTTCAATGGAAACATTGGTAGAGAAACTCAAGTCAATATACATACCGAAAGACACAGTTCCAATTCTCTTACAAAAAATAAGTGAAATTAGGCAAGGCCACAACCAGTCGATCACGGAATATAGTGATAAAATGGCCAAACTATTGTCAGACCTGAATACAGCGTCTCTATTAAAGAGAAATTATAGTGCAACCTCACCACAAGCTGAAGGGATGCTAGCAACTAACGAAGAGAATGCATTACTGGCATACAAAAAAGGCCTCAATGCAACATATTCGCAAGCTGTACAGATGTCACAGCCCAAAACTTTCCAAGAAGCGAGAGAAATCGCTGAAAGTTTACTTTTCACTGAACAGAACCAAAGAATGCTATACTACCGTGGTAACACGCCAAATGGCAATAGACCAAATGGCAATAGACTTAGTGGCAACTGGTCCAATAACAATAACAATAATAATAATAACAATCGAAATAACCGGTACCATAACGGAAATAACTGATATAACAATAGAAATACATATAATAATAGTGGTCAAAGAAACCACAACAATCAAAATAACAACAACTCAAATAGGAATCAAAATAATTCTCTTAACAGTAACAACAGGAATGTCCAAATAAATCGAAGTAACAACAATAACAACTGGAGACAAATCAACAATAGAAACAACAACAGAAACGGAAACGGAAGGAACATTCGTTTAACAGCAGCACAGGAAAACTGCAACACACCAGAGGGAAACCAGTAGAATTCACCTCTGGTAAAATAAAAAAATATATCTACTCATTCAACCCACATTCATCGAACTATATAAAAGTTCATTCCCAAGACACTAACAACTATATAAAATTATTAATCGACACAGGAGCAGATGTATCACTAATCAAAAACAAGTTTAATCTAAATTATAATTCGAATAAAACATGTACATTATCTGGTATCACAAACAACTATATAAATTCCATAGGCATCACGACTCTTCATATGATGTTTGAAAATATAAATTTAAAGCATGAATTTTAGGTGGTGGAAGAGGATTTTCCAATTGAAGTAGATGGCATCATCGGTGGAGATTTCCTAACCATCTTTAAATGTAATATTGATTATTACACTTTTTCGTTAACAGTTACCCACAATGAACAACAGATAACTATTCCCATATCATATAAACCAATTGTTCTACAAGCAAGAACAGAACATATATTACCTATAGACATGTATTTCGATGATGATAAATTGTTGATTTCTCAAGAAATTGACAAAGGTGTTTTCATTGCAAATACAATGCTACCAGCAAGAGGAAACTGCCATATTCGAGTTTTGAACACGAATGAACACAGTGTTACTCTAAATACACTAAATTTTAAAACCCGTCCTTTGAACGAGTATTATAAAGTTAATAAAGACCCTTGTAACAAATATAATGAATCACGTTCACAAAAACTTTTAAATAAATTACAAATAGGAACGCAACATAACAAATGTGACGATAAGGAACTTACCTCACTGGTAACTAAATTTCAACATATATTCTTGATGGAAGGAGAACAAATATCCTGCAACAATTTCTACACGGAACATATTTCAACTTCAGATAATGTGCCAACATACATCAAAAATTATAGACTACCACATAGTCATAATGATGTTGTTAAATCGCAAGTCCAAAAATTACTTGACGATGACATAATACAACCCTCTAAAAGCCCATACAGTTCACCAATCCTACTCGTACCCAAGAAATCATCAGATGATGAGAAGAAATGGAGACTCGTAATCGATTACAGAAAACTCAACAACAAAATAATAAATGACAAATTTCCTCTAACACGCCTTGAAGACATACACAATATCAATCTAGAAAAAGTCTTCAAGAGATTAAGTGATTGCAATTTAAAATTAAATCCTGAAAAATGCAACTTCCTAAAACACGAAGTTACATATATAGGACACCTAATCACTGAACATGGCGTCAAAACAGACCCAGCCAAATATGAAGTCATTCAAAATTATCCTAAACCTACGAACGTAGATGAAGTTAGGAGATACATTGCTTTCTGTAATTACTACAGACGTTTTATCAAAAATTTTGCATCAATATCAAAACCTTTAAATTCGTTATTAAAAAATAATCAAAAATTCGTATGGAATACTGAATGTGAAATAGCATTCGAACGTCTTAAATCAACCCTAATGAGTCCTCCTGTATTGAAGTATCCAGACTTCGATAAACCGTTCATAATAACAACGGATGCCTCTGACTATGCACTTGGTGCGGTACTTTCTCAAGGTAATGTTGGTTCAGATTTGCCAATTTGCTACGCAAGCAAAGCCTTACAAAAACACGACTTAAACAAGCCAGTTATTGAAAAGGAACTACTTGCGATACATTGGGCAATAAACTACTTCAGACCATACATATATGGCAAACATTTTTATGTTGTAACTGACCACAGACCCTTGATTTCATTATTCGTGCACAAGAATCCTTCGTCAAAAATGACGAGGATTCGAATCGATTTATCAGATTATGATTTTGAAATAATCTACAAAAAAGGAAAAATTAATACTAACGCTGATGCCCTGTCTAGAATAAAAATAGACAGTAATATTTTAAAAAATTTGATACCTACCAATGAAGACAAGATGTCCAGTCGGAAATTGAAAAATCCAGACGAAGATGAAGAAGCAATAAGTAATGTTAAAGAAATATCGCAAATATGTATAACGACTAGAAGTAAAACGCGCGCTGCATAGGTACCGCTGCCAATAAAACTACCAATAAGAATACACAAAAAGAGACAAAACCAACTGAGCCTGATCAACTCTATTGTTGGGATTGTACTTCTATTAGTGATATTCGAGGTATGAGAACACTGCAGTTTAAAATTGTAAATAAGAATAAGGATGCATTCATACGTTATGATGACAAAAAAGTCACAGTGGAATTATGCGAAATACCTCCGAAGCCGATTTCGATTATGGTGAAGCTAATTTCGAAACTAGAAGAATTGAATATAACAATGCTAGCGCTAAGCGATGATGACATAATAATTAAATCCATGGATAAAACTAAATTTAAAGAAATAATTAATAAGTTGCAACGAGAGAAGAAAAATGAAAGTCGATATAAACTAAATATATTGTTATACAAGAAACCAGAAAACATTACGGACATCATGAAGAAATACAGATTAATAGAGGAATATCACGACAATCCTCATAGCGGGCATCAAGGAGTTCGCAAAACTTTTACAAAATTAAAACAAAAATATACATGGAAAAAAATGAAACAGATGGTTCATAAATACATTACCACTTGCGAAAAATGCCAACAAAACAAACAAATCCGTCACAGTCGAGAA
>NC_051846.1:97441037-97553752 GCF_002237135.1 Teleopsis dalmanni | reverse complement strand
TTAGTACTTCGTATCAATAAGTGTTTTGCTGATTTGACTGCTGCTTCCCACAGTCCACCGAAGTGTGGTGCACGAGGAGGTATAAATTTAAATGTTATTCCTCTTTCATTACATTCGTTAATTATCTTCTCTTGTGCCTTGCTTGTTTGAATAGAGTCTGCAAGTTCAAGTAATTGATTGCTTGCTCCCACGAAATTTGTGGCATTGTCACAAAACAAATTTTTGCAGTGTCCTCTTCGAGCAATAAAACGTTTCAGCGATCCGATGAATGCATCTGTGGTTAAATCGCTAACTACTTCGAGGTGAACTGCCTTAGTTGTAAAACAACAGTACACAGCAATGTATGCCTTGTGTGGTTTCTTGCCTCGGGTTCCGTAATGTATCCAAAAAGGTCCGCAAAAGTCCACTCCAGTGGTGATGAATGGTCGCCCAGGATGTACTCTTGTCGCTGGCAAATTACCCATCAGTTGTTCATAAAATTGTGGTCTTACTTTAGTACAACGTACACAATGTTGTACCACTGACCTTGCCATCAATTTGCCCTTAATTGGCCAGTATCGTTGACGCATGTTAGCTAGGAGAGACTGCGGACCACAGTGCATGTATTTTTAATGGACTTGTTCCATTATTAATTTGACAATGGGGTCGTTATAAGGCAACAACATAGGATGTTTGGCGTCATACGATAATGAGGCTGCATCCAAAAGTCCACCAACTCTTATGATGCCCGTATTATCAATAAAAGGTGCCAGTGATGCCAATGCACTGGACTTATTTATTCTTCCATCAGATTTCATAATTTTGATTTCATTTTTGAATTTTGCATATTGAATACTTTTGATGATGACCTGATGTGCTGCATCTAGATCATATGGAGTCAAAAAATTGCTTGAATGATCATTTTGTTTTCTTCTGGTTCTTTTTACGAATCTTAATATATATACGATAATATCCGTTGAAGTCTTCCAAATGAGTTGTTGTGTCGTATTGAGTATATGAACTCTCCAGGATTTGCTGTGCCTTCAACAACAGACAATGTAGATACTGGAGTTTCCTTCTTCCATTCAGGATCAATGAGGGTTTCGGACTTTAACGCTGATGATGGTTTTGAAGGCCACAGTTCTTCCCGACCATGCAGGAACATAGGTCCATAAAACCACATACTTGATGACTGTAGTTTATGGGGTGCAAGGCCACTTGATTAAATGTCAGCAGGATTGTGTTCCGAACTGACGTGGCGCCACTGACTTGTGGCTGTTAATTGATGAATGTTGCTTACTCTGTTTGCAACGAAAGTGTGAAACTTTGATGATGGAGAGTTGATCCATGATATCACTATCTGTGAATCACACCAAAAGAACGTCTGGTAATTTCTTATTTGTAGATCGTTCTTTATTCTTGTTGCTAGTTCTGCGCCAACCACAGCTGCACAAAGTTCGAGACGAGGTAATGTCAACCTTTTCAAAGGTGCAACCCGAGATTTGGCGCACAATAGTCGTACAATAATTTGATCATTCTGAAGTGTTGATCGCAAATACGCTGCAGCACCATATGCCTTTTCTGATGCATCTGTAAAGATGTGTAATTGAATGTTCGCAGGAACTTCGCCCTTGAAAATATGACGAGATATCTGTAGACAATTTACTTTCGTCAAATTGTTCCGGAACTCTAACCACTGTTTATGTAATTCAGTCGGCAGTTTTTCATCCCAATCCATCTTTAAATTCCATAATTCTTGAATAAAGATCTTTGCCATCACCACAACTGGTGACAAAAGTCCTAGTGGATCAAATAGCCTTGCTAAATCTGAAGTTGCACTGCGCTTCGTCGTGCTGCAAACAGGTTCCAATTTAACCTTGACGCATAAACTATCAGATTTTGGACACCAGGATAATCCAAGAGTTTTTGTTGTATCGTTATTGTTTTCTAAGTCTAAATTGACTTCTAGGTCATCGTGTGGAATTCCTTGTAGTAAACTTGGATGATTTGCGCACCATTTTCGCAATTCAAAACCGCTTGCTGTCAGTATTTTGTTTAGCTGACTCTGGGTTTCCAACAATGTTCTCAAACTATCTGCCCCGTGTAAACAATCATCTACATAGAAGTTTTCTTTGAGAGCTGATGCACCTAATGGATAATTTTGTATATTGTCATCAGCTAAAGCTTGAAAACATTTGGTTGCTAGATATGGTGCAGATCTAGTACCATATGTTACTGTGTTGAGTTCAAAGTACTTTATAGGTTGACTTGGTTCATTTTTCCAAACAATAAGTTGACATTGTCTGTCTTCTGGATGTACAAGTATTTCTCGGTACATCTTTTCAATGTCTGTTGTAAACACATAACGAGGAAGACGGAATCGTAATAAAATAGACAGTAATTCACTTTGAACAGTTGGTCCGATGTGTAGTAAATCATTGAGAGATTGTCCTGATGTTGTTTTGGATGATGCATCAAATACCACACGTAACTTGGTGGTGGTACTGTCAGGTTTAAGAACACAATGGTGTGGGATAAAATAATGTGGTGACATAATCCTTTCAATATCTATTTCGGTCATATGTCCCAATTTTTCATATTCATCTAAAAACTCTACTTATTGTCGTTTGAGGTGACTATCCTCTGAAAGTATACGCTCTATTGCTAGAAATCTATTTGTAGCAATGTCTTTCGGATCTCCCAAAGCGAATCTGTCATTTATAAAAGGAAGACGTACGATGAATCGTCCCGTAACATTCTGATATGTAGTTTGAGTGAATTGAGCTTCACATTGTTGCTCTGCTATTGACAAGACCTTTGAGTGAGTATCAACTTCTTCAACCTTCCAAAGTTGTTCTATTGCATTTTTTGAACTATCTTCGTTTGTGAAAAGCATAATATACCCCATACATAAGAAAGGTGATGTAGGATTACCGTGCAACTATCGCGGAGTATCGTTTATGAATTGTATTGCAAAAATTATGATTGGTGTAGTAACAGACAGACTAACAAATTGGACCGAAAGTAATAGAATAATAAACGAATTTCAGGCCGGGTTCCGGAAGAATTATTCTACAGTGGATAATATTTACAACTTGTCATCAATAGTACAGATAAATTTTAAAAACAATAAGAAAACGTATGCCTTTTTTGTAAATTTTAAAACAGCCTTCGATAAGGTCTCTCGAAAGGCGTTAATTTAAAAGCTTCACTCAGCTGGAGTCTCAACTATAATGGTCCGTTTTATTGAAAATGTGAACTCGAACACTAAATGTGCAGTATGGACTGGAAAAGACCTATCTAATGAATTCTCAGATGTAAGCGGAGTGAAACAAGGTTGTATGTTATCACCGCACTTGTTTGTTCTTTATCTCAATGACTTACATGATTTTTTGGGAGGAGGCATACAGATAGAAGAACTAAACATGCGAACTTTAATGTATGCCGACGACATTGTCATACTGGCTGACGATATAACGACACTGAAAAAATTATTTATAAGTTGGAATAATACTGTCATAGTTGACATTTAGCAGTCAATCTAACTAAATCCGCAATTATGGTCTTTTGAAAAGGAGGTAGATTGGCAAATCAGAAGAGAAGAAATAAGAATAGTGAATGAATACTGCTATCTAGGCGTGACATTGACTCTAACAATAAACTTTAGGAAGCATGTAGAGAGGAGAACTATTGCAGCTAAAAATAGTATAAATCTTACGTGGAACAACTTTCTTAGTAGGGATGGCATGCCTATAAAAGCAAAATGGAATCTATTTCTAGCAATAAGTAGAGCAATACAATCATATGGTGCTCAAGTATTGTCAAGTATATATCAATTTACGCCAACATATATTTTAATGTTTGAGATTGGGGCGGAAGATGGACATTTATATACCTTAAAATTGCATCTCAATTACATTTTCAGAACCATGTATATATATGGTACCGAAAGATTATCCAATCAATTGACCAAAAAATTGTTATATCTTAACCTTTCTTGGGTGCAGATTCTAAATGAGCTGGGAAATGTTTGCGGCATAAATTGGAATGAACAAACAGCATCGCGAATAATGAACTGTTGTTGACATTTCTGAAAACTGATTTGAGGGACAAATATATAAGCAGGGACCGTAACAGTTATCATAAAAAAAATAAAAATCATCTTATAACTGTTATCATTTGCATTTTAAAATAAAACTCAAAAAATAATAATTAAATTTGATTTTTATTATATTCATCAAAACTAATTATTGTTATATGTCTTTTATTTTTTCGCGCAGAAATAACTCTTAAAATTTGCTTCCTATTTTAAAACTCACAAATAACTGGTACACTTGCGTTATATAATATAAAAATCAAGAGTATCGCGCAAATTCTGCGCGAAATTTTTAAAATGAAAATATAAAATGCAATTTTCATACAAGGTAGTTGTTTTTGTAATTCCATAGAAAATTTTTTAAAAGGTTGGTGCAGGTAAAGATTTAGTTCAGTTTTTTGTTTTTGTATTTCATTTATTTCTTAAGTAATTTAAGAGATTACTGATCTCTTAAATATAAGTATAAAAACATATTATTGTTATATAATAATTAGCATATTTTGCATGTAGTGCCGGGTTTACTTTATAGAGTGAACTGAACCTTATTTATCGTTAAACGTTGTACAATTTATTTCATATCAATTTCATGACAACACAATTACAAGCGATTTGTTTACTTTATTGAGTAAACTACACTTGATTGTTACAATGTTATATTTTCCACTTAAGCCTATTTATTGTTAAACATTAGTGGTGTACAACTTATTTTAAATCAACTTTATAACAACACAATTACAAGCGATTTTTTACTACTTCTTAACAGTACGCACCCACACACGTCACCATCAACAATCAAACTTCAACTAACTCCGCTCATCACACTACTTCTGACATCTCTCTTAATATCTTCTCTAGGGCAGAGTTGCCAACCATACATATATTTATATTATTGAAAACTCTTTTCCGATGTCTATTTCTGATATTTAATTACTAATTCTTGCTTTTAACACTATTAACTACTTCAAAATTTTCTACTACACAACTCCTGAGCCCAGAGCTCAACTGTTTCATAGAGCTGAACTGACTTTTTGATTATTACTTATTGTCTTTGTAAACAAAACTTTTGTAAGTCTTACCTATGTTGAATGCCGTTAATTCAAGATACTCCAACTACCTCAATTTAATTATTTTCAATATTTTAATAATTTAAATAGTTTAAATTGCAATCGATGTTATTGCAACTTTTAATTATTTAATTTTCAATGTCGCTTTCAGCTTGACACAATTAACAAATATTAGCAGGAAACCCAAAATTAGCATTTCCTATAGTTCCTGACCTTTGTTTTTGGTATTGTGCAAGCCGCAAATGACGCTGCCTACTTTTAGACATGGCTAATGATTGAATAAACAATCCAATAACGTACTTCATAGTTTGGACGAAAAAATTTGAAAGCATATAAATCATTTACCTCAGCCTTTCAACTCACAACACTGCTGGTTGAAATCAAACAGGTTAGAAAACAACAACGAGTCGTAGCGATCCTCGATCACGTTCGCCCAAAAATTTAAACGAATAGTCAAAAGTTTCGTCGTAATAATTTGTGTTACTGCCACATCAAATTTGGGGACAACGTTAGCAACTGCAAGCCAAACTGCTCACGATGGATACCTTTAAACTAAAAAAGCTCTTGTCAAGCATACTGGTTGACGACAGTAGCAAACAACTTGACGATATAACCAGTAATGCATCTGTTGCAGAGATATAAGAATTCATAAACAGTAAACGTCTCTTTGTCGTCGATCGCAGTTGTTTCAGTTGGCTTCGTTGCTTCAGAAGTGCCATGACATGTGGTGAAATGCAAAACAGCACAAGGAGAGCTCCAACTATACGTTGAGAACCAAGCTCTCACTACGAGTTTTGACAACTACATTATAGAATTAGACGTAGGTTTACCAAGATAATTTAAGTAATCATCGTTGATGTTGAAGTTACTATTATTGGTTTCTTAAACCATTTTCATTTGCTAGTTGATCTGATAAAGAAACAACATATAGACATGACGACGAAGCTTAACACTAGGTAACTTTGCTGCTACTCCGCCGTCAACCGTATCTGCAGTAGATATGGTTCAGCAATCTGTTGTTGTTGTCCCCAGTCCCATTAACCAAATTTTAACACGCATATTGTTTGTTTCTTATAGATTTTTTTTATTGGAAAAATGCTGCTGCATCCGCTGTCACTGATGGTTGAAATAGGCCCTGCTGCTGCTGGCTAACGCTGGTGTCGCTGCTAATGGCTGACCTTGCTTGCACGAAAAACAGTTTCAATTGACGGGGAAATGCAAATTTAATTAGTTTTGTTAGGATTGTTAGGATTATGTGCAGCAGACAAACGGTTTTCATTAATGAAATTACATTTTTTTACATAAAGTCTTTTCACTTGAAATTTTTTCGTATGTAATTTATTATTTTAATTTGCGCTGATGTTACTTCATTAATTTATATTTTGTATATAATTTATTATTATAATTTTTACTGATGTTAATGGATTAATTTCAATTTCGATTTTTTCTTTTAAACGTGTTTAACTTATATCCGTCTCTGCTAAAAATCGTTTTCCTGCCTGCCATAATTTTTTATAAACACATCCGGTCATCGATACGCAGGGAAGATAGACCACCGTTTCGACAGAAATACTCGAAGCTGCTTTTATTACTAAAGAGGTAGATGTGAAAGAAGTTAAGAAAAACTTGAGCACACATGCAACGCAAAGCCGTGAAAATTTCGCAATAGACAATACTGGAAGGGGGTATTGTGGTAACAGTACTAACAACAGCTTCAAACAGCTTATTGTTACTTTCACAAAACTGATATCTTCTGCAATCCTAAATAAAAGTAACAGTATGATTCGAGCGGTGTTGAAATAGGTCAAGTTAGGTTATACCGGCGGTCCCTGGTAGATCCAATTACACCTATTGGCCCATCTAGAATCACCTAGAACCTTTGACGAAGCCTTAAATGGTATTTAGTGTCAAGATTTATAAGGGGGCTCCTAAGGGATTTGAGTCGCCGCCGTGCTTGACCTGGGAAAAAACTTAGTAGATGAGAGGTACTCTCATCAGGCGTGTCCATATTCACTGGCTCTTCATTGTAAGGTATCTTTAAGTCTTAGAGCAGATGAAGCTGCCATTTGTTCAATAATAACATCCAGTTTGTAGTAAGTGAAGCATCAAATCTAATGCAATGAATGGTGTAGTGCATAGCGCTCTGCTAATACAGAGTTCAGTTCTTCGCTGCACCGTGTTAAGTACTGAACAGTACGAAGATTTGTAAAGACCTGTCCACCATACCATGATACCATACAGCAATATGTGCCCAATGACAGCTATATAGAGCCATTGATTGATATGAGGTACTAGAGCCCACTTCTTATCAGTAGCCTTTTGACATAGAAGGAGCGCAATATTGGCTTTTCTAGTGCGCTCTAAAGTGTTTTGCTTCCATGTGAGTTTCCTGTCAAAAACAATACCTAGAAATTTGACTTTCTCCTTCAAATGTAATATAGAATCACGTAGCGAGGGTGGATAAAGATAAGGGACCGTATGGATTCTAGTGAAAACTACGATTTCGGTTTTGTTGGGATTTACCCCAAGACCACATTTTTGTGTCCATTTGTTCAAGATATTAGAACCATTTTGCAGAAATCCTTAAGAGTGGTAGCATAAACAATAGTTTAGTGCCTTCCGTCCTCAGTTTTATTTGCAGTTCATTTACCACTATGTCCCAGAGGAGAAGGAAAAGCACTCCTCCTTGGCGGCTGCCTCTGTTCACACTTCTACTTGTTGTTGAAGAGCTTGTCGTCGCTTCAATGACTCAGTCAGTTAGCAACTGATTTATAAAGCTAATGAGCGTATCAACAACACCCAACACTCAGATGCGATATCGCATTTACTATTGCACTTGAGAGCATATTGTTAAAAGTCCGTTCAGTATCTACGAATGCAACCAGACAGAATTCTTTAAGTTGAACGGATTTTTCATTCTTATATGTGAGGGCATGAAGACCTGTCTCCGTAGATTTTCCCTTAGTGTAGGCGTGCTATGAGGGAGACTATTGATCAGGCTTTACGACACGTTTTACTTCTAAATGTTAAATAGTTTGTTTTTGTTATAAAGACGCATCTCACATCATTAACGGAGCAAAAACAGTATTAAAATTCAATATGCTTGCTGTTCCAAAAATTATGTTCGTTACTGTTTAATCCTAATAAAATTTTTAGTTCTTTCAGAGTTTCCATTAAAAGTAGTGCTTATTTTATGTTGTTCTTTTGCGATATGCTTACGAAAGAAAAAGCGTATTATTATTCGAAAAATATATAAATATATACTAACCATCTTACATATACAAAACAGCAGGAAATGATTCGAAGAAAAATTTTTTAATGAAACAGAATTTACAATGAAGACCTCTAAATCTTAAAAACTATTACCAAGTGCCGTAAACAAGTAGAAGCACTTATATTAGATATGCCACGCAGTCAATTATTATCAGCTGAAAGACACCATCAATAGTTATATTAAACAAACTTAGATCATATCTGACATTTCAAATGCAGTCCACAGGTAAAACCATGAACTTTAGAGAAAAAGATCACTAGAAATATTCAGGAATAACATCTGGGGCAAAGAAGTCATGCACAACACCAACGCAATTTGGAAGCAAGAACTACACCAAGAATGAAATAACATCGCTTCAATGACTGAAAATACAATTACCACCGAATTATTTCAGAAAGCCATAAAAAAGCTACATAACTGGAAGACCCCGGATCTAATAAAGTACATAATTTCTACTTTAAATACCTAACTACACTACATGCACCACTAATACAAATTTTCAACAATTTTCTAAATAGGGCAAATAAAATATCAGATACGTTCCCTATGGGAATAACATATCTGATATCTAAAACTGAGAAACCAGACAATTCATCCCAGTTCAGGCTAATTACGTGCCTAAATACAGGATATAAAATGTTCACATCCTGCATCTCAATAACCATTAACAACCACTGAGAGGATGCAAGGACCAGTTGGTAATCGATAGTATTATAACCAAACAGGCTGTAAAAAACAAGAGAAATCGTTACGCTGCTTTTATTGACTACCAAAAAGCAATCGATTTAGTCCCGCGTTCCTGGCTTTTAGAAATACTGGGCCTATACAAAATACACCCCAAATACAAAAACTGTATTGAAAGAGTTATGAAGTTATGAAAAACTACGCTCATTTTAAAACAGATATCAACTGTAGCAGTAATTCAAATCCAATAGTAATTAAACGAGGAACCTATCAAGGAGACTCGTTGAGTCCGCTTTTATTTTGTTTGTCACTTACCCCGCTATCATTACTCCTTAAGAATAGTCGATACAAGTTTAAATTGAAACCAATAAGCCCGGAAAAAGTCACACATTGTTTCTATATGGATGATTTGAATGTATATGCCAATACGAAATCTATATAAGCTACTCAAAATCTTAGAAACCTTTTCCGAGGATATAAAAATGAAATTTAGGATTGAGAAATGTAAGATCCAAAATATTGTTAAGAGGAAATATTCAAAGGTGGGATCATATACAACAATGAACAATGAATAGAAAATAGCACTTAATGAAACTGAACATTACAAATATTTAAGATTTAACTAACACATAACAATTGATCATGCAGTTCAAAAAGATGGAATAACCAAAGAATTCACACAAAGAATCATTCAAATATGTAAAAAGAAGTTAAATAGCAAGAATATAACAAAAGCAATTAACACTTACGCAATATCTTATCTTTCGTACTTCATTGGTATCATAAACTGGTCGGACACTGATATACAAAAATTGGACACGATCGTAAGGCCATCACTAACTAAATTTAATCACCACCACCCGAAATCCTCAAAAAAGCGAATAAATATCCCGAAAACTTGTAAGCAGAGAAATAAAACACATTCAAATGCTCACCCAACAGCAAACAACAAATCTAAGAAATTACTTTTACAAAGTAGCCCAAACATCAAACCTGTATAGATCTTTAATAGAAGCAGATGACAATCTTACACCCTTTAATCTGAAAAATAACATTCAACCAAATCTGATTAATATAAACACCTTAGTTACAACCTGGATGCACAAATAAATGGCTTACAATAGGAATAATGTTCCCAGAAACTGAAGGCTATATCCTGACTATTCAAGACGGAATAATAAAAACAAGAAATTACGCGAAATACATATTAAAAACACTAAATCTAATAGACGATAGCTGTAGGCGGTATGCTCAAGCACCAGAGACGATTTCGCACATAATAAATAGTTCCTCAATGCTAACAAGTATAAAATACAAACAACGCCATGACAATATGGGAAAAATAGTGCACATTTATATCCTGCAAACTCTAAAAACAGCTAATGTAGAGACACCATATTACAAATATAACCCGGAACCTGTGATAAATGCTGGTCAAATCACAATATACTGGTACCGGTCCATTCTTACAAACACAATACAAAGCACACAAATACCTAACAGACCTGATATGATCATAATAAATAAACAGAATAAAACAGCAGACATAATAGATTTTGTAGTTCCCCTTAATATAAACATACCAGATATATACAACAATATAATAAGTAAATACCAACAATTAGCACAATAACTAAAAATTCACTAGACATAGATGAAGTAAAAATACTACCAATAATAATAAGCTCCACAGGGCTAGTCCCAAAAACAACAATAATTTAACTTACACATTTAAATTTAAAACCATTAATCATAGCCCAAATGCAAAAAACGGTCTTGTTGAGCGCGGCGAACATAATGAGGAAAATAATCGGATAAGAGTGTAAAACTTGGCCTACACTCCAACAGAGCGTATATCCTTTGGTCAATGACCCGGAATACGTTAATACCAGTCAGAGTATTAACGTACTCACAGTACCAGACTGTGAGTAATTTAAGTAATAATAATAATAATAATAATAATAAACGCCTATACCGCATAGATACTTATCGGTACCTACAGCTGATGGTCTTAAGTTATCATACAAATAAGATGTATTTTTCAAGGAGACTCGCTGAGTTCTCTTTGGTTTTGTATGGCACTAAACTTTTTCTCTTATAGTTATTACAAAATGCTAAAGGACATGGCTTTGCCATCACATATGAAGTGCTGAACAGCAAGTGTGAGTTAAGTCATTTAATGTATCTTGATGACATTAAATTGTACGTTGGAAATGATGAACATCTTAAAAGTTTATTGCGGCTTACGGATATGTTTAGTAAGGATATTCAGATGGAATTTAGGTTGGACAAATGCCGAATCCGAGTCATCTAAACAGGTGTTCATGAGTCACATGAAGGACAAAGCTTTGAGAATTTGCATATTCAAGCCATGACTGAAACAGATTTTTATAAGTACTTAGGTATATTGCAAGGTGCACACGTAACAGAGAGCGATTTAAAAAATAATTTAATGGATGAGTTTATCTATAGAGTAAAATTGGTATAAAAACCTTTACTGTCCGGAAAAAATAAAGTGCAATTAATATATACCTATATCATACCATTCGTGTATTTTTTTAGTATATTAAAGTGGTCGGACTCTGAATTGGAAGCAACTCAACGCAAAATCTGAACTTTAATGTGCGACTTTCGCATGCGTCATCCAAAATCTACTGTGGAAAGGATATGTCTACCTTGAAATAGTGGTAGTAGAGGAGTGCTCGATATAACAAGATGAGCAAGTTGACTCACTATGCACTTATTTTATTGGCAAAGAGCTCAGTTCTCTTTTGCATAAGGCTATCTGTGGTGCAGATAATAGATGGAGTCCACTTGATCTAAAGAACAGAGTATTCTGTCCTTTAGATTTGGTAGTGCCTGACCAGCAAAAAAGTGATGATAGGAATCTAAGGCTCTTCACGGAAAACATGTGAATTAGCTTTGGCAGCCATTTATTGATTTGCTTTTGTCCAACAAATTGCTCTGTGTAGATGATCAATTTAGTGAAACTGAAGATTTTGTGTGCGCGTTAGAGGATGTAGTCCCTACTCATAATTATCGCAAACATATTCTTGAAGAGCGAGTTGAGGATGACTTGGGTCGGAAATGTGGTTCAGTTCCAGAAACATTGGATCACATTATCTCCAGCTATTCTGTAATGGCACCGAAGGAGTACCTAAACAGGCACAATGCAGTATGTAAGGTAATCCACCAAAATCTTGAATTCAAGCATGGATTGATCTCTAAAACTTATCCAATTTACCAATATAAACCCACTGTGGTATTAGAAAACGCCAGTTTTCGTATGTACTGGGACCGACAAGTTTACACAGATCGACAAATAACACAAAATAGAACTGATATCCTATTGGTTGATAGAAGGAATGGTTTAGCATACCTGATTGATGTTGCTATTTCGCATAATGGCAACATTGAGCAGAAATATGCAGAAAAGAAGAGCAACTAAATACCACTGGATAGGGAAATCAAAGAAATTTGGAAAATTCAGCGAGTGGTTGTTGTACCAATAATACTATCAGCCACTGGTATAGTACCTAAAACCCTCACACACCCTATAGACATACTTGAACTCTTTAAACTTCTTATAAATACTATGCAGAAAAACGTCTTGTTGCATACATGTGCAATGGTGAGGGAAAAGATCAACAATCTTTAGAGGGAGCAATACAATTTAATAGGTGTAGCACATGAACTACACTTTAACAGAGCTTAAATTCCTTAATGCTTGTTATTAGTTATAATCATTAACAAAAAAAATGAAAAAAATCAAAATATTTTTTTTTTTTTACATAAATAATTCAATAAGATTTTTATTTATAATATTATTATTTATTACTAAAAAAAAGAATAAAAAAAATTACAATACTTTTTGTTGAGTTTTTTAAAGTTTTATTATTATATGAAACACAGTTATTATTATTATAAAAATGATATGTTTATTATACTAGAATCAAATCAAGACTGCAAATGTTACACTGATAAAAATTTATTTACAGTATCAATAATTAAAGCATAAGGCAAAACTTCAAATATGTACTCCAAACCCAAAAAGATAATAAAAGATAATAAAAGTAGATAGCGTAAATTTTAACACTCCCTCTCGCTATCTTCACCCAAAAAAAAAAACAAGAAAATTCAATTTTTATACAATCCAAATTTTGAGATCAAGTTATTATGCTTCTCAACTGACAAAGATTTAGTTAATTGATCTGCTAACTGATTATCGGAAGATATATACTTAACAATAATTTCCTTTTGTGATTACATATCGCATGTATAAAAATATTGTATTTCAATGTGTCGTGTATACTTAGATGATTGTGGATTCGAGACCAAGGTAATCGCCTGTTGATTGTCACAATAAATAGGTGTCGGTAAATGTTGAACCATACTTAAGTCTGACATTAGTTGTCTCAAACACACTGTTGCTTTGGTTGCTGAACATAAAGCCACAAACTCAGCTTCAGGTGGTGATGTTGCAGTAATAGTTTGTTTTCTTGAACTCCATGCAACGGCACCATTGTTAAATACTATAATCCAGCCATTTGTGCTTTTTCTGGTATCAGGATCTCCTGCCCAATCAGAATCGCAGTAGCTTATAATCTTATTTTTAGTGTTTCCCATTGATGAAAATGTAACGCCTATATTAGTTGTACCTTTAAGATATCTAAAAATACGTTTAACACCTTTCCAGTGAGTTTCACTAGGATTCTCCATGTAACGACTAAGAACTCCAACTGCATATGCTATATCCGAACGTGAACAGACCATAAGATACATTAATGACCCAATAGCTTCTCTGTAAGGAAAATGTTTATTATTAGTGTGATCAGTTTTGAAGAAAATCATTCCAGGAACTGTTGGAGAAGAAACAGAAGAACAATCAGTATGATTAAAACGGTCGAGTATACGAAGAATGTAATAGAAATAGAAATAAACAGGGTACTAGCTCCCACTGGAGCAGAGCACTGCGACCAGATTGATCTTTTGTGCCGTAACTGACCCTAATTGAACAGAAGACATTCCGCTTTCCGAATGAAGGCCAGAATGTCGTCCGTTGAGGACCTCCTAATGTCAGAAGGAGAGAGCAGCTCTCCTCCCAGTGATTTCCTCCTTGCCCAGATCAAGGCTGGGCAGTCACAGAGAATGTGGCTCGTAGTCTCGTCTGCCTCTAAGCATAGTCGACACTCTATCTCTTCGGACAGACCTATTTTGTTAAGGTGATAACGCAGTCCATGGGAACCCGTTAAATATCCCACCAGCAACCTCAAATCTTACGAAGAATGTAAGCCGATTGACAAATTTTTAATTTTCTTTTATCTCTCTCCCTCTTAAGTTGCATGCCGACGAAAAATTCTGCTTCTTTATAAGTAATACTAAATTCAGTATGCAATTTATTCAGCAAGCTCATAATTAAATGTATATCATTACCACACAGCAAACCGTCATCAACATAAAGCGCCAAATATAAATCCGAATTTTGGGATGCATATGGAAACACATCTATCAGAAAAAGACTGCTTAAAGTTTTGACGTAATAAAAAGTCAACGATCTTTTTGTTCCATTTCCTAGATGCTGGCTTAAGACCGTATATACCTTTTTTAAGCATACAAACATCATCATCGCTGGCAAAACCACACGGCTGCTCCATATAAATTAAGTCATCTAAATCGCCGTGCAAAAATGCTGTTTTAACGTCAAACTGGTAAATTTCAAAATCTTCTATTGCAGCAATTGATAATAAAATTCGAACTGATTCATATCGTACTACAGGAGAATATATTTCATCATAGTCAACTCCGTATTTCTGTGAACAACCACGCGCTACAAGTCTGGCTTTAAATTTTTCAATTTCACCTTTTCCATTGAGTTTTCGTTTAAAGATCCAACGGTTCGTAATTATGTGTTTATCCGGTGTACGTGGAACTAAAATCCATGTGTTATTATTTTGTAGAGACTCTAACTCTTCTTCAATGTCTTTTAACCATTTTTTAGTATCTGTGCTATTCATTGCTTCATCTAAAGTTTTAGATTCTAGCTGTGCCATAAAAATTTTAGCAATATTTAAAAAATTCTCAATTTCACTTAATTTCTTTCTTTGACGTGTGTTATATGGACTTCTTTGAAATGGCAATTCATTATCTCTATCTATTTCGATGTCTATGCTGTAAGCTCCATCTGCTTCTTGGTTTTCATTCTGTTACAAAATTTTGTTTTGTGTTGTCATCTCTTTCACTTCATGTGGTTCTTTTCGTTTTTCATTAAAAATGGTGTCTCTTATTACATAAATTTTCTTTGAAGTAGGTTCGTAAACTCTATACGCTTTACTTTCATCATTATATCCAATCATAATACACTTTATGGAATTTTTTTCCCATTTAGTTCTTTGTTCTTTAGGAACATGCACGAAAACTTCACTACCAAAAACTTTTAAATGTTTAACACATGGTTTGCCTTCAAACCATAGTTTATGGGGGGTGACATTACCAATTACTTCTGATGCTACACGATTTCGGAGATAAACAGCTGTATTTGTAGCTTCTCCCCATAGATAAAGAGGAAAATTCTTAGCATGAAACATTGCTTTAGCTGTTTCCACTATTGTTCTGTTCTGCCTTTCAATAAAGCCATTTTGCTCTGGAGCTCTAGGTGTAGAAAATTCTTGTTTAATAGCTTTTGATAACAGGAACTGCTTGACTGCATGATTGCGGAATTCCAAACCACCATCCGATCTTAGCTTTTTGATGATATGGCCATCTGCTTCCACATCAGCATAAAATTGCATTAGTTTTTCTAATACATCAGACTTTTCCTTGAGAAAATATACAAAACTATATCTGGAAAATCATCTTTTAATAACATTAAATAATTCGCTCCGCCAGTTGATGGCGAGTTCATTTTTCCACATAAATCAACATGAAATGTCTCACCAGGAATTTTTGATGTATTTGCTTCATATTTGTTAAAACTCATACGGTGTTGCTTACCTAGCGTACATCCTTCACAAAACGGATTTTCTTTTTCAATATTTTCGAAGTCAATACCTTTCACAATTTTATGGTCGTACATTTTTCGAAGAGTCTCAAGGTTAACGTGTCCTAAACGTTCATGCCATACCATTATCGATGCCACAGTATTCAATTCAGATAAACATACTGCTTTCAAATTCATTTTACACAACTTTCTTTCACGATAGCCATCAGCTATAAGCTGATTATCTCTTTTAAAAACAACACGTTGACCATCTTTTAGAAAAACAACATCAATGCCTTTTTCAGTTGCTTGCGAAATTGACATAAAATTTTTGTCTAAATCAGGAACATACAGAACATTTTTAAGTGTACACATAGAGCCAGTATTTTCAGCACCCATTACACGCACGTCGATATCACCGTGATCAATAGCACTTAATTTTCTGCCATCACCAACACGGATTTTGCAAAAATTATCTGGAAATTCTAAATAATTTTTGAAAAACCCTTTCTGAAAACTCATATGGTCCGAAGCACCTGAATCTGCATACCAATTAGTTTCAATGTTACCATTTGTCGATTTGTCGAAGTTTGTGATCAGCATTGGCGCGCAAAAAAATCACTCCGTAACTTTCAGTGTTTTCTAAGCGAAAAACTTAAAAAGTGATATTAAACTCATCACAAATAATCGAGACAGTGACTCTTAAACAATATTAATAAAAAAATAATAGTGCCCGATAAAATAAAATATTATTATATTTATTTCTTTTTGCGAAAAAAGTGAATTTTGATTTTGTTTTCGAATTTGTTTATTTTTTTCCAAATTCACACACACTTGAAAACAGCTGATAGAGACAGCAAACAAAGCTTAAAAGCTCAAAAATAAATTTACAAAAAAGTGTTACAAACGGGTAGAATAGCTAAACAAATTACAAATCGCAAATTTGAAAAATTGTGTGATTGTGTAATTAAATAACAAACTTATGCTAAATAAATAAAATAAATAAATACGCGAATGGACGCCTCCAAAAAAACAAAAAAAAAAAAAATTTATTGTTTGATAAATTCTTAAGAAAAATTGAAATTTATATTTTATTATATTATAAATTTATATTATACTTATATTAATAATATATATTCATATTTTTTTTTTTTTTTAAATACATACTATTTTTCTCGTGCCATTTAAAACAGAACTTTAAAGGTTTATAATCAAATAATTAAAAAGTAGAAGCTTCTTTTTCACAACAAATTACTCAGAGACAGTTGGCTGCTCAGCTAACTTCCACGATACCAACCACGATATGCCAATTAATAGATCACCGCCTTCGCATAGCGGAGGCACAAACCACTCACCCATATGCTACCCAACAGCAGATGGTAGTTCTGAGAATCCAACCACGAACCAAACAACAATGCTAAACAACCAAACCCAAAGGCAACGCTCATACTCGGTAAGTGAAAATTCTTGCAAACAATCAAGCTACCAACCGCAAAGTCCAGCAACATCTTCGAAAAATAACACAGCATCAGCGCAACAAAATAACGCAGCGCAACATGTTAACATATTGCCAAATATATTGCAAAAGAATAGTAACATAGCAAAAAATCCTGATGCACCCAAAGTCCGTGGCATGGATAAATATATTCAAATCATAAAAAGAAAACGTAGCCCGAAACAAGAAAATGCTAACAATGCAATCTCGACAAAAACTCGAAAAATAGAAAATATTTCGACAGTGAATCGTTTTGCCGTTCTAGCCGAAGACGATTAAAATACCAGACCCGCCCCTACCCAGAAACCGCCACCCATATTTCTGCGTGAAAAAAATTCAAACGCTCTTATATACTCCCTAACACAAAGTATTGGCAAAGATTCATTCCATGTTGTGCCTCTTTGTAAAGGAAATGTCGATGAAACAAAAATCTCGATCAACGAAGAAAAACATTACAAAGCAGTTGTAAACAACTTCGAAAAAAATGGAAAAAATTTTTACACCTATCAATTAAAAAGTGTCAAAGGATTAACAGTGGTTATAAGAGGAATAGAACCAGATTTGAATACAGCAGAAATTAAAGAAGCACTTGAAGAAAAAGGATTTAAATTAAAATCTGTATACAACATTAAAAACCGCGATAAAGTTTCGACACCACTTTATAAAACAGAGCTTGAACCTGAAGGAAAGAAACTCAAATCTAACGAGGCTCATCCAATTTATTCCCTACAATTCCTACTACACAGAAAAATATCAGTAGAAGACCCGCACAAGCGTAAAAACCCGGTGCAGTGTACTAATTGTCAGGAATATGAACATTCGAAGTCTTATTGCACACTCCGTAGTGTTTGTGTTGCATGTGGCGACTTTCACCGCACTAAGGATTGCACATCAAATAAGAAGGACCCAACAACAAAAAAATGTGGAAATTGTGGAGGCAACCACACCGCTAATTATAAAGGATGTGTAGTATACACTACCGAAAAACAAAGAATGTTTCCAGCATTGCGTCCCCGCTCTCAGTCTGACTCCAACAATACGTGTACACAAATATCATATGCAAACGCTGTTAGAGGATTCACTGGCCCAAGCAACGTCCAAAATGAAAACTCTACTAAACCATCTTCAAATATTGAAAACATGATCCAACTGTTTATGGAAAATATGACACAATTTATGAACACCATGCAAAATATGATGCAGGGAATGATTCAAAATCAAAATATCCTACTTTCAATCCTATCCAAACCATGAATGCAATCAAAATATGCTTCTGGAATGCTAACGGCTTAAGCCAACATAAAAACGAACTTGTATTGTTTTTTACAATCACATCAAATTGACGTCATGCTGATCTCAGAAACCCATTTTAACGAGAAAAGCTACTTTAAGATACCTGGTTACGTACTCTACGATTCGAAACACCCCAGTGGACGAGCAAGAGGCGGATCTGCTGTCCTCATAAGAAGAATACATAGAAGAATACATAAAAGGTCTGACTATAACCTCAATCTATTGTCCACCAAGGTATAAAATAACGGAACTTCAATTCGAAGAATATTTTACAAAGCTTGGACCCAAGTTCATAGCGGCCGGCGACTTCAATGCCAAACACACATTCTGGGGCTCAAGACTTATATCACCAAAAAGAAAATCCCTGATGAACGTGATATCAAAACTCGACCTTAACATACATTAAGACCGAAAAGTTTTCGGAAATTCTCATTTAAAATTCGCGCGCTGTATATTTTTCGATATTTTAAGTTTATGTAGTTTGGCAGCAATTGTCCTTAATTACTATGCCAAAAATGAGCGCGATCTGTCAGACAGTTCGTTTACGGCAGCTGTTGAAACCAGTTCACCTCAGTAGGGCGTTGCGAAAAAAACAATGGAAAAAAATATTGAACAAAGAGTTTGCATCAAATTTTGTGTTTCGAACGAAATTTCGTGTGCAGAATCGTTGCGAATGCTACAAAAGGCTTATGGGGAATCAGTTTTATCGAAAACTCAAGTTTATGAGTGGTACAAAGCCTTCCAGGACGGTCGTACGACCGTCGAAGACATTTCGCAACGCACTACTGAGGTGAACTGGTTTCAACAGCTGCCGTAAACGAACTGTCTGACAGATCGCGCTCATTTTTGGCATAGTAAATAAGGACAGTGCTGCCAAACTACATAAACTTAAAATATCGAAAAATATACAGCGCGCGAATTTTAAATGAGAATTTCCGAAAACTTTTCAGTCTTAATGTATCCTCCACTGGCACACCAACATACTGGCCTTCAGATCGGAAAAAAACTCCAGACGTCATTGATTTTGCGGTAACAAAGAATTTAAAAAGAGATCAAATTGCTACCGAGGCATCCTTAGAACTCTCCTCTGATATCACGCCGACTTTTATTCTGATTAGAAACACAACAATAGTCAATCCAAAATCTGAAGAAAAGCTCACAAACCAGCACACAAATTGGCTAAAATTTAAAAAATATGTTAGCTCACATATTAACACCGACACTTCCCTAAAATCAAATATTGAAATTGACAAGGCAGTCCAGGACTTCACAGCTTTACTTCAACAAGCCGCTCGAATATCAACCCCACTCCCAACACCCCACAAACCTATAAACTACCATACATTGAACGAAATTGCAACCCTTATACAGGAAAAACGACAAGTACGACGCCAATGGCAACAACAACGATCCCCCCGTATTAAAAAACAACTCAAGAATCTGACGAAAGCACTTCAGAGATTACTCAAAGAAAAAAATCGCATAGAATACGAAAATTTTATTTCACAGTTGTCTCCAACACAAACAACAAACTACTCCCTTTGGAAAGCCACTAAACTGAAGAAAAAGCCTGTTATACACAGAGCACCCCTCCGACTTACAGATGGAAACTGGGCTAAAAGCGATGAGGAAAAGGGTGTTGCTTTTGCAAATCACCTTAAATATGTATTTACCCCAATCTCTACTTCAACAAAACTTGACTCTCTGCCTTACTCCACACGAAACGACAATATGACAATTTGCTTCAGTAAAAAACCACTAAAAAGCGAAATCAAAAATCTAAATACCAAAAAAGCTTCTGGCTACGACCTAATTACAGCGAAAATGCTGAAAGAGATCCCACAAATCGCCAAAGACCAACTACTTTTTATTTATAACGCTATTTTAAGGACTGCATATTTTCCAAACGACTGGAAGCTATCCAAAATCATGATGATACCCAAGCCCGGAAAGGACCCCGCTCAAGTCACCTCATATCGACCCATAAGTCTACTTCCAATTCTCTTTAAATTATTTGAAAAACTTTTTATGAAACAACTGATGCCATATATAAATAAGAAAAGAATAATACCTGACCACCAATTTGGATTTAGAGAAAAACACAACACAATAGAAGTACACCGCATAGTACGAGTAATTAAGGAAACGTTTGAGAAGAAGCAGTATTGTTCAGGCGTCTTTCTAGACATAACCCAAGCCTTTGACAAAGTTTGGCACGAAGGATTGTTCTGGAAACTTGGGAAACATTTACCATACAATATATCCTCAGTTATCAAAAACTACCTCTCAAATAGAAGATTTGTTATAAAACAAAATTCTTTTGTCTCCAATGCCTTCCCCATTATGGCCGGTGTACCCCAAGGTAGTGTTCTGGACCCCTTGCTGTACCTGATTTTCACAGCAGACATGCAAACCAGTGACTGTACAACAACATCAACATTTGCGGATGACACTGCCATTCTCAGCCATAGTGACGACCCAGTCACAGCCACAAAATCAGTTCAAGACCACCTCAACAAACTGCAAAAATGGCTCGATCTCTGGAGAATAAAAGTTAACGAATCGAAAAGTGTACACATAACCTTCACTCTACGACGAGATACCTGCCCTGCCCTTCGTATTAATGGAAAAGTAATACCACAATGCAATGACACCAAATACTTAGGAATGCACCTCGACCGAAGGCTTACGTGGAAAAAGCATATAGAAACCAAAGTAACCAAATTAAACTCAAACAACAAGAACTAAACTGGCTGATAAATAAAAATTCTAAACTTAATCTCACCTATAAAGTGCAACTTTACAACACAATGATGAAACCCATATGGACCTACGGAATTGAACTCTGGAGCTCTGCTTCTCCATCAAACATTGAAAAACTTCAAAGAACTCAATCAAAAATCCTCCGGCAAATAGTCGGTGCCCCCTGGTATATAAAAAACGCAAATATTCATAGAGATCTTCGAATTGACACAGTCCTGTGTAAGTAGCAGCAACACACAAAAGTACAAAATCAAACTCAGGAACCATCAAAATCCACTTGCAAGCAACCTTACCCAAAGCGCTGGTACACAGCGACTCAAAAAAAACTATATAAACCCGGCTATTCAAGAATAACGCCCGACATGGTAACAAAATGTCGGGCGTCCTTAGCCAATTAATTGACTAAGGACAATTAATTATCTATTTTTCTTTTTTCAAATTTTTTAATACAGCAATTAGCAGCGAAAATTTATTGTTAGTTCTAAGTTGATTTTTAGAAGATTCAATAAAAATCAAAATAAAATTCAAAAAAAAAAAAAAATTTGTCGATGCTATTAAAGCTGACTGTAGCGTAAATAATTGCACACTTTCATTACCACGTTCTTTTTTTAATTCTTGTTCTATCATTAAATTTTGACGATCAATATTTCTGTTATTTGTGTTGTTGTTGCGTTCGCCGTTAGATCGATGAAAATAATCACGCTGTTTTTGAAAACACTCAGGTGCCCAATGACCAGGCTTTTGACAATAATTGCATTTACCTGTCCTTTTTGTTGTTTTATTGTTGTTATTTTTACTTGCATTGATTTTATTTCCATTTCTGTTAACTGCATACGCTGCACCAGTATTTCCCGTTACACCTTGCGCTGAATTGCTATCTACTTGTCTGAAATTTATAATTACTTTTTCGTTTATTAGGTGATCCGTTAATTTTTCTATGGTCTGTTCACTGCGTGTCACTGCATACCATGCGGCTCTCACGTTGGCAAATTTTGCTGGCAAACTGCTAAGAATTTTCGCAATAACCATAAGTTTTTTTTGTTCTAAGTCAAGGTCTCTGAGACGTTGCGTCAACGAACTTATACTTGCTATAAAATCAGAAACAGTTTCATCTTCAACCATTTTTGAGCTCATGAATTTTTCGAAAAGTATTTGTGCTGATTGTTCACTCTTTTCTGCATGAACCGTTATCAATCTTGCCCACATTTTTGCAGCAGTCGAACAGTCAGTTAAATACTTTAGCTGATCTACTTCTAGTCCTCGCATAAGAAATGCTTGAGCCTCTGCATCCTTCTCATCCCATGTAATTTCATTATCAGGACTACGTACAATGGTGTCCATTATATATGGCTTAAGTTTATTTTCAGCCATACATTGTGACCGAAAAGTTTCCGGAAATTTTAAATAAAACGCAAAATTCTTAATCTTCATCAATATTTATTTTATCTCCTTCAAAATATGCTCCATTAGAAGCGATACACAAATGCCAACGTTTCTTCCAATCATCAAAACATTTTTTATAGGCGCTTTCCGGTATGGCTTTGAGTTCCCTCTGCGAATTCTGTTTTACGTCTTCTATGGATTCAAAACGCGTTCCTCTGAGTGGTAATTTGAGTTTGGGAAACAGGAAAAAGTCACACGGTGCAAGATCAGGTGAATACGGTGGCTGTTCGATGGTATTTATTGAATGTTTGGCCTTAAAATCGTTGATAATGTTGGCTCGGTGCGAGGGAGCATTATCGTCATGAAAAATCCATGAATTATCCTTCCACAATTGAGGCCGTGGTCTCACGACCGATGCCTAGCTCTCGTGCTATCTCTCTAACACTCACATGAGGATTTTGGAACACGATTTCCTTTGCCTTTTCAATGTTTTCGTCGGTGGTAGAGGCCGAAGGTCGTCCAGAACGCGGCATGTCTTCGACGGTCGTACGACCGTCCTGAAAGGCTTTGTACAACTCATAAACTTGAGTTTTCGATAAAACTGATTACCCATAAGCCTTTTGTAGCATTCGCAACGATTCTGCACACGAAATTTCGTTCGAAACACAAAATTTGATGCAAACTCTTTGTTCAATATTTTTTTCCATTGTTTTTTCGCAACGCACTACTGAGTGAAACAGTTCAACAGCTGCCGTAAACACTGTAGCTGATCTACCTCAGTCCTCGCATAGAAATGATTGAGACTCTGCTCCAACTATCATAAACTTTAAATATCGAAAAATATACAGCGCGCGAATTTTAAATGAGAACTTCCGAAAACTTTTCAGTCCAATGTATATATCTCCATTTGCCGCTTCCATAATTGATAGTTTCTACCATCAAAACGATGTATTTGGTATGATTTTGATTCAGCCATGTTTTTATCAATTCTTACAGAGTCTTGCTTTATTTGAAATACTCGGATATTGTCAAATACTAAATCTTCTGGCTTACACAAAATTTCAGATTTTTCACTATTTAAAGTTTCTTGTTGTTTTAGTCCAATATTATTTTTATTTTCCATGAAAAAATAAAAATTAACTTATTTCACAAAAAAACAAAAACACGCGAACTCTTGGCCCATAACCTGTTAAGTTTTTTAAAGTTTTATTATTATATGAAACACAGTTATTATTATTATAAAAATGATATGTTTATTATACTAGAATCAAATCAAGACTGCAAATGTTACAATGATAAAAATTTATTTACAGTATCAATAATTAAAGCATAAGGCAAAACATCAAATATATACTCCAAACCCAAAAAGATAATAAAAGATAATAAAAGAAGATAGCGTAAATTTTAACACTTCTTTTTATATAAATAATTCAATTAGATTTTTATTCTATACTACATAAAAAAAATTGATAAAAAAAATTACAATATTTTCTTTATATTATATTTCGTTACGTTTAACAAAAGTCGTGCTTTTACAAATTTCAAGACTATAATAATAAACAAATAATGTATATATATATATAAGGAACTCTCGAGATTAACATTAAAAAAAAATTATAAAAAAACATAAAAGAAATCCAAATAATTTGAACCCAAAAATGAAGTTGGCGAAAAGAAAGCAAAATTTTAAGGCAAGATGCCTGTTAAATCAGCGAAATAAAAATAAAAGAGAACAATACCGATAGAAATAAAATAAAAATGAGGAAACATATAAATTTAATTAGAGATACCAAATTTTCTCTTGCAAGTTAATTAACTTTAGTCGCTTAATTACAGTCGCAGAAATTACGTCACTTATGTTGCTATTGACCTAGCTGAAACTTTTAAACAATAACAGAATGAAAAAAATATAGATATATGTATATGTGTATGGTCAAACAAATTTATAAGTTTTCTATTCTCTCTTTTTTCTCTGTAACGATGTGTTATGTGCAAATTTTAACAATTTTTAAAAATTTTTCATATTATTCAACAACAAAAAAAAAACAAAATTCCTTGCTACTTAATTGAAAAAAATGTCTATTTGCATGTCAACCTTCTTCTTTTTTATTTCTTTTATTATTACACATATTCAGATCATATTATACAAATTTACACAAATCAATTCAAATCAAAAAAATAATTTTTTTTTTGCATTAAATTCAGTTTATAAATTGTTTTTTTTCTGCTTTCAAAAACAAAACTCTTTGCAATTATGTTAACTCCCTCAGCGACTCAATTTTTTTTGTAACTAATGTATATAACAAAAAAAATATAAATAAAAAAATATGTTGACTCAGTAATTGGATTTGTTTTGTTTCTTTGTATATGTTTAAATCATTGGCCTGCCTTATATCATGTCTTCTAGTTCTCAGTTGGATTTCCATGTAGAAATACCTGGACACCGCCGTGTTATCCTAACGGTGTATAATGTTGCCGTTGCTTTCATCAATTTTACTGCTTCCTGTATCGGTTTTTCTTGTTGATTTCATCAATTTTACTCGTTCCTTTACTCGTTCCACTTAGTGAAGCTTTTCTCCACATTCATTATCATCACAAAGATTAAACTGGCGTATATTGTTTGCAATTAAATATATATTTATTTTCCGTTCTTACAAATTCTTGCACTTATTATGTCTATAACAACCCAAAGTTTCAAAATTTTTTTTTTATTGATCACTTTTTTTTCTTCTTTTGTGTTTGGTGCTAAAAATTTTTATTACACAAGATTTAGTGAATTTTTCTCTGATTTTTCTCTGATATGAGCCACTTTGTTTGTGATATTCAGATTATATTGATATTTCATTTACTTCTTTTTTTTCTTTTTAGAGGTTTGGCTTTTTTTTTAAAAAACAATTAATTTAAAAAAAATTAAAATGATTTTTCCTTTTTTTTTTCTTTTTAAAGCAAATTAGTTTCTTTAATTTTATTTCTCATGCTCATTCAGTCACATTAAATTAAGTTCACAACCTTTTTTTCAGTAGCACCCGATACGTACAACATTTTGTCACAAGAACAAGAGACCGAACAATCTCCCTGCTATATCATTTTTATGCCAGTTCGCCTAACTGAAAATCCTTCTAGAACGATCGTGGTCCTATTAACTTTGTATTTTGCGCCAACTTTTCACTACTTTCCTGTTACTTTTGTGTTTGCTTTGTCTGGTTTTGTTTTGGTTTAGTTTACCTGTCTAGAGGTGAATGAACTATAGAAAAGCTGATTCTATCTTCTGTTCCATAAAACTAAGATTTGCCTTTTGTATTCATGTTGATTATTCATATTTGGCAACACCATCTTCTCTCATTAAGTCAAACTTTAATGAAGCTTTTTAGTGGAATTCGCTTCAATTTTTACCGATCAAAATAAACAAAACCACAAAAAGACCAGCAGATGCAAAAGCTTTATTTTACATTCTTTATTTGTTTTTTTTATTTTTTTTTTTCATTGACAGCGTGCGCGTAAGGCACATTGCAAATTATTTAATTTTTTTAGTGATAAGCAAAAATAAAAAATCGAGAAAAACTCATCAAAAATTTACTAAAAATAATAAACAAAAGTGCATAACATATATAAAAGAATATATATATAAACAAGGCCATATCAAAGAGATGTGGTTAGGTGCAAACTCAATTAGTGTGATCAATTGCTATCGCATATATTGTAAATAAAATTTATGCTTTAACTCAAAGTTATTATAAAAATAAATGATATGAGAATGTCTGAAGAAATATTAACTTTCTTTGGTTTAAAAAAACGTAATATAAAAAAAATAAAATAAAGTATAAAAGTAGTTAAAATGAACAAACGGGAGCAGAAAGTCGCCATAAACGTACAAATTCAAATTTTTAAAGTACAACAAGTGATGGAGACAAGCGCTATGCAGAGTACTCCTGGACGTCACGGGATGGCCGAGGTAATGTCTGTAAAATTTACATTATTCCTATTATATTAACGTGTCCTTTCCCACACAAGCGTACATAAAAATTCTATGAAATAAATAATTTAGAATGTGTGATATATTAATAGGTATAACGGGATCATCGAGAAATTTATAATTTTCGAAGATTTGAATGAGTTTGAGAACGACTCTCAAATAAACTGTGTAGATATAAATACAATATATAATAAAAATGCAAATAAGAGTATTAATGCAAAAAATAAGGGGTATTAATAAAAGACCCCTTAAAAATTTGTACAATTTTCCATAATGTAGTTTTGATTGGCACTTTAAATTTTACAAAATAATTTTAGATTATTAGGTTCTATACATAAGAAAGAACAAATCATGCAACAAATAATGCCTCTATGAACAGAATAGTATTGAAATTTAACAATTGAAAATAAAATTATAATTAATTAATTAATTTAATTATACTACAGCTGATTTATGATTTCGTTCTAATAAAAACACAGCAAGTAAAATTGTTAATAAAAACTTTCATAGTAATAGTAACAAAACTCCAGAAAAATATGCGAACAAAAAAGTCAAGTACGGCTTTGGATCAGTAGGTTAAGGTGCGCTAATTCTGAGCTTCACATTTGGCAGGACCCGAGTTCGATTCCTGGTACTTGCAGTCTCAAAAAAAATAATTATTAACGAATAATTAAATACAAGAATTATTTCTAAGACCACTGATGATCGATATTTGGCAATACTCGAAACAGCTGTATGGTCAGCCAAAAATTCAATTAATTAAAATAATATAAAAAAGTAAAATTTTTGTTGTATTTCACTACTGTTCGAAAAAAACCTCTTTACAAAATAATTTTGAATAAATAATTTTTCTGATTTGTTAATAAAAACCACTATTTCGGGAAAACCTAGAAAATGGCGAATAATTTCTGAAATTTTATTTTAATTTTTATTTCAAGTCACTACACGTTTGTATTAAATAGTCTACCATCAGTCAGGCGCATCACTTTAAAAATCGAAAAAATTAAAAAAAAGCGTAATTAAAACATTTTCCATCCCTTTTTTTGTTAGCTATAACTATGAAACTTAAAACATTCGTATAAGTTTCGCCTTTAATTTGATATACAATACAGTATGAGGTAACTTCACCAAAAAAAAATTATGGGGCATACGCAGGGTGATGTTTTGAGAAAATTCAAATGACGGTTTTTCGGAAATAACATTACACAGGAAAATAAATCGTTGTAATTTTCGAGTTTTACGGAAGTTTTTCCTATAGGAAATATAGGTAACGCCTTTTGAAAACAAAATTTTTAATTATTTGTAAACTAGTGTAAGTTGTTGCTGCATTGTTCACAGTCATCCGATTAATAAGCAACAAAACTTATAAGAATTCAGTAAGAATTATCATATAAGTATTTAATTTTAATACCCTTCCGTAATATGAATGATTTAAAGCCTTAGAAAAAAATAGAACCACGGGCATACACATTTGCTGCGTGTCAACAATAAATGCAATAACCAATTAAAACATGATCACATTTTTGGAAACATTCAATTTAGGCGGCATTTTTAATCTATTTGTTGACTAAAAAATCCTAGCTCGGTTCGCGCAAACTCTAAAGCTCTTTAATGCTTTCTAAATAATTTCATTGTCATTATAATAATACAGTCTGGTTAGACTTCATGTATTGAAATATATTTACTGAAACAATAATTCCACTCATAAAGCTATTTGGGCTTACGTGTTGAGTTTTCACTTTATTCACAGCTTTTAAAAGCTTTTTCTCAAAATTAACATGAAGCATTAATATGTTACTTCTTCGTGCTTACACAAACATTAATGAATAATAGAGCCTTTTATAAGCACACTAAACTTTCTTTAGTGAGAAGGAACAAACTGTGTGAAAAATAATTTTTTTTAAATTGCTTAAAGAAAATAGTAATGCCGGTGTATAATGAAAGCATTTTAGTTCTAAGTGGGTGTTAAAAATTGTATATCACTTTAAAGGAAATTAAATAAAATTAATTTCTTTATTATATGTAAAAATTGTAATCAACCAAATATTTTTATTTTTATAATAAAGTGAAATATGATTTTGTATTATATTATTATATACCTAACAGTGTTAATTGACGATTAAAATTATTCGAAGATAACTTACCATATGTTTCTCTTTTAAGCTTAAAATTCAATTTGATACTTCTTTAATAAAAGTGTCGATATGTAGCCGGAAATTTTTTATAAAATTTATTACGTATACGCAGTTAAACACAAAGATTTAAACAACAAGTAACTTTAACATATGTGAAGCTTTTGAATGAACAATTGCACATTAAAGCTATGAATGATCAACTATTCTTAAGTTAATACATGTTTACTAAATAAATTTAAGGTAATTGTTAATTGGTAAATTTAAATAATATATGGTAAAAAATGCAATGATATCTGTAAATCAGTAATCAAAATGACTATCAATTTGTTTTCCAGCTAATACAACGAAACACCAACGTAATCAGAAAGAAGTAAACGCAATTATAAGAATTATAAGTTTATAAGCATCATAAGTTTCTCTCAACAATATTGCCATTTTTTTTTATTACAATATTTCCAAATAGACTGATTTACTTATCCGTTTTGCTATAGCATGTGTACATTAAAATTGATAGTACAATTAAAATTGAGAAAACAGAAGTAGATATATTTACATATATCTACTCACATATTGGACATATTTGATGCAAGTCTGTTGCATTCTACTCTGAAATTCTAACATATTTCAAATTAAATAATTTGAAAATTAATATTTTATCGGTACATAAGTATTTTTCTTTGTTTAGTGAACAAAATTTTACGAAGCAGATTCAGCACTTGCGCTTTGTAGATATAACCTTTCCTATACTTTTTTAAAGTAGACAAAACTTTAGCTTTTTAAACATGAGCACATATTTAGTTAATTTTCTGAAATTATTTATGATATTTATTTCTTTGATTAAAATTAATTTATAATGCAAGATACAAAATTTTTAACTTGTCTGTGATATGTATAAACCAATTATACTAAAATAATGCATAAAATTTTATGCATTTTGTAATTTTAATTAATAAAGGCATATCACAGATTTTTGAAGTTGAAAAACTTGTATAGTTTTATATGTCCATGAATTGAAATTAATCATTGTTTGTTACAGATTTATATTCAGTTTCATAATCTTATATAATCTTATCATCTTATTAATGAATATTTGAATAAAATACTCGATTATATAAAATTCAATAATTTTATGCTACTATGATAAGATGTTACCATTAATTTTTTGAGTAGTACACATTTTCACTTAATTCAATTTGGGTTAAAATAAGGTTTTGTTGCGTTTTATATGAAAATTGCATGTATTTCTCAAAACCATGCACAGTAGCATGTTTGTACTGTACAATACTGTACTACGGTAAACTGTCCAAGTTAAAATTAACTTGATTTCTAAAAACTTACGATTCTGTTTTACAAATCTTCTTGATATCAATTTGTTTTGCAATCGACTCTCGTGAGAATGCAGTATAAAGTTTCTAATGACCATTATTATTCATAATCTTTTTAGGGTAGCTTCATATTGGCAAAAATCTTGAGCAAGTGATTTTTAGCGACTACTGTCAGTCAATTTTGTACCTTTAAGAAAGCTTTGCAGCTACCGAAATATCTCGTGTTTAGATAATACAAGGCATGCTTTTGTTCATATTTTTATAGCAATTTGAACTTTTTTATAATAAAGAATCAGGTATTTCTTCAATAATTTTATTAATTTTCAAATCAGTATAACTTTTTTCACAAGCAATATATGTTTGTACATACATCTGTGTTCAAAAAAATGTAGGATGAAATTGCACCTTTTAAACATGTATTCATTTGACACTGAATTATTGTTAACATATACCAGGTGTACCGGTATGAAGTGATCGTAAAGATACAAATGTTCCGACAGGGAACATTTGTTGTGAACGAGCCATTTTTTGTTTTGTTTGTTTGCTATGACATGTGTGAAATATATTTAGTATACATCAAGTCATTGAACAGACAACATCATATTTTTTCATCGTGTTAAAAATGTCGAATTTTGTATCAGAAAGTGATGATTTGCGGAAAGCATTAATTTTTTGTTTTCATTTGAAGAAAAGTGGTGTAGAGTCGCATCGAATGCTTGTCGAGGCATATCGTGACCATGCTCTATCAGAAGCAACATGCAAAAGATGGTTTCAACGGTTCAGAAATAATGATTTTGATGTGAGAAATGAAGAACGTGAAAAAAGTTTGAAGACGCCGAACTGTTAACGATATTGGATGGAGATGACACTTTGGGTCAAAAGCAAATGGCAGAAATGTTAAATGTTGCACAACAAACAATTTCTGACCGTTTAAAAGCTATGGGAAAGATCCAAAAGTGTGGAAAATGGGTGCCACATGAATTGAATGAAAGACAGATGGAAAACCGTAAAAACACTTGTGAAATTTTGCTTCAAAGACACGAAAGAAAATCGGTTTTGCATCGGATTGTTACTGGCGATGAAAAATGGATTTATTTTAAGAATTCTAAACGGAAAAAATTATGGGTTAATCCGGGACAACCATCAACATCGACTGCAAAACCAGATCGATTCGGCAAGAAGACAATGCTGTGTGTTTGGTGGGAGCAGAAAGGTGTGGTGTACCACGAGCTCCTAAAACCTGGTGAAACCGTCAATGCTGGTCGCTATGCATTGATCGAGAAACGACCAGAATGGGCCAGAAGACACGGCAAGGTAATTCTGCTCCATGACAATGCACCTGCACACAAAGCAAAAGGGGTTCAGGATGCAATCAAAACACTTGGCTGGGAGCTGCTACCCCACCCACCGTATTCACCAGAATTGGCTGAGCAGCACTTTGATTCCTACGAGGAGATCAAAAAATTGGGTGTCTGGTTGGTTTGCTTTAAAAGGCGAACAATTTTTTTGGCGTGGTATCCACGAATTGCCAGAAAGATGGTCAAAATGTGTAGAAAGCAATGGCCAATACTTTGAATAAAATGTTTTTTACTTTCCTTTTAATAATTAGTGTTTTATTTTCACCAAACATATGTGGGACCACTGGCGACGCGTGCGATTCTTATACCATATAATGTTGTTTTTACATATACCACTTAAATTAAAATGTATGAGATGTTTTATTAATAATAACTATATTATATTAGGCAACAATATATTCGCAATATTATATTAACAATTCATTAACAAAATAACATATTAAACAAATTAAATTAATAATTTATATATAAGTTTAATATTATATTAATATGGAAGAAATAAAACTTTTTACATAATTCTCATAACATCAAACCAACTTTTTTCAAATAAAAGAGTTTTAACTCAGAACCATACATGTTTATGCAGTGATCAAACAAAATCGAACACACTTGCAACGTTTGTACGTGCGGCCAACTTCTCCGCACACAAAGCGGCTATTATTCGTTGGAGCTACAGCTAAAAGGGAAGAAATTTGAAAGAAATGTACTGAAATGTGCGCTGCAAATCAACATGTTGGATTCGTATGCATGCAGTTGGTATTCAAATAGAACAGAAAATTACTCTTATACAATTCTCACCTTACTACATAAATATCTATTTCTTATATTACAAACGTGACCGCACGCACATTATTTTGTTCATTTTTCTGTTGTGTGACCAACTTTTCCGCACACAAAGGGGAAAGACGAAATATAATAGAAATGTTCTGCGATTTGAGCTGCAACTTTATGAACACAACTAACAACTATAGTAACTAAGAGAAGCAAATTGATTAAGTTTTTTTAAGACAAATTTATTTAATCTTTTTTAATAAAACTTTAATCTCTAAAAATATATATATGGAAATATAATAAATAATATTAATTCTCGATGTAAAGATATTTAATAAATTTATATATATTATATAACATTTTGCAAATTATTTTAGGGTGTGCGCCGCACACCTCCGCACCTTAGAGTAGTCGTCACTGTATGGGACCTAATACCACTTAAATTCTATGTAATGCTCCTTTATACAATTTTTTATTAAGGGCAATAATGTTATAATATTTAGTTCATTACTCTCTTACCTTAAAGATAAAGATTCGAACACAGATAAAAGATTATATGCACTAATACGCGTTTTCTTCAATTCAATAATCGAAGTCATGTATTCCGACGAATTATTTTTTCTTCTAATACAAATTTGAATTTGAAGCCTTGAATTTAAGTAACGATTGCTTATTCCAGAACACTGCTTTATTCAGTAAAAACTCTTTCACACTTTCACATATTTATAAAAATCTAGAAACAATTTGTTATATTAAATGTTGAAGTGAATACTTCATGCATTCGTCTGTATATAAGTTTTTTTCCAATACTGATTTATTTTTTTAAAACACTATGGTTTAGATACACTTTTAGTCTTAAAATTACCCTGATAAGTAAGAGATAAGAATAATCTTACTGAGCATATGATCTATATATCACTTACAATATTGCATTTGTATTTGTAGTAGAATGTATTCACTAGTTTTACAATTTACATTTGGAGATAAAAAAGATTGAGCTCAAATTATGGTTTTCTGTCCGCAGATGTAATTAATGTTTTTCAATCCTAAACATGTAATGATCAGGGCCCTGTTGCACAAACACTTTTCACTTTGCACTTTGAAAACTTATGGGTGACTTTTTTTTGCAAAGTAAAAGTGAAAAACGTTGCACCATAGACTTAAGATGATTTACTTTGCACTTTGCAAATAAAGATTTCATTGCAGAGTCTTTGCATAAAATGCAAAGCAAAGCGTTGCACCAAAATATTAGATCACTTTCATTTTGTATTGGTTTTTGAAAGCATTTCGTTTCTTTTTGTATATTTTTTTTTGATCCTTGATATTTTGATGCTATGAGTAAATTTAAAAATTAAATATAAAAAAATTAAATATATTAAATGAAAAAAAAACCACTTTATTTAATAAAAGTGAATATATAAAAAATTTATGGATTTAATTTTTATATTTTATTTTACGTAATTTTAAATTTTCTAATTTTTTAAATTTTAGTATTGGTACAATATAAATATATATTGTATAAATAAAAGTATTAGTATAAATATAAGTATATAGCTTAATATGTATAGTAAGTATAAAATCAAATTTATTTTAATTTTAAGTTTTTAAAGCTTATAGTTTAATAATTTATTATAGTACAGTCAATTTAAAATTATTAGTTGTATTTAAATTCAACAAATAAATATTTAATTAATGTAAATAAATTAATAAAATAAATTTTTAAACTTGTAAAAATACAATTTTGTATTTAAATTCAACAAATAAATATTTAATTAATGTAAATAAATTAATAAAATAAATTTTTAAACTTGTAAAAATACAATTTTAATACAATACATATAAATACATATATATACATAAACACATACAAGCTACTCCAGACAAATATACAGAAAACTAACTTACAATCTGAGGACATCGAATTATTGTGATGATAAATACACAGTGGAAAATATGCGTACAGTTTTCAAATCTCGTACCGAACTCATCAAACTCAATTACTTACCCTATGTAAATTGCACACTATCAGTTTCTACCCTATGCAATAAACAGGAAACGGAAAACGTTAAACACTTTGTCGCAAACTGCCCAATTTAAAAGGAAATAAGATACAAGTACTTTTGGAAAATAACCTTAAGGTAAACGAAATTGCACAGTGTCCTTAATGGAATAGACTGACTGAATTTATGCGCGTATCTTAACCAAGCCTTAATATATTGGAATCAAATTATAGATAAGGTCTTTTAACAGCACTTATGTATGCATAACAACAATAATTATTAATTATAATATCAAACTTGCAACAAGATTAGAGGGATAAAAAGAGTAGGCAATCGCTAGGTTAAGCTGACGACATAAACAAATACCTAAAAAAATACTGGAAATATGGTGGCTGGAGCGCATATCCGATACTGATCTAAGGTAACGCATGGAACAAACACAAGGCGTTACTTCAGGAAAACATCATCATATATAACAAAACAAGCCGTACGCTGGAACCCACAAAGCAGCCGTTGGCCTGTAGCCCCAGCTCAGATATGGTGAAGAAGGAGCTTAAAGGCGCACATTACTCCTGGAACCAAATCACTTAGGAGAGAAAGACAGCAGTAAGTAAGTAAGTAACGCGCAAATGCCAACAGGCTAATAACCTATACCGCACATTCAAGACTTCGCAGAAACATTTAATGACAAATCGATCTACTCTATTATGAACATTGAAAAAGTTTATTTCAATATACCGATAGCTGCAGAGGATAGGAACAAAACCGCCTTCACGAACTCAACGTGATGACATTCGGACTATGCAATGCGGCGCAGACGTTCCAACGTTATGTGGATCAAGTTCTTTCAAGTTCTAAAAATTGATGTGAGCAAATGTGTTTTTGCTAATAATGAAGTGACGCTCCTAGATTAGCTATGATTTATAATATCAGTTACAAGCTCTTATTAAAGGCAACAAGAAGAATAACAAGACTCTTGTTGTCTGGATACAACAAACTGAAACCGCATTTGAATAATGCAGGCAAGCAATAGCCGGCACAGTAACTCTGGTACATCCGACACCAGAAGCACATTAAGTTTTACACTTGTATGTCAGTAACTTCGCTGTTGGCACAACAATTCACCACATTCGCAACGAATAGCTGGAACCATTAGGATTCTATTCCAAGCAAATGACAGATGCGCAGATCCGCTATAGTACTTATGACCGTGAACTTGTTGCCATATATCAGTCAATGAAGCATTTCAGACATATTATAACAGAAAGACAATGTACTGTTTTAACCGATCATAAGCCAATTACATTCCCATTTTTGCAGAAAACAAAAGGTATCTCCACGCCAACTTCGACACCTCGATTTCATTGACCAATTTACAAAAAAAAAGCAGCCTTAAAGTATAATAATCAACCTTTTGTGACATTGAGTTACCTAAGCTCAATCACTAGCCCGGGAACGATGTAGCGAAGTTTACAAGCAAATTCGCTTAAAAATCTCGTTTGCAAAACATACATAAGCACATGTGCTACGACACAGTCAGTTCAATTTGGTCTGAGCTCTTAAAGAGATAATTAGAGACACGTTTATAGTGACATGCTTAGCTGCTAAACAATATTGTGATCAGTTCTTTAATGAAGTTATTTTTAAAAAAAAAATTGTTCTTAATAAAATTAGTCGACAACCCGACAATTCCTTTAAAAAAAGTGATCATAATTTTATTACAGATATGTTAATAGGTCTGTTCCACGTGCTACTCGTAGTAAACCTCAAGTAAAACACAAATAAAATTTACACAAAAATAAAAATATGCTAGTGGAACGCACTTGAGTATATGTACACAGTGTTACTTAAAGTTACTATGAGTAGCTAGTGGAACAGACCTAATATAATGTATTTGCACACAAACTGTGCATACGCTACAATCCAGAGTGATGCACAGTCGTTTGCTAGGGGTTGTTCCAATGTAATTTATACGTATTTTATATTACCCTTTCGACTTACACAAAAAATTTAAAAACGGTTGTCAAATTTATTTAAATTTCTTTATTGTAGATCATTTATACTTATAAATAATATACTTAAAAAGATTATTAGGGACCTTTAATAAGCGTGCTGTTATATTTTGTTGTTCTGCTTAACTGAATTTTCTATTGTAATAATTTCTTTAAATTGGTTTAATTCTAACAAAACTATATAGCTTCAATAAGCTGGTTACTACTATATTATTTCAGCAAGCTGAGAAGCAGTATAGCTTCAACAACTTGGTATTAATTTTAAGAAAAATTAAGCTTCAATAAGCTAGTTACCACTAATAATATTTGTGAAAGATTAATATCTTGTAGTATTTTTCATAAAAAATTTACTTTGTACAATTTGTTCGCCTAATTATTTATATTTTAAAAAGCAGGTACTGTTTATTTTAACTACTTTTGTACGATATAATAGTCAAAACTTTATAAAAATTGGTCTCAAACGAAAACATTTATGAATTTTCATTTTAGTGTTTTGTGAATAATCCAAAAAAATACAATTAATTGAATTCTAAATTTATGTAAAAAATTCACAAACCCAAAGCAAAATAATTTTTGCCCGTCACTCTGTGTAAGAGTATAAAATGTGCGTATAAAATAGACATATTTTTATTAAATGTGTTATATGTAATTTACACGTGCAACTTGATTTAAATTAAATTTAATCTAATGTAGTTTAAATCAAAATTAATTATGTCCTAATTTTTTTATTTCTTATATTACAGTTTACATAACAAATTCGTGTTAGAAATTGGCGATTTAGATGGCAATATTATGAAAACATTAACAATGACATTAACAACGAGGTCAATTTCAATAGCAACAATTACTGTAACTGCGCCAACACCACAAATGTTAAGAACCACGTCCCTTGTTCCTTCTGCAAATGTGTACATCAAAATTATAAACTCAACAATTACTTCCAACCCCAAACACAGTGATTACAATGATCCTGATCTTATTACAAAAGACTCTGTGCAACTATTTTTTTGTTTGTTATATGCAACTGTTTTTGTGTTAGGTGTTTTCGGAAATATGCTGGTGTGCTACGTTGTCCTGCGTAATAAAGCTATGCAAACAGTTACAAATATATTTATTACTAATTTGGCACTCTCTGATATTTTACTATGTGCTCTTGCTGTACCTTTTACACCACTTTATACTTTTATGGGACGTTGGGCATTTGGTCGAACCTTATGTCATCTGGTACCATTTGCACAAGGATGCAGCATTTATATATCGACCTTAACGCTAACTGCTATTGCAATTGATCGCTATTTTGTTATTATATATCCTTTTCATCCGCGAATGAAGCTAAGCACTTGTATTTCAACAATAGTAGGGATTTGGATGATATCATTACTTGCAACTCTTCCATATGGAATGTACGTTAAAGTGGTAATTGACAGCAGTGGTGGTAACTTAACAAAAATAGACCAATTAGTCCAAAACAATGAAACGTTTTATATTAATGAGTCTTTGGTAACAATAGTTGACACCATAAACTACGAATCAACAATACCAACAGATTCTGTTACACAAAAAGTGACAACAATGCCATCAGAAGTCTTAAATATTTCATACTGTGAAGAAAATTGGCCATCAGAGCAATATCGAAAAATTTTTGGCTCAATAACTTCAATATTGCAGTTTGCATTGCCGTTTACTATAATATCAATTTGTTATATCTGGGTCTCCATCAAACTTAATTCGCGTGCTCGAGCAAAGCCAGGAACGAAATCATCAAAACGAGAAGAGGCTGATCGTGATCGTAAAAGAAGAACAAACCGTATGCTAATCTCAATGGTTGCAGTATTTGGATTGTCTTGGTTACCCATTAATATTGTAAATGTGTTAAACGATTTTTATGAAAAATCAAATGAGTGGCGATTCTACACAATATGCTTTTTTGTATCACACTCTATAGCAATGTCTTCAACATGCTACAACCCATTTTTATATGCTTGGCTCAATGAGAACTTTCGGAAGGAGTTTAAGCACGTCTTACCTTTCTTTCATCTATCAAGTAACAATATAATTAATATTGGATGTGTGTTCAAAAAGTCTCACCGAAGTACCTGTGACCCAAATCAATTAGAAACGCGACACAACGATGACCTTCAACCCAGCATTGCTACCCAAGATAAATGCGAAAATAAAAGGGAAAAGGATATAAAAGTTTTAAAGCAACAGTTAACAAGCCAATGTGATCCAGCATTCGATTGCAAAATCAGTAGTATACACTTTCAGTCAGATGACAGCAAGACTAAAGTTCCTTTATTACAAAGAACCAAAAATTCTAACTCATTATTTGAAGATCCCACTAGCAATCATAACCGAAATTGGGTTTCAACTAAAATGGATAATAATATCGACTCAACTGACGAAAAAACTGTGGAATTACGTTTTTATGAAACAACATTTACGAGCTCTGATAATAATGACTGTAAGGAAGAGATATGCAATAATTGTGAAGATTGCTAGAACTTAGATAAAAATAAAAACTTTTGTTAAAAATGAGAATCGGTAAGCACTATACACTTATGTTGTTATATTTAAACAATATTATTATAAAAATGCACTCTAAATTTTGTCGTTAATATCTAGAAAAAAGTGTTTTCTACATAAGGGTAATATCGTAGGATGGTCAGTAATGCTGCATTAAGTGTTCCTGTTGAATGTTGTTTATGATCAGAAATCCGTGTAATAGAATTTGAAGTAAGAATTTCCATGTCATACAAGGGGTTTCCTAATAAAGTGGCATAAATAGGGGAAGTGATTTCTTTAAATAATAAATGGAAAAAATCGTATGGTTGGAATTGGGTGCATTTCAATCCTTTTTAGTATTAAAAATAGAGCGTTTTTGAGGCCTATATACAGAATTCTCAATATCTCAAAACCAAATGATTTAAAACCATATAGTTTAAAAAGTATACCGATGTTTAATATATAATTACAAATTAATTTAATTTAAAGTTTATTTTTTGAATATTACCATTTACTTTTTAATAGCGGATATTTTTTTTGCTACATGAGAACTATCGATATGGATAATTATGGTTTGAAAGCTGAGAATGTCAAACTGTGTTGAAATTTCAGTCCAGTATGGTTTGGCATTTTATAATGAGTTGTTTAACGCTAAAACAATACATCCAAACTGTGGAAATTTACTTTGAAAAAATAAATCTATTAGCAAAATTTATAGAGCACTTCGTCTATTTTATAGTAAACATAATCGGCATAGTAGCAAATAATTCGTACAGTTATTCATTTTTTTGGCACTAATTTTAATCTTCTCAATTCAAGACTATCAACGATTGTCTGTTATGGTTTACATGCTACGAGAATCATCGGTCCTTATTTTTTTCGAAATTAGGAAGAACCGTATTTTTGTTTCCAAAAATGAATCAGTTCAAAACGATCTTCCAATAAGACGGCGCAACTTGCTATTAAACACGTTTAACAATCGATTTATTCCGAAACCAATTTGGTAACAACTTTATTTCCAGAAGTGGTCCTGTTATATGACCCTCTCGTTCTCGCGATTTAACGCTCCTTGCTTACTTTCTATAAGGCTATATTGAGTCATTGGTTCATGCCGACAACCGACAAACCAACAATTCTCGAAGTATTGGAAATCAATGTTTATGCCACCATTGTTATAATGCGGCTGCATTTAATGCAGAAAATAGTCAAAAATTTGACTAAGCGAATGGACCATGTAACTCTTAGCCGCAGTGAATATATACCGGAAATCATCTTCAAAACCTAAATGCCATGTAATTATCTACCAGATTATAATAAAAAAAATTCCATTTTGTGAATATTTCTGTCTTGTACTATCATTATAAGTTTTCATACAGTTGAAAAAAGCACCCGATGTCCGATATTTTCTGACCATATGTCTTAAAAGTTACCTTCATCTTTATTTTTAAAAAAGTGAAAAAGTAAATTATTTTTCGTGAATTGTATGGGCTTTCTGTACTTACAGCAGCGGAGAATACATAAAAGTGCATTACCATTATGGATCAAGCAATGGTAATGCAGTCGAGGTAAGAAGTTATAATGAAGTTTAGCCTTGATGATGAATAATAGTAAAGCTTTCATAAATTTTTATCAGCAAATGCAGACTGAGTCTATTATATTCCAACTAGCTAAACGTGAATAAGTACCACGAAGAAACCTATTGATCCAAAGAGCTCAAACGGAATACACACACCTGGATAAACGTGTCAAAACGGCAATTGGGGATAAGAAAGAATTCTCCAACAATATTGCAAATGAAGCCGAAAATGCAGCGGTATCAAATTATATGAAGAATTTCTTTGATACAACAAAGAAATTAAGAGGCGAGAGCGTCAAAGGAACCCTCCCTGTCACAAAAGTAAATGACCAGCTAAACCGCCGGCATCAATATTTTATTACGGATACCTTACACCCACTCTTAAAAACCATTCGGGAAACAGAAACTTATCCAACCGACTGGCTTCATGGTTTTGTAATCAAGCTATCCAAGAAAAAAGACCTAAGTGAATGTAACAACTGACGCGCCATTGCAATTTTAAGTTCTGTGATGAAAATATTTATGAAAGTTATACTGGAGAGAATGGTAAAACTTGTGAATCAGAACAATAGTGTTTCAGAAGTGAAAGATCCTGTGTTGACCATATTAACAGTCTTAGAATAATCATAGAACAATCGAATGGGATGCAATTCCCCCCTTTAACTGCTTTTCATCGATTTTGAAGAAGCGTTTGACTCGTTAAATCGAAATTGCATATGGATAGAGTTGAAAAGTATTCGTGATGCGGTTAAAATAGTCTTCGTAATTGTAAGAAGCTACGATCAATTTAAGTGCTCAGTTTTACATGACAACAAACTGTCTCAGCCATTTTGTACAATTTCTGGCGTATGTCAAGGATGCGTTCTTTTCCCACTGCTGTTTTTTGTTGTGCTTGACGCAGTTACCAAGAGAGCAAATAAAGGAAAGGTACGAGGTATTGTATGGAACCCAGTGTCACCGAACACAAGGCACAGAAAACAAGGTGTCGTAATATTTGTCAATAAAGATGTCAACTTTGACATTCGCAACAGAAAATTTTGATGGATCGGGCATACACTTCGAAAGGCTCCTACCGAAATTTGTCAACAGTCGTTGGCATACCACCCGCAAGGTAGCAGAGGAAGAGGTCGTCCAAAAACAACATGGAGAATGTCAACGTTAAATGAAATAAATACCGTTTTGCAGTTCCTAGAAAGAAGAATATGCAATATTTCTGATATAAAGGACATAGCGTTGTAGCGCAAAAGCTGGAAGCAACTTATAGACAGCCTATGCCCAGTAAAAGAGGCTGCTCGAAATCGTTGACGTTGAGCAAGACTTATTATTATTTAAATTTTACATTTCAGCAGGTGTTATTGCTGGGATTCACATAATTCTGGATGACAAGCATCAAGGAATTTATGCTCTGTTGAATTGAAGTCCATGTTCTACACCTATTATATTGTGTTGCTCCTTCTAAACAATGTTGATCGTTTCCCTCACCATTACATATTTACGCAAGAAGACGTATTTCTGCATAGTATTTATTAAAAGTTAAGAGAGTTCACGTATGTCGATAGCATGTGTTATAGTTTTGGGTACTATACCAGTGGCTCATAATATTATCGGTACAACAACCACTCGCTGAAGTTTTCAAATTTCTTTGATTTTCCTAGCCAGTGGTATTTAGTTGCTCATCTTTTCTACATACTTCTGCTCAATGTTGCCATTATGCGGAATAGCAACATCAATCAGGTATGATGAACCATCCTTCTTCTTTCCTTCTATTATATCAGTTTTGTTATGTGTTATTAGTCGATCTGTGTAAACTTGTCGATCATAGTACATACGAAAACTGGCGTTTTCTAATACCGCAGTGGGTTTATATGGGTAAATTGGATAAGTTTTAGAGATCAATCCATGATTGAATGCAATATTTTGGTAGATTACCTTACATATTCCATTGTGCCTGTTTAGATATTTCCTTGGTGCCATTATAGAACAGCTGGAGATAATGTCTCCAGCTCGTTCTTTAAGAACTCAACTCGCTCTTTAAGAATATGTTTGCGATAATTACCTGTAATCCTGTATAGCGCACACAAAACCTTCAGTTTCACCAAATAGATCATCTACACAGAACCATTTGTTGGACAAATGCAAATAAATAAATGGCTGCCAAAGCTAATTCACATGTTTTCCGTTAAGAGCCTTAGATTTCTGTCATCACTTTTTGCTGGTCAGGCACTACCAAATCTAAAGGACAAAATACTCTGTTCTTTAGACCAAGTGAACTCAATCTATTATCTGTGTTTTTATTCAGTTAGTTTACTGACCTTTTTACGTTCACGTTTTCTTTTTTTTACTAACCTCCAAGCCACACGCCGCCTTTTTGCGCATGCTTAAAGGCTACGACACAATTAAAAATGATAAAATAAATAAAGGCCATAATACAATGTACCTTAATTCTAAACAAATAGTATAAACCTTAATTCTAAACATATCGCCGCCTTTGATGGCTCCAGCAGACATCAACATTCAGATGGAATGAGTGCCAATTTATGGATTGCTCGGCGAACCTCTTCATTCTTTGCTTTTACATCAGCAACTCAAACCCAACCTTTAGCATCTCTTGTCACTTTCAGCACTCTCCCAATTAGCCATTGCTTAGAAGGCAAATTTTCTTCTGCAATTAACACCATATCACCTTCATTGAGGTTATTCTGCTTCTTAGTCCATTTGACTTTCTGTTGAAGTTCATGAGGATACTCCGCCGACTACCTTCTCCAAAAATGTTGTTGTATGGCCGAAATTCGTAGCCATCTATCTTTATGAGACCATTCTTCGCTATACACAGTAGGTTCCACAGTTCCAACCAACGGACCACCTGTTAAGAAATGTGCCGGTGTAAGAACGCTTTCATCATTTGGGTCGTTAGACAAGGTTACCAAAGGTCTTGAATTTAAAACTGCCTCTACTTCCGCAACCACTGTTGCCAGCTCTGTAAATTGTAAGATGCGATTGACCCAATATTCTAGCCAAATGATATTTTGCTGATTTTACAGCCGCTTCCCATAGTCCACCAAAGTGGGGGGATCTGGGTGGTATATGATGAAATTCAATACTATTGGCAGTACAATATTCTTAAATCTTGCCCTGTACTTGTTGATCAAAAAACTTGCATTGTCGCAAAATAATTTTAAGCATAAGCCGCGTCGAGCTACAAATCTTTTTAATAAAGCCAGGAAAGCCTTTGCAGTCAAATCAGAGACCACCTCCATATGCACAGCTTTTGTGGCAAAACAAATAAAAACAGCAATATAGCTTTTTGTTGTTCTGTACCCACGAAGTAGATACGTTGTTGTAATAGGGCCGCAAAAGTCCACTCCAGTCACAGTGAATGGCCTCGCTACGGCGACTCTAGAAGAGGGTAAATCGCCCATAATCTGACTACTCAATTTTGGATGGCATCTAAAGCATTGTAGACAACTACCAGTAATTTTGCGTATTACTCCTCTAGCATGAAATATCCAAAATCGCTGCCTAACTATAGCCATAAGCGCTTGCGTACCAGCATGCAAATATTTAAGATGAAGAAATCGTACAAAACTGCAAACGATTTCTAAGTTATTCGGTAACAAAATTTGATGTTTCGCATCATATGGTAATGCAGCCTTCGCTAATCTCCCACCAACACGTAGTAGCGGAACACAATAAGTATCTTTTACAAAAATGCTCAGATTTTTATATTTACTGTTTGCTGGGAATTCTCTATTCTTCAATAGCAGCTCAATTTCTTCTTTGAAATAATGTTGTTGCACACAGTAGAATATACGCACTAGTGCTTCATCTAATCTTTCAGTCATAGACTTAACGCTTCTTCGAAAGCCAAGAAGATTGGCAAAAATTCTTTGTAATTTTTCAAAATCGCTGAAGGTTTTAACCCACGTCACAAAAGAAGATTTCGAGTTATCCTCAGAGCATGCCTCATATGGTAATTTTTTTTTCAAATAATTAACAGTCATTATCGTACTATTACGACTTCTTTCTTGGTCAGCATTGGCCAACAATCTCTCTTCAAGAAAGAAGGACCTGCAAACCAAATAGAATTAGATAGTTCATCTACATACGCACCTCTTGATATAATATCCGCTGGGTTAGACTTTGAAGGAACATGCCGCCAAATACACGTTTTTGTCTGCTCTTGAATCAATGATACCCGGTTGGCAACAAATGTGTTTCAATTTGATGGGTGCTCGCTCAGCCAATCTAGCACAATTTCGGAATCCACCCATAAATAGGTCGCGTCAATAAAAATTGGAAAATTGGATTTGGTTTTTGTCACTAGTTTCGACAGCAATTCCGCAGCCAAAAGTTCCAATTTTGGTAAAGATTAAGTTTTTAATGGCGCTACTCTGGATTTAGCACTCCACAACTGGTTGTGACATCGTTGTTCACACATATTGAGCGAATATAAATACAACACCCGAAAGCTCTTTTTGATGCATCAGCAAAATCCATGCATTTCAACTCTAGCAACTCTTTTTTCTGCCAAAACAAATCGAGGCACACTTATTTTCTTGACATCTTTTAGATTTTCGCGGAATTCTATCCATTGACTATGTAAATTCATTGGTAGGGATTCATCCCAATTAGCCTTCAATATTCACAAATCTTGCATGAAAATCTTCGCCTTTACGATTAATGGGTTAATAAGCCCAAGGGGATCAAACAACTTAGATAGTTCCGACAACACTATTATTTTTGTCACCGCTTTCGAGCTATCAAAATCTGGCCAAACGTATCGAAACGTATCTCCCACTGGAGCTCAGATGATACCAAGAGTTTTTATTATTTCCTCATCATTCATCCGAAGAGTCTTTTCTTTATCAGCTTCAGGTACGAAATTAAGAAATTTTTCACTATTTGAAAACCACTTCCTTAACTTAAATTTTGCTGAGTTCATTACTGCTGATACTTGATTATATATTTCAAAAATTTCGTCTTCATCGTTTGATCCACTGATCAAATCATCCATATAAAAATCAGATAACAGCTTTTTCGATCCAATCGGATATTTATCGATATGATCTTCACTTAACTGTTTTAAGCATCTTGTAGCTAAATAGGGGGCAGATGTTGTACCATAAGTAATGGTTCGCAAGGCCTTTATGTTTTCGTCTGAGGAAGACCTCCACAAAATCGTTTGATAATTCGCATCATCATCAGCGATATATTTTTGTTACATCTGCCGTAATTGCATATTTGTTACATCTAAATCGCAGTATTATAGATAACAGGTCATCTTGAACCAGTGGTCCTTTCATCATTATCTCATTTAATGACAAGCCACTGTCAGCTTTACAGCTACAATCGAACACAACTCGAAGTTTCGTACTCGTGGAGTCTGGTCGTAGCACATACTGATGCGGTGCAAAATATTTTATCTTATCCATATCAGCTTCTTCAACGATCGTCACGTGACCTAAGAGAGGTACTCATCCATAAATGCGTTGTAAGCGTCTCGTGTAGAGCGATCTCTACTCAACCTACGCTCTAGTGACAGCAACCGTCATTTGGCAGCATTATAGGAACCACCCAAATCACTCACTGTTGTTTTAAATGGAATTTTCGTAATAAATCGGCCAGATGTATCTCTACGAATTGATTCACGGAAAATTTTCTCGAATTCCTCTTCTTCTTCAGTTAAAAAATTTAATTTAGTTGAAATCTGTTCTATTTTCTAGAATTTTTCAACCAATTGACTCAAATTTTCATTCTCATTATGGTTGTGATTGACCAGCTTATTATTTATTTTATGAGCAGGCGCTAAACATTCTTCTGCTTTGCCTGCAACTATCCACCCTACAATGGATTTCTGTAGGGTTGGCAACGTTTCATTAAGATAAATTCGTCCAATCGACAACAAATCGAAGAAAATTTCCGCACCAATTAAAATATCTATACGCGCTGGCTTATTGAACATTGTATCAGCCATTTGAATATTTTTTGGTAAATTCCAGTCCGCAACATCGATATAACGATTAGGTTTGGAGCTTTGTTATTTCTGGTAAAACATAAAATTGCAGACTGACTTCGAACTCATTTATTCTTGATTTGATGGTAGCCACAGTCTTTGTTTTAAAGCTAGTTACAACGTCTCCAACACAGCTAGCATCTAATTTACAAAACGTTTTTTTTAGTAACAGTTTTTGAGCAAGATCCTCACACATCAAATTTACTTGAGAGCCAGAATCTAATATGGCTCGCATTTGGTGATATTTGCCAAACTTGTCCGCTACCATTTCTACTGCTGTTGCCAAAAAAATCTCGTTTTCAGTCATTACGTTCATAACTGATGACTGAGCTGTCTCCTGTGTTGACGTAGATGGCCAATTTCTTTGTTCATTTGGCTCCAAGATATAATCTTTATGTAAAAGTTGATGATGAGATAAATTACATTTCGAGATTTAACAGCAGAGCATTCTTTTTAAAGGTGTCCCCTTTTCAAACATGTAAAACGTACCTTTATTCTCCGTGCTACGTTAAAGTGTTCTTTTAAACAAAGCTTTATAAACTTGCTACAATCTGGAATATCGTGGCCACTGCCATTACAGACTTCACATAAAGTATATCGGAAGAAAGTGAAATTGAATTTTTATGTGTATGTATTTATTTAGGTAGTCATAAAATTCTTGTTTCTTGTGCTTATAACCCCAGCAAAAGGTACTGAAGTGGTCCTCTTTTTGAAGCCCTCCTTCCTATTGCTGTCAATTTTGATTTTATTGCCATATTTGGCGATTTTAATATTGATATTCTTTTGAGCAATGCTAAAGTGTCTGCACTGAATGACCTTATAGCTATGGTTGGTCTAAGCATTGTGAATAATACCGTGCCTACTAGATATAGTAATAATGTACGCCCAAGTCTCCTCGACTTAGTGATCGTATCTGATCTGACTAAAGTGTTGTTATTTGATCAGATTTCGTTTGTTTCCGATCATGATTTATTATTTACTACCTTAGATTATTGTGTAACGAGAAATGTCAATCCCTCTCAATTTTCTTTCTGGGATTTTAAATCAGCTAATACTCAGTTATTATGTAGTGATCTTAGCACTGTTAACTGGAGTAATTGCTGGTTTGGTGCTTCAGTTGATGAAAAATTGACAGTCTTAAACAATATAATTATTAATTATTTGCATCAGTATATTCCGTATCGTACTACACATGTTAAGAATTCTTCATGTCCATGGTTCAGTACTGACATCAAACGTATGATAAACAAGAGAAATAGGAAGTATGCAGTGTGGAAAAGATATCCGAATGTTTTTAACTGGATGCGGTTTAAAGCAGCTAGAAATTTGACTCGAATGGCTATTTATCTTGCTAAATCTAGGTTCATTAAATCTAAACTAGATACCTCATAACCTACAAAATCACTTTGGAGCAACATCAAAGCTCTAGGGGTGGTTAATAGTTCAAAAAATTTATGTAGCATTGATCCTAACATTTTAAATGATTTCTTTGTTCCTATAGGAGATAGATTGAACGTTGCTCCGGTCTTCCCTGAACTTGAGAGTGTTCCCTCCGAACGCAGTTTTGACTTTATATGTGTTAGTGAAGAAACTGTCTTTAATAATGTCATGAAAATTAAGTCAAACGCTATTGGAATAGATGAAATTCCGCATAAATTTATTAAACTTATACTGCCGTTTATTATTACTCCTTTGACGCACATTATTAACCACTGTTTCACTACATCATGTTTTCCTACTGTTTGGAAAAAAGCCAAGATTATTCCAATTGAAAAAAAGGCTAATGCATCTTCATGTTCCGATTATCGCCCAATCAATATTCTCCCTTCACTCTCTAAAGTGTGTGAGAACATTATGGCTGATCAAATACGTACTCATCTTAACTGCTTTAAACTTCTCTCTCCTCTCCAGTCTGGGTTTAAAAAAGGTCATAATTGCACGACGGCAATGCTTAAGGTCCTCGAAGATATTCGATGTAGCTATGATTAAAACTTAGTAACATTTTTATGTCTCCTTGACTTCACCAAAGCTTTTGACTGTGTTGACCATTCTCTATTATGTAAAAAGCTTTTTCATTCCTTTTATTTTTCTAGGTCGGCCTCAGAATTTATTTATAGCTACTTAACTGGAAGGGAACAGGCTGTACTCGTAGAGAATGCTTTTTCTAACTTCAAACCTTTATTTACTGGGGTACCTCAAGGCTCTGTACTAGGACCTCTTTTATTTTCAATTTATATTGATGATATTTTTTCAATATGTAAGTATGCTATATTGCATGCGTATGCAGATGACATTCTAATGTATCTATCTTGTCGGATTTCTGATATTAATGACCTCGTGCAAATGACTACTGCAGATTTATCATATATAGTGGTATGGGCTAAGCAAAATAATATGTTCCTTAATATAAACAAGTCTTCAATTCTACCAATTGCCAGGCTAAATATTAATGTTGATTTCTTACACTTGGCAACTCAATTATTAAATATACTACTTCGGCAAAATGTTTGGGGTTCCATTTGAACACTAATCTGCATGCTGGCGAACATGTTAACCAAGTTATTAGAAAATCTTTTGCATGTTTAAGAGGTCTGAACCTTTCTGTGAAGTATACACCGGTTGACATGCGTGTTTTGTTGGTAAAACAACTAATTATTCCTATTGTTATGTACTCCTCTTTAGTGTACTCAAAACTTGATGTTGAATCCCTCAATAAGTTACGAAGCTTAGTAAACTGCTGCACGCGATATGCTTTTGGTCTTAGACGCTTTGATCACTTAGGTATTTATAGAAATGTGATTCTAGGGTGTGATATTGAACAATATATGCAGTTTCGAGTATGCTTATTTTTGTTCAAACTTTTATCCACTACTATGCCGAAGTATCTTTTTGATTGCTTGCAGCTAACTAGATCTAACAGATCTTGTCTTTTCATCATTCCCAGATTTAGTTTTGCCTCCACTACTAAGTTTTTCTTTATTCAGTCTGTTAGAATATGGAATGCTCTTTCAAGCACAACCAGAAATGCAGTTAACCCGAGTGTTTTTAAGAAACTGTTAAAAAACGAACTGTGTTAACGTCACGTTTATTTGTCTTTATTTATTTTTTTTTGTTTTTTATTCATTGTTTTGGTTGTTTTGCTGCTATATAATTAAGTTCACAGTAATTTGTTTGTTATTAACTTAAATTCTATTATTTAAATATTTCATGCTGTTTTCTTTTTTGTTTCGCTGTTGATCAGTAACTATAATTTTAATACTTTTTACATATGTTATTACTATATTCTCTGAAAACTTTAATTACTTCTTTTATTTTATTTTATTGTATTTTTTATTTTTATATTTATTCTTTAAATTAGCTTTAAGATACTGCAATAAAAAGGGTTGTCCCTTAATGCATTTAAATAAATAAATAAATAAAATAAAGGTTTTGTAACTGCAAGAGAGGTTGAGTAGTTGCGGTTATTTCTATACTCTCTTTGATAGTTTACAGCCTTTGAATTCACTTGATTAACTTTATGTTCCCTTGCATCAAGGTTCTCACATTGCCTCGTCAAAACCGCTGAACATTCATTCCAAGTTGACAGCTTCCTGTAATCCACTGATTCTTCCCATTTGACCTGCGAATCTTCGTCCACTCTTTCCATCACCAAATGAATTAACATGGCATTCGCTATATCTTTGTAATCACCTAATAATAGCATTGCACTCAAATGTGTATTCGCTGCATTTGATACATTTCTTAGAGGGCTGTAATATGTTCCTCGAACATCAACGCCTTTTTATCGAAGCATTCCTTCAATCGATCGAGTGCTTTGGGGTAATTGTCCCCTGTGACATCAAAATCGTCAATAGCTGCCAGCGGCTTAGAGCCCAAGTGCTCTTTAAGTATCAAAAATCGTTCGTAGTCATCAATCATTTCATCCTGGTTGATTAATTTATTAAACAAGGCTATAAATTTCGGAAATTCGCTATACTTCCCTTCAAATTTCGGTAATTTTACTTCCCGATGACTTCTTGGGCCCGGCAATAACGATGTTGTATTCGTTGCATTGACATCTACCAGTGATAGCTTTCTTTTTTTTAGTAAACTCATTATTTTTGTTTTCGTGGCCACAAATGCATCTTCAACTTCTGCTGTAATTGCTTCGCTTAAAGAAATATCTGCACCTTGGTTTAGTTTGTCGATATCTGCTTGCACACTCAGAAACTGTTTGAAGTAATTTTCTGTCAAACTAAGTCTGCAGTTAAGTTCTTCTGTTGACAAACTTGACCCTTTTTTCAAAATCATTGATTTTATGCGAGTGATGTTGCCTTTGGTGCTGCCTCTCAACGCCTTTAATTCCGCCAGTTTCTTAGACCCTTTCTTCACACCTTCTTGCTTTCCGTCGCTGAGTTCGTGAATTTCTGAGACTAACATTTTGCAATTTTATTTTATTTTTCTGGATCACTATCCCTTTTCTGGATCACTATCCCTGTTATGGATCACTATCCCGGGTTTCGGCACCAATGTTTTTATTCAGTTAGTTTACTGACCTTTTTACGTTCACGTTTTTTTTTTTTACTAACCTCCAAGCCACACGCCGCCTTTTTGCGCGTGCTTAAAGGCTACGATACAATTAAAAACAAATAGTATAAATCTTAATTCTAAACAATCTGCACTACAGATAGCCTTATACAAAAGAGAACTGAGCGCTTTGCCAATAAAATAAGTGCGTAGTGAGTCGACTTATTCGTAGTATAGTCTTTTTATGTCAAGCATTTCCCTATCACCAATATTTCTACGTAGACATATCCTTCTTACTGCAGATTTTGGATGACGCATGCGGAAGTCGCATGTCACTGTAATATACCCAAAGAGTACAGCAAGAATGGTATGGCATATGTATTAATTGCACTTACTTTATTTTTTCCGGACAGTAAAGATTTTAACACCAATTTCACTCTATGGGTAAACTCATTCTTTAAATTATTTTTTTGAATAAAGCTTTAAAAGAAACAATAATTAAATTGGAACAAGAGAAACAAATCGACTACAAAGAACTGATGCGGCTGATTGACGCCAATAAGGAAAAATCCACATTTTTAAAGGCCTAAAAGATCAGCTGCCACCCAAAGAAGCTGTCAGAACAATCTATTGGCCTGGTTTTCCAAAACATACATAAACTTGCAAACTCTACGATTAGGATTGAAAAAGACCTGAACAAGGACGGACAACGGCGTAGAAAAGGAAAAAAATTCTTTGAATAGATCGTTCGCATAAGCTGCTCGATCGAGATGATAGAATACGCATTGGAAACAAGGGGTGCAAATAGATCAAAAACGGAATCCTTAAGTGCAACAATAAAGATGTGACTAGTTCTCTCTAATCTATGCATGGCAACAAACTTGTCAACCTTAATCTTAATTTATTGTGCATCATGAATGAGCCAGATCATAACAACCTAATGGCAAAAAACTGAACAACAAATACAGTACATTAACAACAACTACAGATGACACTCCAGTAATATCACGAAATACAGCATCTACATACAATCTTCTTAAACTACAAATAATATTTTGGAATGAACACGGAATTACAAACCTTTTTAATGAACCAAAAATTGCTGACTCGCAGATGATCTCTATCTATGAAACCTGGTCAACAACATCTTTCAATACAAGCCTTAGTCCTTGGTGCAACTATGATGCGCTCACAGCCCCAGCAACAAGGGAAAAGTCCACTGGTAGAGCTAGTGGTGTTATAGTATCTCTAGTTAAAAAAATTTAGCAAAAAGTTGCGAATTAAGCAAAACAAATTTGTAGATTTTTAACTTTTATTGTATTAATAATTTTAATTTTCGTTTAGGCTCATTGTACATTAAACCACATTATGATATAAATATTACCTTAGAATTGCTTTAATCATTAATTGATGAATTAATTAAAAAGTATGCAGGGATCCCCTTAATAATAGGTGGTTGAAGAGGGTGCTCAAAAATTTTTATCAGAAATTAGTTCGATTTTCATGTCTAAAAGAAGCTCTCGATTTCGTCTTGAATACGCGTGGTAAAAATATATTAGAATTCATAGAAAATAATGGCTTTATCTTTCTTAACGGTTGCATAGACGGTGACACCCCAGCAAGTTTTACATTTTCAAACAAAAATGGCAACAGTGTTATTGATTTAATCTTGGTCAACGTTGCTGCAATTCCATTTAATAAAAGCCTAGAAGTACAAGCACTTGCTTCTGGCTCAGACCATTTTCCGGTAATCTTAAAACTTGAACTCCCTACCGGCACTAGCAATATAAATTGTACAAATGTAACTTCTTGTAAGCAAACCAGATTAAAATGGAATATAAATAAGTCTGATATTTTTACAATGCACATGAACCGCTGTCTTGAATTATTGAACATAAATCATCACTTCTCTTCTTTATCTAATGACCAACAAAATGATCTGATTATAACCTCAATACAAAAATCCGCTCAAGCATCAGAAATGGTTATTGCTAAGTCCTTTATGCCTCCTTTCTATACTTCTTAGCCATGATTTGACTCAGAGCTACGGGCCTCAAAGAAAAATCTAAATCATGCCCTGAAAAAGTGCAAGCGACAAAGCTTTTCATCTGAAACTAAAACGGTATACATGGATTTAAAAGCTGATTACAAAAAAATGCTGTCTGAAAAAAGAACGGAATATGAAATTAAGGTCAAAAACAAGTTCTTTAGCGTAAAAAGTTCGAAAGACTTTTGGAATCTTATTAAATCGTACAATCGAAAACCTTTTGTCAACAATCCCATACCCAATTCTGTTTGGCAAAGCTTCTACGAGCAAATTTATCCATCTCTTCTTACCATTGAACATATACTGTCTGAAAACTATGTCGAAGCGCTGGATTCGGAAATAAGAATAATTGAAATAAAAACAGCAATAAATAAAATCAAAAGCAATAAGGCTCCAGGCGAAGATGCGATTACGGCAGAGTTCTTTAAGAATTTATCTAGTCAATGGATTTATATCCTACAGTCTGTATTCAATAATATTCTTTTAACTGGAAGCACACACCTTTTTGGTCACATAGAGGCATTGCTCTATGCAACATTATCTTAAAAATTTTCACCCATATTCTGCATGATCGCCTCTTGCCATGAGAGAAACAACACAATAAAATGCCTGAGTCGCAAAATGGGTTTAGAAATAAAAGACCACGTACTGATAATATTTTTACTCTTCAATCAGCAATTCAATTACATCTACGTCTAAAAAGCAACTCTGCTTACGACCTTTTTATTGATTTCAAAAGGGCATTTGATTCTATTGACCAGATACTGCTCTGGCAAAAATTTCATTCGCAAGGTATAAGTTCGCGCTTAATTAAAATTCTCCAGTCTATTAACGACAAGGCGTCCTTCGTGATGAAACTTCAACAAAAAGACTCCGATCCTATCTTTGTTACCGAACGCGTTCTCCAAGGGGAAATTCCCAGCCCTCTCCTTTTCATACTGTTTATAGCTGATCTTGAGAAAGAAAGAGCTCCTGCCTGTTACCTCTTTGATTGTAAGCAATTTTTTATGGCAAAGGTTATCGCCCAATTGTGGTTGTCAACAATTTACTGCACTCGTTTTTGTATTAACGGGCAAATTCACAAACTCGATATTAACAATCTTTGTACACTTTGTAATTTACAAACTGAAGAAACGTTGAATCACTTTATGTTTGAGTGCCCCATTTACTCCTCAGTACGAAATCACCATTTTAGTTTCTTACTTAGCTTCTCATATCTATTAAATAGTCTTAAAATCATAACATTTATTATAAACGAATAAGATTTGCTTTTCCCTAAAAAATTTTTTGTAAATAGGTACACATCACACACACAAACCTACTTCTGTTCCAACTCTAAGTTTAGAAGCAGACGTAAATAAATGTTGAATTGATTAAAAAATTGAAATTATTTTTTAAATCGGTTTCTTGTATGTGTACTTATAAGTACTTATAAAAATCTGTTTCAGCCATGGCTTGAATATGCAAATTTTCAAAGCTATGTCGTTTATGTAACTTATGAACACTTTTTCGGATGACTCGGATTCGACATTTGTTTAACCCAAATTCCATCCGAATGTCTTTACTAAATATATTCGTGAGCTGCAGTAAACTTTTAAGATGTTTATCAGTTCTAGCGTACAATTTAATGTCATCAACATACATTAAATGACTCAACTCACATTTGCTGTTGAGTACTTCATATTTGATGGCAAAGTCGTGTCCTTTAACATTTTTTAATAACCATGAGAGAGGATTTAGTGCCATTCAAAACCAAAGAGGATTCAGCGAGTCTCCTTGAAAAACACCTCTTATTATTTGTATGACGTCTGATAAGAACGCTATCAGCCGTTAATATGGTATTCCACCCTTTTCGCCCTACCGTCAAAAGTTTGATTAATTCAGGATCTATGCGATATAGGTATAAGACATTGATCAGCCAAGATTGTGGGACTCTATCAAATGCCTTAGCATAATCAATCAAGCAACTAAATAGGTTTCTTTTTATTTTTACTGCTTGTCCTACTGCTATCGTATCGATTATCAGTTGTTCTTTGCATCTCTTTAAAACAGTACGACAGCGCATATATCCTTTTACTAATCCCCCACGTAATGAATTTGTAATAAGTTGACAAGCAAGTGATAGGCCTTCTTTGCGCTTGGCAGTCAACGCTTTCCTTTTTTGGAATACGATAGGTTACACCAGCGGTGAGAAAATATGGGAAATTTTCCGGCCTTTTTATTTGATTTGTTATAAGCCTTGCAAGTTGCAAGCCTTCCAATTACTGGATCTTATAACGACTTCCCGTATTTCGTCCTCAGTTATTTCCATAATTAGCAATGCGGCAATATTGGCATAACGATTATGTTCGGAATCTATCCTTTCTGCATGCATGGATTTTGGATGATTCCCACAGCGCACTATAATAGTTCTTTGCTTCCGTAACTGAGAAAGATGCCGAGAGAAGAATCGATTTTTTTTATATACATAGAGTTCTGAACACGTCTGGCGTGTGACTGTCCACATCTTCGTAAGCGATTACAAATCACGGAGAGTTTTTGATTTAAAACATTCATAAACACTACAACTAGAGTGTCTCTATGAATAGAACTGGCGGCATGTTTTCACTAACAATTTCTTTAATCTACTATTTGATCGACTAACGTTATATGCTTTTAGTTGACTAATATGTTTACGCAGGAAATCGCGACGACGTTCAAGACGAGGCATCCACGGTGGAAAACGTTTTTGCTCTGCATCAATAGTAGATGTTTGGAACTTTTGATCATGCAACCTAATTGCTGTTACAACACAACAGTACACAAGAGATTGTAAGTGTAGAAGTGTAGTATCAATGCGTAGTCGAGAAAAGATTTCGGCATATATCTGGGACAGAATATTTTGCCTTGCATTGGTGGTAAGAAGTTTAGGAATTTTAGGCCGATAGAACGGATCATTTTCAAAGTATTCCAAGTGTGCTGTCTGAAATTTGTCTCGGATATTAATCGAGATATCAGCCAGATGGTGAAGTATTGTGCTGCGGTGAGAATGGTACGGAATATTCACAGGACTAGAATGGCGTATAGGCACTGAACCCGTACTATCAACCATTGACTCTTTGTTACGAGCTGTTTGGGTAACTTTGAATCCCTAGTAGAAGCTGTAATCTTGTTGTTTCGCACAATGAAACGGTATTGATCTGAGACTCTCTGAAGAGTGACATACGAATATTGGGGAAAACGTTCAACAATTTGCTGATGTAGCAAGGGACGGTATGATGTTAAGCCCGTCAAAGTAATTTCACATTAGTTGGAGCGACGTTATTGCTCCTACCACATTGTGTAGTGGAACGCAGAACACGACTATGTTGTGATCTGCACAGATTTTTTAGTCGAGGTCGTCAACGTGGTCAGGCTGTATATTCCCTCACCGTACCCGACTGTAATCGTGCTCGTCGGAGCTTCCAGTGTTATTATCAGTAACCAATGTACACACCAGGGTGTGGCTAGTCCATATGGCGGTTAACTACGGACCGCGGGTTCGTAATGCCGGTCAATCCTCCCCTCGAGAATAAAGGACGACTGCCCTTGCGGGCTAAATATTATTATTATTATTTATTTATTTCTCCTTAACTTATTTCGGACTACCGTGTGGTACATCATACGGCTAGCTTTGAATATTTTTTAATATTCAAAGAATATTCTATATTTTTTTGGTACATACGAGCAATACTACAAAATAAAAAAAGAGTGACACTTGTTAGATTATTTTTAACCGTTTTTTTGTCATTGCGCCTATTTTTGACCATACCTAGGTATTTGTAGACATCTCTTCCATTTGTTCAATGTTTTCAGTCAGTTGGTCTTTACTTCTTGATATTTTTCCTTTATGAATACGTATTCTTTTGCATTTTTCTAGACCAAATTTCATGGCGATGTCTTTGCTAAACATTAATACGAATTGTATTAGGTGTTCTAAGCTTTGTCTCGTTGTGGCGTGGATTTTCATATCATCCATATATAAAAGGTGATTTAGCATTTCCTTGTTAGAACCGGCTTTTATTTTGTAACCATATTTATTGTTGTTCAGGAGATTGCTAAGTCGATTGAGTGCAATGCAGAACCAAAGAGTATATAGGCAGTCACATTGAAAAATTCAACATTTTATGTTGATGTCCGAAGTTTTTATTATTCCTGTGTCCGTATAAATTTGAATACTTGTTCGCCATTGTTTCATATTGTAGGTTAAGAATTCAATTATATTTGAATTAATCTTATAGATCTTCAGTACTTCTATAAGCCAATTGTGTGGCACATTGTCACAAATTTTGGTAATCTATATAGCATGCATTCAAATATCTGGACTGGCTGTATGTCTGTTTCAGTTTGGTTTGATTAATGGTCAGTTGTTCCTTACACCCTTTAGCATATTTACTGCAAGGTTTTTGTTCCTCACGGATAACATTAATTTGCGTTAAATGCTTGTTTATTAGGTTGTTGAGATAAGCTGTCATAGTTTCATAAATAGTAGGCAGACAGGTGATTGGTGGCCCATTTGAAGGGTTTCTTTTAAATCCCTTATGCTTCGGGATAAGGTATCTTTTAAAACCAGAAAATCTTTTAAACCAGAAGTTTTGTAATTTATCCGGGTTTGGTGATTTCCACTTACGTGTTTTCAAAATAACTCTTTTAGCTTCTTCACATGTAAGGTGGTTTGTTGACATTTCCTCAAGTTGCTGGTATCTTCTTCTCTCTTCATTAATCTACTAGTCTGCTTCAATGTTATAGCTTACTTGATGAGACCAAATAGATGACCAATAGCTTTTGGTATCTTCTTTACTAGGATAAGTATCTTTTTCGGTGTTCGATGGTGTTACCTTTCTGAGACCTCTATAGAAGGTTTTCTCGTTTGTATTAAATTTTTAATTATTTTCGTGTCTTTTATTGGATAGTATATATCTTATATATATCTTTTATATATCTTTTATTGAATAGTATATTTTTGCTATTTGCACTTTCAGATTTTTTTAATAGTATCTCTTGTTAATATTTCGTTTGAGTTATTACCTTCATATTTTGAGTGTCTATTGTGTTTTTGGTATATTTTTTATATTTTATTTTTAAGTCTTCTAGTCTCATTGCCCGCTATGTAGTTATTAATTGCTTCTAGGTCACTTTGTAGGTTTTTAATATTATTTTCAGTTCTTTGAATCGTTTTATTTTTTGTGGGTTCTTCGCTTATTTTTTTATTTCACATATATTTAATATTATGTCCCATTTTCATGGCAACTGTCACAGCTGCTGAATAGATAAGCGTGTGTAAATCTAAGCTATTAATTTGTGGGTCTCTTTTGCCAATAATTTCATTATACGTACTTTGTCACAAACCTAAGTTTTTGGCTAGAATTTATTTTTGCTATTGTAGGTCTCATGAGATGGTTTATAGCTGAATATGTCTCAAATTGTTGTTAAAAGTCGCTTTCTATATCTGTGAATTGATTATCCACTATTTCTGTTTGTTATATCATATATTCGGTTCCCAGTAGCGAGGCGTCAGCTTTTTGGCAAGGTGTTCACAATTTGATCAAAACTGAATTCCAACTATATTGAGTTTTGTCCTTTCCACAAGCAAATAGCGTATAAGGCCAACAAAACAATTTATTTAAATATTCGCAGCCTGTGATCCACTGGTTTTTATGGTAAATAGCTGTAGGAAGACTTACCACAGATTTCGACATTTTTACATCAGGTACCAAATTCTTCATATCTGGAGTTGGTCTATACATTTTATGAATTAAAACCACTTTTTCAAAAGATCGTTTAAAAAAAGATATTTGAATCAAATCTTTAATCACACATTTATCCGTTTCTAAATATTATTTTTCACTTCAAATTTCTTTAATTTTTTTCTTTACTTTCACCATTTGCTAGTATAAAATTGCAATAATGACTTTGTTTTTGTTTTATGTCCAACGTCTATATAAGGGTAAGAAACTCTCATGCATTCATTTGCTCTTTTGCTTTATATTTACTATGGGCGGTTCAATTTTTTTATTGAACCATTTGTCCATATAAAACGGTAACCGTGACTTTGATTGTATTTGCACGCTTTGTTTGAACTTGGGGTTCAAATTGGCCGAGTGAACCTCTCGTCAAGTGTAAAGCGATTTTCGTTCAGTCATTTCTTTCCTCTTTTGTATTTACTTTGCATAACATTGGAAGTTCACTTTTTTTATTGAACCGCTTGCACGCATTAATTTAAGAGTTATGATTATTTCTCTTTTATTGTTGTTTTCTCTTTTATTTTTATATTTGTTTGTATGTTTTGTATTTATTCAATATAGAACATAATCCTAATGTGAATGTTATTTTATTTGCATGCTTTGTAAGCAGCGCGGTGCAGTTTTCATTCTGAACCTTAGTATATTTTAAGAGAAATGTGTTTTCTGTTTTATTAATTATAAGTAATGTTGGATGTAACTAACATATGAATGTGTGATTTTGTTTGTATTATACATTTTGTGTTTATGTTAATATTGTTTGGAAAAGCTATTATAAAAAATGTTAAATAGCAAAACAGCGAGATTATTTACCTAATAAAAAAAAAGATCTAATAAGGAAGCTTTGTTAAGGTGTTCAGTGAACACTCTGAACCATTCGACGCCTCGAGTCTGTCGGTTCCTTGTATTTGGTAATTTGCTTCCAAATTGATGCCATCACTTGGTGTTGCATCAAATTTTTGAGTTTGGTGATGGTTTGCTATTAAGGATTCTTTATTAAAGTTACTTTTTATCTCTGGGATAAGATTATTTTTGTGCGACGTTGTGTTCGATATCCTTTTGAGATTTGTTTCCTGGTTGGTTACAATGAAGTGTGCGCGAAGAAGATTTTCATTTATTTCGTTTGTCTACTTTCTGCGCTGACGTGGTCTGCCAGCTGTAGTGAGAGCTACATTGGTATGTGCATGCTATTTACTTATAGATCGATAGTTGCAATTGCATGTGCTCTGTGACTGACTTATCACATTTGACACAGGTATCAAGCCAAATACGCGGGAGTTGTGATGCGACTACGAAGCGGTGGAGTTATCCGAAGTTCCCGGGTTATTTGTTTGGTTTGTGCTTTCCATTTTGGTTTTCCGATTTTAACCTTCTGGCAGGTTTGTTGTCTTGGCTGCATCTAACATGAAGAACAGACACCCACTTCCATACTTTCTGGTTACCAGTTTAAGATAAAGGATTTTGATGCTGTTGTTTGGTCCGCGGGTGGTATATTATTTTCCACCTACCATATATATTTACCGAGCTTTCCCCTATCCGCTACCTTGGGGACGTGCCCTCTAGAGACACAAAACCATTCTGAAGCTTATAATTATTATCATTATTATTATTATTAAACATACATTTATCTTTTCACGAACTCTTTTGTTGGAAGAAAGTGTTTTACATTCAGTTAGAGTAAACTCATAAACTAGTATGAAACAATTACCGCTATAATATTATATAAGTAGTTAAACATTATTTAACACTTAAAGGGCTGCTACCAGGAAAACAACAAACAACTCATTCCTTTTGCCGAATGGATAATAAACCGATTTGTTGATTTTTCAGGCATTGAAAACAATATACAACAAATAGACGGATCACAATTTAAAAAGGATGGAATAACAAATTAAGTCATTGTTCGCCAAGAAAATATTAAAAGAAAAATATTTATAAATAAAGTATTCGTGTTGCTGTAAAGCTAGACTTTCTTTGTATGGTGACAAAGAAGCTTTATTAAAATTTAGAGGGGTTTTTGAATAACAAAGAAAGAAATAAAGGACAAATACAAAAATTTATTTTAATTTTATTGAAGTTTGGCTGACCATACAACGCTGTTTCGAGTATTGCCAAGTACTCTTCATCAGTGGTCTTTGGAAATAAACGAATTTTATTTAATTAGTTTATAGTCCTTATATAATTTGTTTGGACTGTAAGTGCCAGGCTTACAACTCGTGCCTGTCAAATTAGAAGCGATGACTAATCGTGTTTATCCACAAGAAGTCAAGGCTGCACAAACTTTCAATGGTCAAGTTCCAGGTTTTTATTGTCACTTATTTTTTTTTTATTTAATTAGTGACACCAACCAAAGCACTTGCCGTGCTTTAAACTAGAACGAGCTTATAAACTTCAGCTTTATTTTGGAAACACAAGTTCAACGAATTGAAAGTCAACTTTTGGGTTCGCCTATTCTTTATTTTTTCAATGCTAATCTTTTTGTAGAGACATTTTGTAATGCATATTGTTTTACTTACTGTGTATGTAAAGCGACCATTCTGGTGCTTTTTACAAAGAAGCTATGCTATGTTATTCTACAAATCAGCTTTCGCGGTTATGCGATTATTCCAAAGACCACTGATGAAGAGTACTTGGCAATACTCGAAACGGCGTTGTATGGTCAGCCAAACTTCAATAAAATTAAAATAAATTTTTGTGTTTGTCCTTTATTTCTTTCTTTGTTATTCAAAACCCCTCTAAAAATATTTATACATATGTTTATAAAATACGTAACTGGTTAATGTGCTAGATTACGTATATGAAACTAAGCTGGTTAAAGTGCCGGCTTAGTTAAATCCATATCAGACTAGATACGGATAATAACATATGTATCAAACTAGGTACAGACCATACCATTTTGGTGACCCCGACGTGATCTTTCACGTATCATCATTGTCATTTGGGGACATATTCGTGATCTATCACGAATCATTATTGTCATTTGATGACATATACATATCACCTTTTTCAACAATCAAATTCTGATGACCAGCCTTATCAGCCTTATCAATCAACAGGCTGAAACAGGTACTGAAATCCAAGACATCATAAAAAACTTCAAGATGGATGGTAAGGCAAGGAAAACCAAGGCCTACAATGAAGAACGACTGAGGCATTAAAACTCAGCATGGGCATCCTTCGATGAAGTCGATAATAAAATTCAGAGTCTTGATTCTATTCCAGTCGAACACGACTATATAAAAAAGGAATATTATCAAGGGATCCTGAATATCTACAAACAGTACAGTCGATAATTTAAAACGGCCATTAAACAATTCGGTCGAGAAGAAATAGTCGAGCTTGTGACTGTTCCATCAATATCAAAATTTAATGTTGGGCACACAGGTATTCCAGCGTTCGGCCCTGATCCACAGATCCAAGGGCTCATCAACAAACAACGTGCAATATTATGTTCATTATTACGGCTCATCAATGGCATCAAGCGCATGAACAAGCAACAGCCTCTGTTATATTACCAGGTAAATATTGACAGAATCAACAAATTATGGCAAGAAATTGAAGCCATCAATTTTAAAATCTGGGAAATACATTCTAATCCAATAGAAGTTGAATATGGTATCCAGAAATATATTGAACTAGAAGAAGAAGTTGAAAATATGCTAGTGTCAATAACGTCGAAGGTGACATCAAATCAGCAACAACCGTCTCTTATTGCAAAAAAGGTGGAAGTTAGGTTACCTAACATAATAATGCCGAAGTTTGACGGAACATATACCAAGTGGATGGAGTTCGACAACTTGTTCACAGAAATGATCCACAACACACAGTTGTCAGATACACAGAAGATGTGGTATCGCTCTAACAAATCAAAACTATGCAACATCAAGGTCCAGCAGCGAGACATTCGGGTCATACATGACTGTACACTGGAAGGTTTATTGGCATTGAACAATTTGGGCATTGACACCAGTTCCTGGAATCCAATATTGTTATATGTACTGACTCAAAAATGAGACAAACAAACTTGACTACTATATAAACAGTCTCTAGTGCATCCGCGTGAATTACAATTAATAGATGATTTTCTGCTATTTTTGGAAAAGTAGTTTCAATCATTGGAAATTGTTAATCCAAATCCATCAGCAGTCAAAGTAGTGACAGCAACAGTGTAAGGACGGAATTTTGTACAAATTCCGCCCTACATAAAACTTATTATTTTTTACTAAAAATCGTCTGGATAAAACTCGAATTATATATTTAAACAAATAAACAAAGCCAACCGCGAACATACGCACAAACGACACGCAAAACAAAGCTGACAGCGAATTATACTTGTGCGGTTGTGCGTGAAATTAAGCAAAGCAAAGTGTCGTATATAAATAGTGGAGATTTTATATGAAAGATCACTTAGCACCGGCACACCGAAGTGAGTAGATCACTACTCCAGCGCTAAGTCCCTTTTTTTTAGAAGCCCATGGTGTTTCGACGCTAAGGCTTAATAAATCAGTAGAAGGTATTAAGTAGATTTTATAAACGCCCTTGATGTTTTGACGTCTTTGGCTAGAAACTAATTACATAGATTTGGAAAAACCCTTTGATGTTCTGACGTCTTTGGGTAAAAATTATTGAATAGACTTTATAAACGCCTTTGATGTTTTGACGTCTTTGGCTAGAAACTAATTACGTAGATTTGGAAAAAAAACCCTTTGATGTTCTGACGTCTTTGGATAAAACTTACTGAGTAGAATCAAGACTAGAATAAGTTATTTAAGAAAACTTTAAATAAAAATTTTAAAATAAAAAAAAACAAACGGTCTTTTAATTCTCATTGGTTTACCAACTTCGAACTAGTCAATAAAACAAATTTATTGCAACGACCCGGACTGCGACTGAGTAATACCTCAGCAGAATTAAAACGACGAATCCGTGTCGTTACAACAGTAACTACAAACAATATGCTATCTTGCAGAATGTGTCACCTAAATGGTCATCCATTGTAACAAGTTCTTGGCATTATCAGTTCCTGACCGTATCTCCGCAGCACAACGGTTGAAATTGTGTTTCAATTGTCTACGTAGCGAACATAGAACCAATGATTGCAAAAGCAGGCATTGCGTGAAATGTAATAAATCGCACAATACGTTACTTCACCGGAAGTCTAATACTACAAAGTCAACAATTGGTTCAAGTGAAATCATCAACATCAACGCTACTATATCCAAGAAGGACACTTCCTCCAACAAAGAAGAAGCTACTGCTGTATTAACTACAGCACTGTCAACAAAAGCATGCAGTGTCATTCTGGATTCAGGTTTTCAAGTGAACTTAATAACAGAAAAGCTGGCTAAAAAATTACAGCTGAAACTGACTCCAAATCCAATACAGATCAAAGCAATTGGCACCGCTAAGAGAAGGGCAAACTATCAGGTCACTGCCAACATTTCATCACGTACTACTAATTTCAATATAAAGATGAAAGCATTTAGGGTGCCAAAAATTATTTCGCTTCAACCAAACAGATCATTCGACATATCTCAGTGGCCAATTCCCAAAAACATGTAACTCGCCGATTCTGATTTTAACGTGAACGGTGATGTTGACTTATTGATAGGTGCCGAGTATTTTCATTCGCTATTATCAGTAGGTCAAATTCGTATGAGAAACAACCTATCAGTGTTGCAGGAAACCGTCTTTGGTTGGGTATGCAGCGGTGCATTAGATGGATGTAATCAGCGCAAGAATTAAACAATATTTTCACAAAACGCTAGTAATTAAATGAACGTACAAACCATAATCGGCAACTTCAAAAGTGTGAATCAGTATTAATGAAAATATTCGACAAAATAAAGAAGATAACACGCCTACTAGAGAATTACGAATTGCGAATACCTATCCAAGAAATAACGGTGGTAGATGTTAAAACCAAGAACGGTAGTTTGATGAGGCCAATACATCGATTAGCACCGGTATCAACAGATTTACATTCTTCTACCAATACACATGCAAATCAATCTGTAAAAGCGCCACTGAAACGTACAAAACTCTGGGTCTATCAGTTTATCATCAAATCATTTAATAAAAAACCTAGCATACATTTTGAACGCATGGGTTCAATCATAAGATCTTCATTTCCAGATGGAACAATCGGCGTACAGTTACTGGCTTCCAAATCCAGAGTTGTACCATTAAAAACACAATCCATTCCACGGTTGGAATTATGAGCAGCATTACTGAGTGCAAATTTTGCTACACGTATTAAAACTAATCTTCATCTCGAGCAGAGCAAAATTTTTATATGGAGTGACTCCGAAATCACGCTTTATTGGATAAAATCCGAGCCTTCGAAATCTCAAATGTTTGTGGCGAATCGCATAGCTAAAATACAAGAACTCACATTGCCTGAACAATGTCGATACGTCAGTTCAAAACTTACTCCAGCAGATTCACGAATTTTCTTTTATATGCAACAGAAGCCAAATGGCCATCGCATATACAAAAGAATCTACAAAATAGATGATGACCTTGATAAAAAGCCCAAGGTAGCATTATTGACAACAGCAGTCCCTGATGATTTAATTAGCATGATTTCTAAAATTAACCATCGAAGTTCTTACAAAACATTTATAAGAATGTTTGAAGGTATGTTTGAAGGCATTTGTCCTTCGGTTTATAAAATGCATTCGACATAAAAATCGACCGAATAACATCAACCTGGAGCCTAACGATTTATATGAAGCGATAGCCGTCATCATCAAAACAGTTCAATCAAGCGAGTTCTCAGAAAAAATCAAACATCTAAGTAAGGCCAAATCATTAATAACAATTAAACAACAAGAAGAACTGCCTGTGAGTAAAAGAGTACATCATCAACATCATTTTGCCATCGACTATGTTACTTAGCACTTGGACTAAGCACATTAATACTATGTATTACCATAGTTCGGTAGGTATGCAAACGAAAAAAGCAGAGCAATAATCCAATACCTCAACCCCGATCACATCAGCAACAATCAATGTGCAAATTCGAAGTTGACATAGAAGCACAGATTTGACCGAAGTCAACAGGAGAGAGAATGTTAAGTTTTATATTAGACGTATTACAATTACATCTCAATATTAATTGTATTAATTATTAATGTGTAAATAATTATCTTACATTAATTTCTTATTTTGATTTTCTTTGGGTTTATTTGTGCTGTCACATATTCGTAGCAATATTGCTGGCTCGCTCAAGAAAATATTCGCACACTATCAGCGTGCAAGACGTAACATGATCACCTTCACACGCCACTGTGCAAGGTTGATAAGCATTAAGTTAGTTTTCTTTTGTCGATTGTTTGTTGTGAGTTGCAGCAATAGGCATGTCACTGCGACAATTCTGTTGTACTAACAGGTGCAATATGAGTTGGCGTATGGCATAAGTGATAACACATTTAATTCACCAAATTTGTGAAGCAAGTTGGTATATGACAAAATACACATACCAGCTTGCATTAAGCAGACTTACCATAGTATAAGCTTAGGTAATGCACATAATTCCCACGAGTGCCCTTGGCCTTGAATGTTCTAAGTCCATCGGATAACAAATCGTGGGAATTAGGTGCATTTCCTTCTTTATCATAAGCATAGTGTTAAGAATTTTGTATAAAAGCTAATAATTTTTTAATAAACATTTAATTCAAAATCTGAATTCAGTCAAGTGTTTTCTTTGGTTTAAGTGCCTAAGGAACCTTGTTCACAGCTGGTTTATGTGCCGAATTTGAAATTATTGAAAACAAATAAATAAATAAATACATACATATATATATATATATTAATATATATATATATATATATATTATATATATATATATATAGCTAAATTATCATTAAGGGGCTAAATTTAGCAGTTTCAAATGATCATTTATGGTCTTTAAATGACCGAATTTAACCTAATTTATTCGTCATTTAGGTTTTTAGAAATGGTAATGTTGCATATGAGAGTGAAACGTAATAAAAATTTGAACAAATTTCAAGCTATTTGCTTGTCAAAATGTAAACAAAACATATTTCGAAACCTTGGTAAATATATTTTATATTTTTTTTTATGTATTTTATATTTTTTTTATACATTTTATATTTTTTTTACATATTTTATATTTTTTTTATATATTTTATATTTCTTTTGATTTTAGATGACTTAAATTAATAAACTTAAGCCCCACGAATGGACAGAAGAGCATGAGATTTTCCTTACAGCAACTTCTTGATGATCATTTATACCGTCTGTCAGGGTATTTTTTAAATGATCATTTAAGGCTGCTTAATGATAATTTAGTGCGCTCGTCTGTCAATGCTATTAGACCTTTTAAATAATTTTTTTACGTAATATATAACTACTTTGTATTTTATGCTGGTGTAGGCCTTATACACTTGTATCTCTGTAAAAACTGAAAATGCATCCAACCTTACTTACATGGTTTTTCCGTTTCTTGTGTCAACAAATCACTTCCTGCATTTATGCTATTTTGTTTTTTTCACAAGTTTTATCACACTGCTGACTACGATCAGTTTTTTTTTTGTGGCTACGTCTTCCGCATCATTTAATTGGAAGTGTCAGTGTTTTTTTTATTTCAAATATTATTCAGGCACTGGAAAATTTTTTAGGTTCATATAATTGCTGCAATTATTTCCAAAAAGTAGTCCTCTATTTAACTTGTGTGGAAAAGTTATTGCATAATGTTCATGACTTTGAAAAAATTTCTTTAAAATTCACAGAACTTTTGTTCTCCTGCAGCTTTATTATTATTATTATGGATAGACTGTGTATTCATTGCGACCTGAGAGATCTTTTGTGAAGCCTTTCGCCCAACTAGTCCAATTTCAAACTTTTGAAGAATTTTGTCACAATTGTGGGCCGTAGCTACATGTTCAGGGCTTAAAACACCACTACCTAGATAGTTAAGTCTGCGTTTTTCCACGGCTGGGTAGACACATAGCACATCTTCTGCTGTTTCCTTTTACTCTTGACAGAGTCGGCAGGAATCGTTTTCTGATAGTCCAGTCTTTTTTAGATGGTATCGTAGTCTACAAGGACCTGTTAGCAGTTCCGTGTAGAGTTTGATATCTGTTATGCTTAAGTTCATACAGCTTTAGTTTTTATATGCTCAGGGATAATAAGCGGTTTTGAATACCCATAAGTTAAGTTTCTGTTCCAGGATAGGGTTTTATCTAATATGACCCAAAATACTTCATCTCCTTAGAATGCGGCAGTGCCGTGTTCCTGAATTTAAGTATTCACAGATTAATAGTTCTTCTTCTCGGTATTAACACTGTCGTGCTCAAATTTATTGAAAGTGCTTTCTTTTGGCACCATCTCTGTGTGGTATCAAACGGTAGTTGCACAAGATCGATAATGGCAAAACGCTTCCTTGTGGACAGCCTTCAATTGATCTGACCGTTAATCCGTCCTCATATAATAGATCACTATTCTGTTTTTCAGCATGTTGATACTCTCATTTCTGATTAGTTTAAAGATGCTTTTCCTAAAATTCCTTTCTCAATTGACTGGAATAAAACATTATGGAAAGCCTTTCGTATGTCTATAAAAGCACAAAGAGTCATTTTCGCACCATCTAAGACCTTTTCAATTTGAACCATTACACTATGCATAGCGGTTTCGGTTGATTTGTCTGGTTGATTTTATTGAAAATGTGATGTTTATTTTAATTACACTGGCAACTCTTTTTTTAAATCCAACTATTGTAATTATTTTTTGTCTGTAATTATATATTTAGTCAATAAACATCTTTTATCTCAACAGGTTATGGGCTCAGAGCTTGCAGTCGTGCTGTGTTGTCCTTTTTTTTAATAAGTTTTTTACTGGTAATTATTTTTTTTTTAAAATCAGTATATACTCCCGTTTAGTTTTTTTTTCTTTTTTTACATGCTCTCTTAGTAAAATGTTGCGTTTTGTTTTTTGGTTAAAATTTTTGAGTTTTTTTACGAAATAATTTTTAAAGTACTGAAACAATGGCGTCGGAAGGTGAAATTAAAATTGAACAACTAATGGACAGTTCGCAATGGCTTACATGGAAATTCCAAATTTTGGAGACTGGTGATATGTATGCCGTGGTGACTGGGGCTGAACTCACGCAGCAGGAAAAATTAGTATGGCAGAAAATTGATGCAATGGCTCGTCGTACTATATGCACGTCACTGGGTAAACAACCTTTGTTGCAAATACTTCATTGTGTAACTGCAAAAGAAATGTGGGATACACTAAAAAGTGTCTACGAACAAACGACAAGTTTCGACATGTTATTTTTGCAGCAGAAATATTGTAGTTATAGTAAAGACTCGGAGGATGATATTACTACTTTTTTATCCAAACTAATGGATATAGTAAAGCATTTTCGCGACCAAGGCGAAAGTATTTCTGATTCGATGATAATTACAAATGTTTTAATGTCTTTATCAGGAGAATACAATCATTTTTATAAAGCCACGAATCAAGGGTGTTTTAAATGTGGTGATAAAGGCCATTTTAATCGTAAAAAAATGTTGGACCAAATTCGAATCCTATTGTCGTTTTGGTTAGTGAAAGTCACAAATGGGTGCAGAAAGTACTAAAAGATGTACTTTTAATTCCAGGCATCCAATATAATTTATTTTCATTAACGACGGCTCTAGATCGAGGTTACAAATTTCATTCTGATAGCAATACTTGTAACTTTGTCAGAGAAGACGGAAGTACAGTTGCAATGGGAGTTCGAAGAAGAAAGTTATTTAATAGGCTGTTTAAGGTTCCAGAAGGCACCATGTTAAATGTAGCAATTGCCGAGAGCTCACCTTTGCAAATACGGCATGAAAGAATGGGTTACCAAAATGCATCACATATGAAGAAAATTCTGAAAAAGAACAATATTGACTTTGTGGATAAGGAATTTACATACGAGGGATGCATTTTAGATAAGCAGCACAGAAGCAGTTTTAAATCACGTCAAGTGAGGGCGTCAAGCTGCGGGGAACTGTGTTTCGCAGATGTGTGTGGTCCACTGCAAGAAAAATTTATCGATGGTGCCAGGTATTCTTATTAATTAAAGATGACTATTCCCATTTACGTTTTGTTTATTTCTTAAAAGCGAAATCTGATATTCCAAATGCCATTAAAAGTTTCTTAATGCAAGCGGATAAAGTTGAGCAACCAAATGTAAAGCACATGCGTACGGATAATGATTTGGAATTTATTAATGATGAATTGTTCAAAATATTTGCACAATTTGGTGTAAAGCATGAAAGGACGGTGCCATATAAAGAATGACTGTGTTGAACGATAATGGAGCTAGGGCATACATGATATATGCTAATGACATCGATTTGAAATTTTGGGCTGAGGCAGTGAATACCGCAGTTTATGTATTAAATCGTACAGGTAGTAGTACGGGCAACAAGCGAATATAAATCATCTCCGCAGTTTTCATGAAGAGGTTTATGTGCACATACCTAAAAAAACGACGTAAACTGGATGCAAAAACCTGGAAAGGTATTTTTGTTGGTTATGGAGACGACAGCAAATCTTTAAGGGTGTAGAATACTAACTCGCAAAAAATAGAAATTTCGTCCGATATTCAATTTTTACCTGTAACAACAACTCTCAAAGTGTAGTCATCCCTAGAATATAGTTCGCAAAATCATAGCTCTTAACGTGAATCAAAATCTGATAAAAAAACATCAGGGAAATGAAGATGTGGAAGAAGATAATGGTAATGAGATATCAGAGGACAATGTATTTTATGATGGTCTCAACAATGATGACAAGCATAACCACAATAATAGCTGCATTGCCAGTCGTCTTCGAAGTAAAACTGGTTCGGAACATATTGCAGCCCTTATGATAAGCGAGGGGCCTAAATCTTTTGAAGAAGCGATACAGGTAAATGATCGTGCAAAATGAGAAGCAGCAGTGAATGACGAGTACGTTATTAATTGAGAATGAAACATGATATCTTGTTAAAAAACCGTCAAAAAATAATGAAAAATCGGTGGATTTACAAACTAAAGCAAAATGCTCAAGGAAATATTGATCGCTATAAAGCGCAGCTGGTTGTGATGGGGTTCACTCAAGAATATGGAGTTGATTACGAACAAACATTTAGCCTAGTTGCAAGATTTACTTCTATACGTTGTATTTTGGCTACGGCAGCAATAAGAAAGATGGCTTTTATACAATTCGATGTTAAGACAGTATTCTTAAATGGCAGTTTAGAAGAAAACATTCACATGCAGCAACGAATTTATTACGATGACAGCAGTGGACGTGTATGCAAGCTGGTGAACAGTTTATATGGACTGAAGCAAGCATCAAGATGCTGGAATAAAAAACTTACTACAATTCTTCAAAGTTTTGGGTTGCAAATATCGGCGCATAATCCCTGAGTTTTTTTCAGCAATAGTGAAGATGGTTCTATATTTATGACTATCTTTATTGATGATGGTCTAGTAGCAGCAAAAAACAGTAAACTTATAACTAATTTGATCGGTCAGTTGGAAGTAGTGTTCAAAATAAAAACTTTTGAGGCAAAGTATTTTTTGGAGATTGAAATCATTCAAAAGGCTGAAGGATCAATTTGAATTGGTCAGGAAGCGTATACTAAAATGGTAATTGCTAAATATAAAATGCAAAATTCTCCAATTGTAGCCACACCTGCAGACAGCACAAGCAATGTGAGCAATTTTGTGCCTGATGCAGAAGTCAATTTTCCATATAGGGAAGCGGTTGGTAGTCTTATGTATCTGGCAGTAGCAACAAGGCCTGATATTGCTTTTGCTGTATCTACCGTAAGTCGATATCTTGAGAAGCCAGCAACAGCGCATATTAATACAGTCAAAATAAAAATCAAATATTTAAATGGTACGACGGGCATAGAAATATACTACCAGAGTAACAGCAATCTAAATCTGTGCGGTTACAGTGATGCTGACTATGCAGGTGATGTGCAAACTCGAAGATCTACCTCAGGTTTTATTTTTATGGTAGATAAAGGTATAAATAGCTAGTGTTTTGAGCGTCAGAAGGACGTTTTGTTATAGACAGCTGAAGCAGAATATATTGCAACAGATAGCGCAGCAAAGGAATTAATCTGGCTGAAGCGGTTTTGGTCTGATCTTGGAAATCCAGAGCGGGTGGAGTTCTGCATTGATAACCAAAATGCAATTCGATTAGTTAAGAATCCTGAATTTCACAAAAAGACAAAACACATTGATGTACGTTATCATTTTATAAGGAACGTATACAAGGAATGTATGAAAAGGTTTTTGAATTGATATATGTGGCATCTGGTGATCAGCTTGCAGACGGACTTACTAAACTTGTTCAAAAGAAAAATTTGTATTTTTCAGAGATCAGATTGGTCTAAAACTTAACTGTAGTTTCCTGATGTAATAATATATTATTTTTTGTTGTTGTTGAAAAATTATATAATGTAACTAAAAAGTGGGAGTATTGAAAATATAATGTTTATTTTAATTACATTGGTAACTCCTCTTTTAAATCTAACTACTGTAACTATTTTTTTTTCTGTAATTTAATTTTTAGTCAATAAATATCTTTTAACTCAACAGATTTGCATGGTTGGTACGCATTGTTCATTGTTCAGAATGGAGAGACGACTTTCCAAGATAGGCTTCTCTGATATACTGATCCAAGATTTTTTCCATGTCTTTACGCAGGAAGAACATTTGGCTAATTGCTTTGAAGGCCTTGAGCGTATTGTCTGCTTTTTTGCAGGCTTTTACGCATTGCTTTAAATTTGCTTTATTATTTGTAAAAATAAGCACATTTACATTCCTGAGTATTTTACTGACTGATAAAAGCATAGAGACAATTTTTGATGTATATATGTAAGACATTCTGTAATGTATTTATTGATTTGGACAATCATGGCATTATAATCAATTTGTTAAATATTCTAACAAACAAAAAAAAATTCATATTTTCACACAGAACGTAATTTTTTTTTAAACTTCAATGTTATATGACGTGTTAATTGTTCTTTGTGCGGTTATGGTATATCAAGTGATACACCAAGGTCACGATGAAGATCACAACTTTGAATATAGAATTAAGCATTTACTACATTTACTACATTATTTCGCAATAATTGAATTGCGGACATATAAGATACCTCCATATAGGTTCAAAGATATGTGAACAGAGTGATCACTTACTGAAAGTTAACAGTTTGGATTTGCGGCAAATAAACTACAGTGGATTGTAATTTAGCTGATGGCTTTTCAGTTGTTTCGTTGACTGCTAATAGAAAAAAACCATCAACAAAATGAAGCGGTGCTTCAAAGCTAGTAAGTCAGATCTACACAGCAGGTTCAGAAGTGGTTCAATGATGTTATTTTTTGACGCATCACCGTTGATAGTTTTATGGGTAATATAAATGTTCTTATGTTAAATCTAAAATTGTCGATCTTCAAGATACATTAAAAAAATTTCATAATACTGCTTTGGTAGCTTTAATTTTAATTTCAATAATCTGTGAGCCAAGACTTCAAAAGGCTATGCTGCAGAACATCCGTTTTATGCTTTCATGGTGTCCTCAATTGTATGTGTAACTCTAGAGTGGCTCAGAAAAACTAAAATGCGATTTTTAATGAGCACACCCCTTAGAAATATGCCATTGAGCAAAAAAATGATATTCCTAAAGTTTTGGAACAATAGGATTAAAAATGACGTTACAAAATTTTTCATTTTCTATCATTGTTACTTGTTTTAACAGTTATTAATATATACTCATTTGATAGATAATTAAAATATCTTTTTAATAAGATGTTGATGAGCAAAATCGGTTAAAAATTATGTGTAAAACACAATAATTAGTTGAGCGACTGTGGTCTGTTTTCTATTTCATAACTTTTAGCTGGCATGCACAATTACGTAATAGGTATATGCTACGATTTAGTTAATTATTTATAAAAAATTATAATTTCAAGAAAACCCTTTTTTCAGTAATTAATATATATATATATATATATATATATATCTATACAATAATTTATCATATGAAGTCTGGCACAGAATTCAAGTGCATCTCTATAATCTTTAGAGTGATATAACTCTATGAACTTTGAATAATTGTTTGAATAATAACTATGAATAATTGAGTGGCTTTTTCGAAACACAAGCTGATGCATTGAAATTAGGTTCTTTTTTTCAATAATATTTTGGAACCACTTTTGAAGTGACTCTTCGAAAAGTTTTGATAGAATGGAGAGCAAGGGTATTGGCATGTATGAATTTGATAATTCCCGCAACATCTTTGTCGTTAATAACTCGTTTAATATTTGATTTACCACTTTTTTAGTGGTGACGGGAAAAACGATTATAATATTGCTCTTTCTAGCTCATCTGAGTCGTTTCATTGTCCTTTTGCTTTGGAGTAAATGGTAGTTTTAGTGTATTGATTATCCTTGATCTATGGTTTAATTAACGATTTAGCAGCTTTCCAGAATAGTGATCGGTGTTTTTGTTAGGGGTTAGTCCAATTAATTTAGTTCTTATTTATCCACAGGAGTCCTGGTCTCAAACCAACGATGTTTATTTTTTTGGATACCAAGATTTTGCAATGAACTGCAATCCAGCAACACAAATTATGTGCAATCTTTTTTTGTACAGCGTAGGTGCTCTCAATTACAAGGATTATTTTACTGAATGTAATGAAATAGTTACAAGTGCTGCTTTTTTTTAGTATGAAGGATATGAGGAACATGGGTCTGAAGGACTTTGAATCTTACCCTTGATAGTGATCCCTGTAAGGGAATTATTCCTATATCTATTCCGTTACTTTGTTGTATAATGAAAGAGAATGCTGTTGTGATTAAAATTTAACTCTAATTTGTATAAGTATTTCGATACTCGAAGCAATCACTACTTCCATTGTATTTGGTCAGCATGCCAAATTTAAAGCATTGTTTGTGTCTAACTTGATAACACATAGTACTTTTCTCATCTAATTGTATATTTTACTTCGTGGCGGACGTTTACTACATTATTTATAGTGCTGTAAAAAACTATTTCCATATTTAATTTTCAGTTTGTTCTGCTGTTATATGCTAGTTATTGTTTTAATTTTTTATAGATTTTTATTTGTAGTCCAATGTTGCTTGCACATGTGCAATGCAGGACAATAATTTTCAAAAATTATTTTGAAGTTATGGTTACTGTTTTATCAAATCTTTAAAGTTAAAGGCATTTTTTTTGATTTTTATGTATATTTTATTCATTATTGTTAAATAACACAACACAATTTATTATCGTTACATGCCATTTATCTATCTTGCTAATATTATCATAAATGCTTTTGTAGTTACTTCAGGGATCACTAAGGCTTGCTAACCGTTTTTTTAACCCTAGCATAAATTTTATTATAATTATAACGTAGGCTTATAATAATTAAGCTAATGACTAAACTTTGAGTAACGTTTTAGGTATATGATTGGTTTGTTATATATGTATCAGTGACGATTGCTCTAAGGTGCGGAGATGTGCGGTGAACACCCTAACATAATTTGCAAAATGTCAAATAACATAGGTATATAAATTTATTAAGTATCTTCACATCAAGAATTATTATTATTTATTACATTTCCATATATATATATATTTTTAAAGTTTTAGCAAAAACAATTAAATATAATTGTCTCTGAAAACTCAATCAATTTGCTTCTGTTAGCTGCTATACTTGTTAGTTGTGCTCATATATTTGCAACTCAAATCACAGAACATTTCTATTATATTTCGTCTCTCCCCTTTGTGTGCAAAGAAGTTGGCCGCACATTCATACGTTGCATATGAACAAAATAATGTGCGTGTGCTCCCGTTCGTAATATCAGAGATGGAGATTTATATAGTGGGAATTGTATGAGAGTAATTTTCTGTTCTATTCGAATATCAACTGTATGCATACGAATCCAACATGATGATTTGCCAAAGTGGTTGCATGAGCGGCTGAAGTTTGCAGCTCATCTCATATATACATTTCTATCACATTTCGTCTCTCCCCTTTTAACAATAGCACCCACGAATTTCTGTCGCTGACTGTGCGGAGTACTTGTCCGCACATTTATACGTTGCAAGTGGGTTTAATTTTGTTTGATCACTGGATAAACATGTATGGTTCTGAGTTAATACTCTTTTGTTTGAAAAAAGTTGGTTTGATGTTACGAGAAGAATTATGTGAAAAGTTTTGTTTCTTCCATATTGATATAATATTAAACTTATATATAAATTATTAATTTAATTTGTTTAATATGTTATTTTGTTATTGAATTGTTAATATAATATTGCGAATATATTGTTGCGTAATATAATATGATTATTATCATAAAACATCTCATATATTTTAATTTAAGTGGTACATGTAAAAACAACATTAAAGAAGGGCACGCGTCGTCACTGATATGTATACATAAGCAAATTAATTAAATATACGCATGTTTCACATAAATTTTAATCTAACATGAAGTTAATTCCTATAAAAGTGAAAAAGTTAAGAATGAAAACATATTTTTTTTCCGAAAAGTACATATTAATGTTTTACTAATTTTAATCGTATGACAATGGATTAATTTTGTTTAAATTTTACAGTATGTAGAATATCTATTTTTTATTTTATATTACATGTGTGAAAATTCAATGTGTTGTTTGTTTAAAACAGGGAACTCACTTGTTCAATAAAATGCTTATGGTGATGTGAAGGACAATTTATATAGTAGTAAAATTAATTAAGCGATTCTATCTAATTCATTGGTATTTCTACGGACAATTGACTGTGAATATTTAAATGTTTAAAAATATCGCTTTCTTAAAATTTTCAACACATATTTTAAGAAAGGATTCGGAAAATTCCGATACTCTTTCTAGATTTTATTTTATTGAAGTTAGCAACAGTCAGAATCAACAAGCCATTTCATATGTAGCAGGTAGACGTCATATTTATCGACTTGTGGGGTTACTTTCAAATACTTTCAATTACACCATAATTGTAAGTTACATAAATATTCGTGATGCCTAAATTATGATTTCTTCAGTACTTTGTTTCAAAAGATCAAAAAGCAAAATTTCTAATGATACTTTTACTAGCTCAGGAATATGCTTACCTAGTGTTAGGAATAGGAATAGGAAATAACAGGGTACTAGCTCCCATTTGAGTAGAGCACTGCGACCATGATTGATCTTTTGTGCTACAACAGACCCTAACTGAACAAAAGACATTCCGCCTTTCGAATGAAGATCAAAATGTCGGTTGTTGAGGACTTCCTAATGTCGGCCCAGATCAAAGCTGGGCAGTCACATAGAATGTGGCTGGTTGTCTCCTCTGCCTCTAAGCAGAGTCTACAATCTATCTCTTCAGATAAGCCCATTTTGTTGAGATGGTAACGTAGCCCAACTCTGTTCTGCTGAAGGAGGATATCTTATTGTAACTATAAGGGAGAACCAGCTTTTTAGCCTGACGGTTACCTCGACTGTCGCGCCAGTAGCGACTTCTCTCGGTTGAGATCCAATTATTGATTAGAGATCTAGTTGTAGACCAACTTAATCCACAGAAAGGTTCTGGGCCACAGATTAGAGTGGCGGATCCTGCCCGTGCAAGACTATCGGCAGACTCATTTCCATGAATTCCTGTGTGACCAGGCACCCCGCACAGTGTCACTTTATTATTGCTTGCCAGCTGCTGCAGTGTGTCATAGCAGTCTGCTAGAAGCTTTGAGAAAAACTTCCAGGAGCATAACGCTTTGATTGCTGCTTGACTATCTGAATAAATACAGATTCGGGCCCTTTCAACCCTTTGTTAATGTTGATACGAGCGCAGACCTCGATGGCGTGAACCTCAGCTTGGAAGACAGTGGGCCATATACCCAGCGCGAGCGAGATTCTGGTGTTAGGACCAAATATTCCAGCACCAACTCCTTCTTTGGTTTTTGAGCCATCAGTATACCATGAAATCACTTTTGGTTCAAATCCAGGAGTGCCATTTACCCAGTCCAATCGATCGGGTATGAGGACTTCGAACTTCCTACCGAAGCGAAGTTCCATGTTCATGCGATCTGTCATATCGCAGATCTCTATGCCAGGAACTAGTCTGCAGATGAAGTTTTGACTGACGAGACTTCCGTGCATGTCGATGACAGGATGTAGCCTAGCTGCACTCATAGCTGCTGTCTTTTTAATAAAGAGATGCAGAGGGGTGAGACCCACTATGGACTCCAGTGCTGATGTGGGACATGTTCTAATAGATCCCGTCATAGCGATACATACGAGTCGTTGCAGTTTATTGCATTTGACTATTGCAGCATTTTGTTGCGCCTTATTCCACCAAACAAGAGCTGCGTGGGATACAATGGGTCTGACCATTGTGCGGTATAGCCATGATATAATTCTAGGACTTATGCCCCAGGTTCTACCATATGAGGTCCTACATGTCCACATGACCCGGGTGGCTTTGCCAATTATATTATTCAGGTGAGTGTTCCAGTTAAGACGCTTATCTAGGGTGACCCCTAAATATTTGACTTCATTGGAGCATTCAGTAGCCGTATCCTTAATAGATAGGGACCCAATATTTACTTTGTACCTTCTAGAAAATGGTACAATTACCGATTTTTTTGGGTTAATACTTAGGCCTTCTTTGATACACCAGTTCGAGACTTTGTGTAATGCCGCCTGCATTACATCTGTAACTGTGGTGTCAAATTTACCTGTATCAATGATTGCCAGGTCATCTGCATAACCTATGGCATGATACCCAGATTGCTCCAGTTTAACTAGTAAGTCATCGACTACCAGCGTCCATAACAATGGTGAGAGAACCCCACCCTGGGGGCAGCCCCGTACAGCATTAATGCTTACATTAGTGCTACCTAACTTGGAGGATATGTTCCTATCACGCAACATTCTATCTATCCACGTTATTGTACATGAGTCCATATCTTTACGAGCCAGTGCTCCAGATATGGATTCGTAAGATGTGTTATCGAAAGCTCCCTCTACATCCAGAAATGCACATAAGGCGATCTCTTTAGATTGAAAGGTGCTTTCAATTTTGCTGACTAAATGATACAGCGCGACCTTTGTGGATTTGCCTTTTGAGTAGGCATATTGGGTGGAGTGGAGTGGGACAGTTTGTTCCAATTTATTCCGTATGTACAGATCAATCAGCCTTTCGACGGTTTTCAATAAGAAAGACGTAAGACTAATGGGTCTGTAGGACTTGGGTTGGTCCATAGGTTTGTTCCCAAGTTTGGGAATAAAGATCACGTTCACTCCTCTCCAGGAATGAGGGATATAACCCATAGTAAAACAAGCCCTAAAGAGTTTTATTAATGGGTCTATGATGATGTCTATGCAATTCTGCAATAGAGCAGGGTAGATACCATCGCCTCCAGGCGCCTTAAATGGTTGAAATGAGTTGATCGCCCATTGCACCTTGTCCCTGTCAAAGATAACACCAGATAGTGCGTATTCCTGACATGTAGGAGCAGTAACTTCCCTATATGAATGTGATGTTGGTGGTCCGGTTACGGAGCCAGGGAAGTGTGTTTGCAAGAGAAACTCGAGGGTATCTTCACGACCAGTAGTGAAGGATCCGTCCGGTTTTTTTAAAAGGCCTACTTCATTTGTTTTGACCTTATTTAAAGCCTTGTGTAGTCTAGCAGCCTCAGGCAACCTATCAATACTATCACAATGGCTACGCCAGCTGGCCCGTTTGGACTGTCTGATTGAATTGTTGTAGTCGGTGAGTGCTGTTCTATAATGTTCCCAACTACCAGAGCGTTTTGCTCTATTGAATAAGCTTCTTACTAGTTTACGCTTATTAGCTAGTTGCGAGTTCCACCAAGGAACCTTACCTCTAATTGAAGCATTACCTGCAACCGTGCTGTTGTGAAACAAGGTCAGTAAAACCTTACCTAAATGGTTTGCAGCCAACTCTATCTCTTCACAAGTTCTTAGTGGCCTAGTGTAAAGTTCTTCTTTTACAAATCAAAATAATAGACGTGTTCTTTTTGAGTGTTGTCACAAGACTGCTTTTATTAAATTTTATTTCTTATCTCTAACATAATTTCTTACAACTAATTTCCAATAGAATCTTATGTATCGATTCTATTGGTTGATACTTACATTTACTTACGTCTAATTGGTTAACCCAAATTAGACGTACATAATATTATACAAATATAACTTATTCACTTAATGGTCATTTATTCATATCTATTTCACAGTGGCACACATCTGGTAACTAACTGTATTGAGGACAAATCATATTGCATGCACTATCGCTTTCAATATGATCTGTGAAATACTTAACACAAATTCATGTGTTTAGCATGCCACTATCCAAATTGTCAAATGCATATTGAAATAATTAAATATGCATACAAATATTTTGTCATAAAGAAATGACAAAATAGACGAGTCAAATTTCTGACTCATAAATTATTTTATATTTGACAATTAGGTTTTTCGGTCATGCTTGATATTTGAGAGTTTTGGGTTGGCGTGACACATTAAATACCGCACACAACGTATTGTGTGTGGTCATGGTTAATATGCCACTACACTAGCTAGAGAAAAATTTTCGGAACCCACCAAGTCCCTGTACCTAAGCCAATTGGTTTTCTTTGGTCGGTACACTTTATCTTGCTGCTCGGATATACCGGGAATTTCAAACCTAATATGATGATGGTCTGAGAGGGACACTTCGTCCGACACTCGCCAGTTCCATATAGATTCCTCAATACCTCTGGTGCAAAGAGTGAGATCTAATACCTCTTCTCTAATTGAATTAATAAAAGTGGGTTTACTACCTTTGTTAGCTATACTTAATCCTATCGACATAATATAATCTAATAGGTACTCACCCCTTTTGTTATCGTTGCTGCTCCCCACACTGTGTGGTGAGCATTAGCGTCACAGCCCAAGATTAGCTGCCGCCCAGTGGACTTGCAGAAGTTGAGCAGCTGCTGGACTTCCGATGGTGGAATGGTTTCTTCATCACCTGGGAAGTAGGCAGAGGCCATGACTATATCTGTGGCCCCTCCTAGTGTTGGGACTTCGACTAGAACCGCTGCTAGGTCTCTAGAAATAAAGTTGGTTAACGGAAGATATTTCACATCTCCACCGATTAGGATAGCTGCACGTGGCACTGCTATCGAACGGTCATAAACCAGCTTACCTGATTTTATGTTGAGACCCCGAATGTGGCCTCCAAACACCCACGGCTCTTGGATAAGTCCTAGAGCGATGTTGTCGGTTTGGGCAATTCTGCACAAGGTTGCCGATGCTCCCTTAGCATGGTGCAGATTTGCCTGGAGCACTTCAAGAGCGCTCATTATGTCTCGTTAAGAGACTTACGGACGAGACTTACACGTTTGTCTCGTCGAGAACCTTTGTTCCTATCACCCTTTGATTGCTTCGGTAAAATTTTACCGATTAAGGGTGTTTTATTGGTAGCGGTCCGTGGTTTACCTGCTACAGTTGCCGTGCCCGTGGAGGGCATTGTGGACTTAGTTACCGAGGTGGGAATCTGGACTACACGCCCACTAGCAGAGCTCACAGCCTTGCTTGTGGAGGGACGTGTGTCTACTTCCTCTTCCTCAGGAACAGTCACTGTTGGGCAATCATCCGTAAGGGATGCTGCCAAAGCCGAGGATGATTGGATAGTACTGTCATCCTGAACCACCTTTGGAGTATTATCTATGGGGTAAGAATGAGCGGGGGTGGTTCCCTTTAGCATCAATCTCAGGTGTCCGAACCGGTATGCAATCCTACCTTTAAGTTCGGATAACTTCCTCATAGATTCGTCATCAATGACGAAGACTACGTGAAGCATCTGATCCTGCGTCAGCCTACGTATCACCTTCCACCGCTTGGTGGAGAATTTGTTCTGGGTACCAATGGTAACCAGAACTTTTTCATTTGACAGTGTCAAACTCTGAGGTAAATAGCCACGAACGACGTGAGTTCGTGGGAAATCCTTTTCCTCTACCACGTTTATAGCGAGTCCGCATTTGGCCCCTATGTGGCCTGAAAATTGCTTGACCCACTTCGCAGTTTTTACATCACTGCAGACGATAAGCAGCCACCCCGTTCTAGGTAAACACCCTTCGAACTCCGGCTGTATTTCGTCGTTGAGTTGCTCAATAGCAACATCAATAATGGCTTCTTGGAGAAGCGTAATTTGCTCTGTAGAGAGCGAAGTGCCAGCCGGATCGGCCGACGTGAAGCCTAAGCGTACGCCTTTAACAGCTAGGCTGTACGATGGCTTGGTGAGCCCCACGTGAGCCACCTTGTGTTTTTTGGCGGGAAACAAACCGGGGGATTGCTCCTCCGATCTGACCCGCTTGTTCGCAGGCGGATGTTGCATAGCAATTTTAAGTGCCTCTGCCCTGCTATGGCCTGAAGACATGGCCGCCTTAAACCTTCTTCGCTCGCTTCTTTTAAGGTGAGTAAATTTTGGGGATTCCAAAGTGAGGTTCTCAACTTTGGAGCCAACGACAGTCAGACCGGATTTTTGTGATACCACACTGCCGGTGTCGGAATCACCAGATTCAACGGCTTCGGAATTTGAAGACAAGACCTCAAAAATTTCCTGCCGCCTTACCTGAGATCGCGACGAAGTTACTGCTGGTGCGTACACCGTTTCCGCAAGCGGAGAAGTAGACGGTGGCCCGTCCGGGTCCATTTTGACGCACACAGTAGCGCTGTCGAAATGGGTGGAGGCTTCCAGCCCAGTGGCCGGCACACACTCAGCTACAGATAATTCCGTAAAGGAATCATTTGAAGATGATGCCGTTAGAGTGACATCAAACTCATTTGCATTATTTAGTTTATCCATACAAAAATGATTTATATTCGGGATTGGAAGGTCACACACGACATAGCCCGTTTATCGTGAGAAGTCTAAATTAAAACTGGAGGTCGACAGGTATCCAGAGTTCGCATATTAAAGACCAACTATCCATGGCCATTCATCCCTCGGCATATGCTGTTCCACCTTGGATTTCAGCTTTGATTTAAGACGCTTTTACATGTGTCCGCCCGATTACAATTAGCCAGCACCCATAGTAGAGACATGACCATACTATGAACCTGTTTCTAGCCGCCCCCGCGTAGAGGATGTAATCACACTACCGACAGTATACAACAGTTACGGCACATACACAAAGTACGTGTTTATCCGCCTGTGTATCTGACGGCTGACGACCTACCTAGTGTTAAAACTGATATCTTATTCTTGTCTGATATAGTCTTGCATAGCCGAAAGCTTCTCACTGGTTTTATCTTTAAGAGCTCTATAGAAAGTATTTCAAATAGATGTCTTGCGTTTGACAATGTTTTGGAGATACGCTATTCTGAAACGTTTAAAGTAGCCTGCCAAAGATTTATTTTTGTTATTACTTACCATGTCATCTACGTAAAATTTTATTCGAATGACTGCTATCGTAGATAATGTGCCATATGTATCAATATTTAGTATATACAGTGAAAAAAACACGTTTCACATAGTTGTTCTATTATGAATTTAGAGGGTTGCATGAAATCTTTCCTATCATTCAATATTTTGAATATTGTACAATTTGTATGATACTAGAGCGCAGGCATGATGGATGTTTCACATTCATCACTAACACTTCACCTAAATTCAGTTTCTTGAAACGTTTGTAGATTGATACAGAGCTGGACACGACCGGATGACAGTAACGCAAACAATTCTTTTGTTCGAAATACTGTATCGATTCTTTCCTAAAAGTTAAATTCAGGATTGGCAAACTTGACATTTTTCGACACCCGTATATTATTTAAGGGTATAACTTCACCAATTTATTGTACGTTATTTTGTTTGTTAAGGGCAATACGTATAAATACGAAATTAGCAATACTGATTTGACAGTCTATATAACATGCGTCATAAGCCTATTTTGCCGTGCCCGAGACACGGACCTGACATAAATGTGGTTTAAATTTTAGATTTTAATAAACACTATTTAAGTCATGATAATTTACAATTAAGGTAGTTTTCTTTGTGGAGAACTACCTTTATCTTTTTAAATTAAGATTTTTATTATAATATCTAAAGCGACGTTTTCCTTTTCAGTCTCGTAAAAATTTCTGAGGGGGACCTTAAATTCGAAGGAAGGATGTTGGAATGAATTTGTATTCGTTCATGGTATTTTCTAGCCACCTTTTTTACTTCGTCTCTTACCGGGATTATGCTAAGGTCCCGATGGATTTGAATGTTAGTTACATACCATGGAAGGTTTACCATTTCTCGTAAAGTTTTAGACTAAAATCTTTGAAGAATTTCTATGTTAGATGTTGAGGCTGTTCCCCATAGTTAAATGCCATAGGTCCATACTGGTTTAAGCACAGTTTTGTATAAAATAAGTTTATTTTTTAGAGATACTGAAGATTTTGTATTCAGTACCCAAAATATTTTACGGTATTGAATCCCAAGGGATTTTCTTTTGTTAAAAATGTGTGTTTTCTATGTCAGACGTCTATCCAAGTGCATGCCCAGATATTTAGCGCTGTTTGATTGTAGATTTATTATATTATTAAGTTTAATTTCCAGGCAGGTGTCTTTTCTACTCTACATGAGTAGACTTTGTTTCATTTGCTTTCATGCGCCAATGCTACAACCATTGTGATATAAAATCAAGACCAGCTTGTAGTTTGAAAGAGGCTATAGAGAGATCGTTTGCACTCGCCAGGATAGCTGTATCATCTGCAAATGTACCGGTTACAATTCCTACCGTCTTCGGTAAATCGTATGTGAAAAGCAGATAAAGGGTTGGACCGAGTACACTGCCTTGTGGTACTCCAGCTCTAATATTATGAAGAGAAGACATTTCATTCTCATTGTTGACATAAAAGAATCTTTTTGCAATAGATACGATTTTATGAACGCATAATAGTTAAGTGGCAGAAGCTTTTTATATTTGAAAATAAGTCCTTGGTGCCATACTCGATCAAACGGCTAAGATATGTCCAAAAACGCTGCCGAGCAGTATTCTTTTCACTCGAAAGTGTGTTGTGTTTTTCTGTGGAAGTGGTGTTGCGTCTCCACTTCAGACTACCCAAAAATAATATACCCTTTTAGTTTAGACTCAACGACTTTATTTATTTATTCTTTAAAAAAAAACAATATTGTGTTGTTGCTATACCGCTGCAGGTGCAGTTGCTTTCGCTGTTGCGGAAATACCTGCTGATATTGCTGCTGCTGCTGTTGTTGTTTCTGTTGATAATGTTACTGTGTGGATGTTGTTGCTGTTGTTGATGTTGTTGATGCTGTTGATAATGTTGCTGTTGTTAATATTGTTGTTGCTGTTGGTAATGTTACAGTTGTCGATGTTGTTATTGCTGCTGATAGTGTTGTTGTTGATATTGTTGTTGCTGTTGATAGTGTTGTTGTTGATGGACTCAATTTCACTTTTTATTGTTCTACTTTCTTTGCTGTGATTTCTTCTTACTTTTCTATGACTTTTTACTTTGTTGTTATTTTTGTAATTGTTTCTTTAAATTAAATTAACTTAACTCAACGGGAGAGAGTGCGCACGAGTTATATTTTGCTATTTAGTTAACACAAAATTTAATTTTTAGTAAATTGCACAACATAAGCTGTGAACCTTTATTCTTCACTTGAATCTTAAGACTAATTTAAATCTAGTTTTATTCGTTCTTTTGTAACAACGATTTGACACAGCAAATCGGGATAATAGACTCACATAAATTATAATTATTTACTTAGGATTATCTAAGTTTACTTATCGTTATATTTATATTTATTATTTAAGATAACTAAACTGAATACCTTCACAACATAAGTATAATTATTTACTTAGGAACAATCTGCGTTTAGTTATCATTGTGTTTATATTTATTTCTGCGGTTCTGCAGAAAATAGAAGGTAAAATATTGACCTAGTTACCTGTTAGTAACTGCCAATATTTAGAAACACACAATTCTGTATAAAGAATATTATTGAGTTCACTGATTGTACTCAATAATATTTGGAAATTAAAACATTTTCGTGTTGTATGCAGAAATTGTTAAATATGAAAATTGATCATATTAACAATTTGCATTACGTACCAAGAAAAAGGTTCGTAACAAATTGTTAATTAAAACTCTAGGGTATCTAGTTAAACTAGATACACAACAAGTGGCCTGTATTTTTTCAACAATTCTATAAATTTGCTCAATGGTTGAGTGTTTTCTTATGAATCCATACTGGTGATTCGGTATTTTTCGTTTCGACTCAATTATCGACATAAGACGTTTTAAAAATAGTATCTCAAGAACTTTTGAAAGAATGGGAAGGAGGCTTACTGGACGATAGGATTTTACATCTTTAGCAGGTTTTCCTAGTTTTAGTATCATCTTTATTTCAGCAACTTAAATAACATCTGAAAGTTTTTTAAGGATTTCAGCAGTTATGAGGTCATAACCAGGTGCCTTTTGATTTTAAAGAGATTTAATTATTTCTCGTTGTTTAAATTCAGAAAATTTTCTGATTGGTAACTCCATTTAGTAAGTTTCCTTCAAAAATTTGAAAATATTGAGATTTTTTTACTGGATCGGCAGTCATATCAAGTGGAGTAAAAAAGTTTTTTAGATGGCTTGCTAAAAGTTGATGTTTTTCAGATAGTTTTTTCGGTCAAGTATTATTGGTTTTTTTAAGTGGGGGTCGATAACCTATTGTATTATTTACTTTTTTATTTGCTTTCCATAGAGAATAGTGAGATAAGTGAGACGTGTCGAACCTATGTAAGAACTGCTGCGTATTTTGTTCCGTCTGTCGTTTCAGCAGAGTTTTGTCTTCAGGAAATCTGTTACGATGCCATATTTTTTATCATTCCGTTTATCCTTTAATTTTTTTTTGATCTCCCCAGTACACATTACTAGATTCTTTATATAGACTTTTGGAGTAGGAGTAGTTTCCCATGCTTCTTCCTGAATAGATCTTGTTAGGTATTCAGTCGCTTCAATTATTTCTTCTTCGCTTTAGATAGTTTAGAGATGATAACAATATTGTTTTAAATATAGTCCAATTTGTTTGCATATTGTATAATTGACATTTTTGGATCTTGTTTCTAAGGTTTCATCTATTACGACAATTACTGGTGAATGGTCCGATGATAACTCTGAGCTGCTTCTTACGCTACACATGTTCATAGAGGAAGCCTTTGGTTACGCAGAAAACTATAGGATCGGCAATTTTTACTGTTTCTATAGCCAGTATAAGGGCTCTCCCGCCGAAAAAACTTTAAGTTTCAAGGGTCTCACTGCTTTGTATAATTCACGTCCCTTTGTTGTGGTTAGTCGGGATCCCCAGAATATATTTTTCGCATTGAAGTCACCACCAGTTATAAATCGATTCCCTTGTGTTGAAAAAAATTTTGTGAAGATTTCTTTCTTTACATTATGTTTTGGTGGGCTATATATGGCAGATATAAGAATTGGTCCGACTGAGTCCTCAATCATAATATTTGTGGCTTGGATTTCATCAGTGCTGTAGTGAGTACTACACATTTCATAATGTACTTAAACATTTCATAATGTTTAAGTGTTCTCTGAATTAATACTGCGGAGCCTCCATGAGCTTTTCCGTCCGGATACGGAGACTGATAAAAACAATAGGATGGAATTTTAAAAAAATTTTTTTTTGTGAAATGAGTTTCTGAAACTAATAGTACATCTACGTTGTTTTTTGATAGAAATAATCTCAGTTCAGAAGAATGTTTTGACAACCCATTGGCATTCCATAGGACGAGCTTTATGGGCATAAGGTTTGTTTAGAAACAAGTCTTACTAAAAGATTTGTCATGATAGTTATTTGATTCATTACTTCCCGCATTAGTTTCATCATTTCTTTCATTTCACTCATCAATATATTACTGTGTATATTATTTTTATTGGAAGAAACTTGATTTATTTGGCTGGCAGCAACTTGAGCGTAAGTTTGCTGAGAGGTATTTGGAATAGTTTGACCTGGTTGAGCGCGTGCAGCTTAAGCGAAAGTTTGCTGTATTTCGAGTTGCTCTTGATGCTGATTGATGCTGATGAGGGTGCAATTTCAGCATTAGGTTTAAGAAATTTTTTTCTAAGTGTTGGAAAAGTAGACGCTTGCAGTTTTTTACACACTAAACACCCCTTGTACCTGAATTTTTTTAGCAAACCTGGTTATCTTGGTTAGCCAGACTGGTTGTCCAAGGTATCAGTCTGTACTGTCCCTATATTGTGCACTAATTATTCACGAACTGGAAAACTTTAGTTTTGATTATGAAATGTATTTTGTCGATACGATTTTCTTGTAGAATGTTTGATGCCAAGAGTTGCTGATTTGTTTCAATTTATTTTATGTAATCTTATAACTGTTTGCTTCTATACTATGGCTCCGAAATTTCACCGCCAAACTGGTTGTCGAAGATAATACAATCTTAATCCTAATACAATTTCATACAATCTTGTCAATATCGATGCCGTAAGTTCAAGTTGTTAATGTAGTTTTTTTTTTCGCAATCCGACTAAAATGTAGGGCTGTAAGATTGGTCATGTTGTTAAGGGAAAACAACTTATTTCTTTTGCACCATTTCAATAAATTATTTATATATTAAGTCACAACGAGAATAGTGTAACGTACGGGCAGAGGACTAGAAATAGTTCTAAAAGAAGTTCTACGAGTAGTTCAATGCGGGACAAAAACAGATAATAATTTTACGACATTTTATTATCTAAAATGTTTAATTTCTAAGCGACCACTATATTATAATTGGAAAAATATGTAGACTGTTAAAGACATTAATATCTATTTATTTCGAATTACTATTTTACTTAACACAGTTTAACAAATTTCATTGAATTGGTTAATTAGACAATGTTTTTTTTTTGCTTTTTCAGATGCTGTGCAAGATAACCTATCATCATGTATTTGCTATTCCTAAACATAAATATAAACAATTACTTTCTTAAAAGCATTCATATGAGAAAATTTATGATCAGAAGATATCAAAACTTAGAAATAATTGTAAACTTTTTCAATTAAGGTGAAATAAAAACTCATAATAGAAAAATAATTTACTTATCTTAATCTACTTTTGTTAAGGGTTTTAATAAAAAATTATTTCAAACATTTTAAGCCACGCCCACCGATTGAGAAAGTTGATTGAGTATGTTGTGACACTAAAATTGAATACTCAACACACTTGATGCAAAATTAGTTAAGGATACCATTGGGATTTTCCTTCGTATAAATAAATTAAAATATTTGTTTCATTAATTTTTAACTATTTAAAAAATTAGTAATCTCAGTAATTTTAATAACACATATGCAATGTTTTAGTTCCTTTCGTCATGAAACCGTACAGAGTCAATAAAGTAATCTATCACTACGTTTACGCGAGCCTTAAAAGTTGTTTTAAGGCTCTTAAAATCGATTTTAAGATCGCGTAAACATCCTAAATTGAATTTTGCTTAAAAGCACTTTTAGCTTACTAAAAGTAGTTTAACATCACTTTTAGTAAGAAATGTTACTTTTACGCTTTGCGTAAATACCTTAAAAGCAGTTTAAGGTTTGAATTGTCAGCTGTTATCAGTGAATAGGTGCAAATAATTTGAATTTTATTACAAATAACACTAACTAAAAATATGGAGAAAACGGAAATAAAAAGAAAAAATTGAATGAAAGAGGAGGAAGAATGCTTAATTAAAATATTTGCAGAAAAACAAATAATTAAATTGTAAGACGGCAAAAAATATAGAAAGGACACAATTTATGAAATTGTTCGCCAAGAAATGGAAATCAGTGGCTGGTACAGAAGTGTACAGCAAATAAAACAAAAGTGACAGGTATTAAAGAGACAATACTCTGAAATAAAAAAACATAACAATTGTAGTGGTAACAGTTGCATGGAATACCATCCATTGATGTACGAAATCCTTGACTCAAGACCATCATCAATTCTTGAAATTAGCGGGTGCGATACTCTTTATATTGAACACCTAAATGGTAATTTATCATACAAGTAAATATCTTCTTACCGAACCTTAATTTTTTTAATTGCAGGCGAATGGAATGAAGAATATTTAAATAACAACGTAGATGAGCACAATTCAGACATTGATTTGCCTTCAACATCCGCATTTTTGAACCCGCAGAATAACGCAGATGAAACGAATTGCGAGTTAGGAATAGATGACTTGCATTCAACGTGAACTTCATCGAATACCACCATAACGCAAATTCGACTAGATCGATCGAAGGGCAGAGGAAGTTACGCAAAGGCACTGTCCAGCTTTCAAGAAAGTTGGTCTCGCGAATGCAAAATTATGATTAGCCGCCAGGAAAAATTCTTTAGCGAGGAAGCGGAAAAACAGCGTGAATGGGAAACGAAAATGCAGGAAGAGCAGCGTAAGCACAATAAAAATTTGGTGCGTAGTAGCAATGAGACAATTGAAAGTGCTATCAGAGGTCTAATTGCATCGCAGAATTTAAATTAATTAAAATTATTTATTTTTTATTCTCTATTTGAAAATCTTTTTATTTTTTATTCTCTATTTGAAAAAATATTTCAATTTAATATTAAATTTATTATTTTCAATTATTTAAATTTATTATTAAGCTTACAAAATTGTAAAGAATTCCGCACGCTATTATCACATGCGGCATATTGTACACATCCAGGTCGCTCTTCTTATAAAGTATTCTCGATCTTCCTTTCAAGCGACCAAATGCTTGCTCCACAACAATTCGTGCTTGATTCAAATATAAGTTGAAGGATGTCTCTTCAACAGTTAACTCGTCCCTATAATTTTTCATAATCCAGTTACAAAGCGGATAAGCTGCATCACCAATAATATAATAAGGAAGTTTAAAAAGCATAGCTTCATTTGAGGCGTTGTAAATTCCGTCGATTTCCCTATGGCTTTCAGGAATTAATGTATTATGGTTTTTGTATAGAGAACTGCCCCTAAGCACTGATGCATCGTGTGCACAGCCAGGATTTTGTGCTGTGATATTTTTAAATAAATATTGATCACCCACAATAGCTTGCACTGCAATGGAACTATAACGCTTTCTGTTACGAAAGTCTGCAGCACCGTCTTGTGGGGGTTTAATTGGCACATGAGTGCCGTCTATAACACCAATAATATTTGGCAGTTTAAATTTTTGTTCAAATCTCGAGGCTATGCGTTCACATTCTGATGCATTTGGCCAGGATAATATTTTGCCGACTTGATTTTCAATTAAAACTTTACAGAAACTGTGAACACATAAGCAAACAGTACTTTTTGATACTTCAAATCCCTTTGCAATTACACGGTATTCAGCACAAGAGGCAAGTTTGTAAACTGCAATAGCTATTTTCTTTTCAACAGACAACCCTTCAACGAAAGTATTTTCTGCTGGTGCCATTTTGTCCTTAAGCAAATCTACAAGCCTGAAAAATATTTGTCGATTCATTCGAAAATCAGCAATCCATTATTCATCGTCATAGAACTGCAGAACTTCAACATCCCACCACTCCGAACTTCTCTTTCTTTTGCTAAAAGTTCTTATTCGTGGTGGAAGCTAAAAACAAAAATGCATTCTAAATATTTTATGAAAAACTTTATAAAAACATTTGCATTCATTAAAGCCTCATTAACAGAACGTATTGCCATTTTATTAAAGAGCTGCAATCGCATTTCTCGTAATTTTGTAAATTTTTTACGGAATGATTTTAAAATTAGCATTTTTGCTTTATTATTATTTTCTACAATTTTGGTTATAATATCTTTTTTTTGCAATAAAAGTAAAACACTTTGTAGTTTTACCATATTCATTTTTAAAATGTTTAAAATCAACATTTATGTTTGCTGTTAAACAGCTGATTGATTGACAGTTACCTTAAAAGTGCTTTTAATTCTTGTGCGTAAACGCTCTAAGAACAAATTTTAAAATCAGTTTTAAAAGCGATTTTAAGACTCGCGTAAACGTAGTGTATGTCTTTTTTTTGAACGTGCTGTTTGCGTGGAGCAATTAGGAAGGAACGCAAAAGGGATCAATGATACTGTTTGTTTCATGGCCAACGAAGCAAACTAACAACAGTTGACGATTAAACACGGTTTTAAACACGGTACATCGACTCTGGACACCGAATACTTGGTGAAATAATATAGTGAACCTATTTAAAATGACGAAATTAAAAAAACTACGAAATATCTCATGTATTATTTTATTTTTGGAAAATTTTCAATTTGTATTAAATGAAAAACAAATAGTTATTATTCAACAATTTTTTTCTGTAAAAATTAATTTAATTTTTTTTAAATCCATTTACTTTATTACAATGTTTTAGGTATGAATGACAATAAGTAATACATATTATTGTCAATCGTAATAATAGTAATTACGATCTGAAAAAGAAAGGCACGTACGGACTATACCTACTGACATATCCATATATACTTAAAATAGAAGGGTGTGATCTACATATACACAGCTAAAACCTATTTCGATATTTTTCTTCTCCTTCTTTTAAAAGTGTTGGAGGGAGTGATCAGGTGTGTAACCAGCGGGTTTGGTTGCATATATATGCGATGAGTGTAATTCTTTATAATATTTCATCCTCAATTGATGAGGAATAGATGCATTTGTGATCATTCGTAGTGTTTTAGTTGAAAACGCTGGATAATTGCCAGGTTTGAGGTTTTAGTACAGTTTTGTATATAAGCAGCTTATTGTCGAGTGACAATTTTAAATTTCGGCTGGGGAACCAAATTAAGTTTCGCAATTTGAGACCCAAGGCATTACGCTTTTTAAATAGATGTATGTTTAAGTATTTCGTTTCTACAGCTTGTAGCTATTGAGTATTGTTTATTAAAACAGGCGGGAATTTTTTAGTAAATGTTACCTAAACAGATTTTGATTCATTAGGTTTGATACGCCAATTTTTCATCCAGAGAGCAACATTGTTAAGGCAGGTTTGTGGTTTGCTGAAGGCACTGATTGGGTTACTGTCAACTGATAAAATAGCTGTGTCGTCTGCAAATGTACCGATAGTACTCTCATCGGTAAGGGGATACGAGTAAGTGATTATATCGTATTGAACAACAAACTTTCAAAGAAGGTAAATGAAGTCGAAAACTTTGCTATAAAGCTTAAAGAAGAGTAAAGCTTTGAAGTTAACTCTTCACGTGATCAAAGAGATCAAAAGCTTCCCACAAAATGGGAATGTTCAAAACATAGAAAAATACGCGACATTTAAACAAGAATAATGACCCAGACGCTCCGTCAAATCTTTTAAACAAGGAAAAACGTCCACCTCCTATTATATTAACAGAAGATTTAGAACACTAAAGTATACTTACCGCGCCAGAAAATGTTACAAAAATATAATTCTTCACTAAATTGTATTACTTCTTCACTAAATAATGGTATTAAAAAAAAATAAACTTAATTGACATAAATGACTATCGTAGCGTCACAAAAACCCTATCATCGCAAAATTTAAATTGGCACAGTTTCGAAAATAAGTAGCTAAGACCATGAAAAACGTGCAATGTTCCTGTTAACATTTGATCCCAAGGATGACATAAATAAAATACCGAACATTAAAGCTATACTAAAATATATTGTAAATAACGGCCATCTCTAATCCCTCAGCGCAGCTGTGTTGTAGCAAGAGAACTACAAAAATCACGTAACATGTAAATTAAAAATCAGCTGATAGCTCAAAATCACATGAACAGCACTGAATTTTTAATTAGTAAGCCTACTAATCTTTAAGAGAACAGAAAAAATAATTCAAAACGGTTGGCGTCAATTTCGAACAAACACTCATACTCTCAAATTGCTAAAGCAAATGTACCGCAGTCAATTGAGCAGAATCTTTTAGCCCAAATCCTGACAAAAATAAATTTTCAGGAAAAGATTTACTTATGTCTTGACAGATAGCTAAAGAAATTGAAAGAAAAGATACTTGATCAAAATAATGCCTCTTAAAATCCATACGGGGTGTTGTATATCCAAAATAGTTGTTTATTACAATAATTTTACATTTTTTAATGTCATATTTCAACTATTGATGCTATGTCCAGTATCCAAATCCCCAAAACTCTGTTCCATAATAATAGTAAAACTCCACATTCATTTTCTTTATACTATTAGTTCATATAATTTATTATTTGTTTATAACTTATAAAGTTTTAGTCTTAACTTATGGTTTCGTTTATACACCATAATTTATTATTACAATATCACTATTTTCTCATATAAATTACAATTTATATTTTATTTACTAAATTGTTCATCCAAATTATAATATTATCCTTAATATTGTCCACTTTATTTCCTTTTATCATGTTTGTCTTATGTCCACTTTTAAATATTATTTACTTTGACATATCTTTGAGGATGTCTTACTGACTTTTTGACTTCTTGTTAATATTATTGCAACTGTAAAATAACTTTGCCTACTTTTAGGTGTTATTAGAAAATGTCCCCATAAAGACTGCTATGCATTTATTAATTATTATTAAACAAAACTTTCAACTTTACTATATTAATAATCAAAAATACGGTCTTAATTCTTACTTTGAAGAAAGAATCTACTGTTAACTTTACATCACAACAGGGGGTTAAAGGCTCTCTTAGTCTGAAAAAGTGCGGACGTATGCCTAATTGCAGAAACACATTTTACTAACCTATTGTTTGTAAAATTACACAATTTTCAAGGTTATCATACAGATCATCCCAATAATTGTGCACCTGGAGGTACAGCTATAATAATAAAAAAAACAATAAAGCATAACGAGAAAGGAAAACTTGCTACTGCTGTGTTTCAAGCTACATCTGTAACTTTAGAAACACAAAGAAGCAAGCTTGACAGCTCCCTACAGCCCACCAAGTCACCAAATATATCGCGATCAATACGTAGCACTTATTTAAAAACACAGTCATCGATTTATCATGGGTGGTGATTTTAACGCGAAAAATACCGAATTTAGAAATAAAAGGAAAAGCAGATTTAAATTCAGGCTACTCACCAGTTTATCTCACATTGCTTGAATCTGTGGCCTCCACACAGCACTCTCTATATCTGATAAATAAACTGACAGATTGGAATTATTTTCGAAAGCGCTATACCTGTTCACCAGTCTGAATTTAAGAACACCACTTGATAATACATCAAATCGATCGAATTACATACTTGATCCGTTATAACATAGACACATGACTGTTAAAGGCACGTGTATTGTATTATAGGTCACAGGTAACACGCCCTTCGCTGTTCACTGTTAAAGCCTGCAGGGGTCGAATACGTTAGTTACTGTTTGAAGCCATCTATAGTTTTCGCCACTGTAATATAGACACAAGTTACTATTGAAGCTACGTGTGTTATACTCAGAGGCGAGGCGTCGAATGGTTCAGAGTGTTTACTGAACACCTTAACAAAGCTTCCTTTTTTGATCTTTTTTTTATTAGGTAAATAATCTCGCTGTTTTGCTACTTAACATTTTTTATAATAGCTTTTCCAACCACACATACATATGTTAGTTACATCCAACATTACTTATAATTAATAAAAGAGAAAATACATTCCTCTTAAAATATACTAAGGTTCAGAATAAAAACTGCACCGCGCTGCTTAAAAAGCATGCAAATGAAATAACATTCATATTGGGATTATGTTCAATATTGAATAAACACAAAACATACAAACAAATATAAAAATAAAAGAGAAAACAAGCCCAGCAAAATATGTCCGTAAAATAATTATAACTCTTTAATAAATGCGTGCAAGTGGTTCAAAAAAATAAGTGAACTTCCAATGTTATGCAAAGTAAATACAAAAGAAAAAAGAAATTATTGAGCGAAAATCGCTTTACATTTGACGAGAGGTTCAATCGACTAAATTGAACCGCAAGTTCATACAAAACGTGCAAATACAATCAAAGTCACGGTTGCCGTTTTATATGGGCAAATGGTTCAATAAAAAAACTGAACCGTGTAAAGTAAATACAAAGTAAAAGAGTAAATAAATGCATGAGAGTTTCTTACTCTTATGTAGAGGTTGAAAATAAACCAAAAACAAAGTCATTATTGCAATTTTATACTAGCAAATGGTGAAAGTAAAGAAAAAAATTAAAGAAATTTAAAGTGAAAAATAATATTTAGAAATGGATAAATGTGTGATTAAAGATTTGAATCAAATATCTTTTTTTAAACGATCTTCTGAAAAAATGGTTTTAATTCATAAAATGAATTGATCAACTCCAGATATGGAGAATTTGGTACCTGATGTAAAAATGTCGAAATCTGTGGTAAGTCGGCGTTTTTCTACAGCCATTTTCCATAAAAACCAATGGATCACAGGCTGCGAACATTTAAATAAATTGTTTTGTTGGTCTTGTACGCTGTGTGCTTGTGGGAAGGACAAAACTCAGGAGTAGGGAGAATACGTTATAGTTGGAATTCAGTTTTGATGAAATTGTGAACACCTTACCAAAAAGCTGACGCCTCGCTACTGGTTATACTCCGTGTTTTCTAAATTCACTCATTGTTAAAGCCTTGAATCTCGTTTACCTTATCACCCTTCACTTCAATAGTTCAGGACTTTCTGCCACCGCTACCTAATTTAATGCTAAGATTTAACTTATGGGCTCACCGCTTGTAAATATTCGCCTGTACCCGTGAAAATTAATAATCAAACGCTTTTGTATATGGAATTTTTCCCAAAACAGATAATATTTAATAAATTTAAATTTCAAATAATTTGTTAGTGATATTTATATTATTTTCGATATTAAAACTTAGAATTTTGTAGTTCACTTTAACCCATTAAGTACCAAGCAAGTTCAAACTTAGAATTTTATGGAAAAATGTTCAGAAAGATCTTATTTTAAGTTAAAAATATTCCCTGCAAATTTAAATTTTTTTTTTGAAAAGTAGTTTTCACACTAGGACCCATAGTACATTTTTCTCTCTTCGATAGTACGAACATTTTTATGTGTGTTTTGTTCGCAAATGTGGTATTTATTTACTTTTATGGTGAAGTAAGTATCATTGTAAGTTGTATAAAGTACACGTAAGTATAAAATTCAATGTTTTATGCTTTTAAAATATTTATTAATCAAAAAATATATTTGAATTATTACATATATAATGTATTATGTAAAAAAAAATTAACTTAGTTGCTTCATTGTCTATAATCAATATTGTAGAAAATGTACAATATTGTTCATTTAAATTTTAATGTTAAAGCAATTTTCTACATGACCATTTAAATGACACTTTTCACATGTAAAAACTGTGGCTTTTGGTGTTCAAATAATACAGCGGTGGCAATTTTGAGATTTTATGAAATGCACGCTTTCATAAAAACTCAAAATTGCCACCGCTGTATTATTTGAACACCAAAAGTCACCGATTATACGTAGAAAATTTTCCAGAAGATAAACATCTGCTGCACTGTGATTTTCCTTTTTCGAATCATGGTAAGCAGTAGCTTCTGTAATGAACATTGAGTTCTCTGATGCAAGAAAAAGGTTTCTGGTTGAAGTCTAACTGCGGCATCGGTTTTGTGTTAAAGCAATGTAGTTTCCAAGCGTTGACTACAGCACTATCTCAACACTGAACCCATAATGGCCACCACCATTTTTTGCTTTAATTCCCGATACGATAGTTAGCATTTCCATTATCATGTAAATCGAAGCCTCCCATAAGCCGGTAGTAGCTGTTGATAACTTGGGGCTGTGGGACACCAATCTCTTTTTTTCTCTCTGCTATAGCGTTGCACATTTACTAAGGGTTCAACAGAATCATACAGTATGTTGCAATGGATGTTCACAATGACTCAATAATTTCTTTACAACAAATGCACCGATATCGAATTGTTTGTTGTATTTATCAATTGCACCGGAGTATGGCTGAAACTGGAAGATATACCTACTATTCGAAAAAAGGGTTCATAGCTTATAACCGAAATGTGTTGGTTTCACAAGTTCTAATGTAAATAGTAGCGATTCAGGCATTTCTACAAGACCACCATAATCTTGTGCATTTGATTCGTATACAACTTCAGTAGTACCAAAATACTCTCTCACAATTAGACCAACGGAATTCAAAAAATTAGAATAAAATTCTAACCGGCTTACGTCGCAAGTAATGTTTGTTGATATTTTATCATCGACAATTATTTGATTATCTGATTCACCAGCAACATTATCAGGTGGCAAACATTATTATTCAATAGGTAGCGGAGTGTCACTTGGCACTAATAAGTCATCTTCACTCCAATTGTCAATAATATGCAATAGTTCCCGATTTCTTAGATATTTTAGGCACGACATTATAATTTATAATTATATTTATAATTCTATTTACATTATATATATTACTCGTATAATTTACAGTAAAATTATGACGACAGAACTTTTAGAATGAATAAATGTAAGCCCTATATAAAACAATCAAATTCCGACTAACTCAATCAGCAATTAAATATTAAAATAGACTTATTACTATAATGCATAGTAAAAAACATAAGTTTAAGTTAATTAGAAAAGTATGATATATATAAGAGAGATTACTCTCATTTTATTTCATCACTTAACGACAAACATGTATATTGCAGTGTTTCATCATTATACTGTTATGGCACCCAGCGTGGTATCGGTTTCGTGTTATTAAAAGTAGCGACGAAGCAACAAAATATTTTCTAAGCGTTTACTACAGAGCTATCTAAACAATGTTTAGATAGTACAATGTTTAGATAGCGCTGTAGTAAACGCTTAGAAAATATTTTGTTGCTTCGCTGATTTTAATAAAACGAAACCGATGCCTCAGTTAGACTTCAAGAATTTCATTACCGAAAACCTTTTTCGGCTACCGCTTCCGTTGATTCGAAAAAGAAAAATCGCAGTGCAGCAGAAGATGTTTATCTTCTGAGAAATTTACCACGTATAATCGGTATGCACATTTCCAAAAAACTCAAAATCTCCGGCGTTGTATTATTTGTACACCAAAAGCCACAAAGGTTTTCAACATTCTGAAGTTCAAAATGCGTAATACTATGTTTACATTACGAACTTTAGTGAACGAATTTTGCTAAAGTTGATTCAGCGTTTATATTATCGTTTCGGATTTTTATTTTGACAGTTGTTGTTTTTGTTGTCTTTTGCTTACATTTTTTTATATTTTGATGCTTGTGAATATTGTGTTCATTTATTATATATTTTGATGAAAATTATGGATCAAAATATAATTAAATTGCTCTGCAGTGAATTTGAACAACAAAATAAAATTCTCAATAATTGATTAAATTTATACGAATAAAATGCCGTAAAATAATTATTAAAAAATTGCAATTAATAGCGGCAAATAAATATAGAAGGCCAAGAAGTGTTTGGATATACGTAAGATTTTATGAAATATTTTTTTTGAATATGTTGATATGACTATTAAATATTTTTACAGGAAAGACATGGCAAGTTATAATAACTATAACTATATAACATGCATTGTAACTATATTACATGAATTTCTAACCAAAACAATAATCAGCAGTTATAATTACGTTACATGCATTTTATCATTGGTCAGCAAAAGACAATAAATTATTTATGGTTATGCGTAATACTTAACAATATATATTTTTTTTTTCTTTCAGATATAAATTTATGTACAAAAACGTCGGAGCTCCTGGCCGTTGCAACGACTCAAGAATTTTCCAATGACAACAACCCACAAGCAGAGGAAATAAAAAGAGCAATAGCTGATTATTTTGGTAATTTTTATTTATTTATTTTACCTTTTTTTTAAACTTATAACTACAACTATTTATAAAATATTTACATATTATTTACATATTTTTTTTTGTACTTCTAAGAGCTGCCTCATTATATCAACTTTTTCTCTTTCTCCTTGTTCAAGCATTTGCTTTTCGATTTTATTGCATTGATGCATTTGCTCCATTAAGTGATTTAACGCACAATATTTTTTCTTCACACGAATGTTTAAATGGTTCTTCAGACGATGATGAAACGCGGATGGAAATAGATTTACTATCGATTGGAGATGAAGAACAAAGCTTTTGATCCGAATTAACCATTGATTAATGAACTGCAACTGACAAAATAGTTTAATTTATAAAACATTTTGTAAACACGTACTTGTAAATAATGTAACATATACTTTTAAACTAAATTATTATTATAATATAATGTATATAACATTTTGTTAATACATACTTGTAAATATATGTAACATATATATTGGTAATACCATTAAAAATGATTGAAACATATACTTTACTTTAATTTGCTTGAGATATTGCAAACTATATGGTTTACACAAATATATTTTCATATCATACATATGATACATATTCAAAAGGAATATGAGAGCAAAAACTACAGATTACAACCACAGCACAAATACTTTTGAAATAACAATAATCCCCAAGCGGAAGAATTTAGGAGAGCTATAGCTAATTGTTTTGTTACTTTTTATTTTCTTATTAATATTTATATTATTTATATGAACTACAGTCCAGTATGAACCTTGGCTTCCCTCTCGATCTATCTCCATTTATCCCTATCTTCTGCTACTCTCTTCCAGTTCAGTACTCCATTCGTTCTTATATCACCATACACGTTCTCATCCCATCTTGTTCTTGGCCTACCTGTGTGGCTGGTTGTCATCTTTGCGTTGCGTTGAATATGCTGTTCGGCTTTCTGTCCGACCCAATTCTTATTACATGAGCAGCCCATTGTAACCTTTGCGACTTAATGTATCTCACTATATTTTCGTTTCTAAGCAGTTCTTTAATTTAATTATTTGTTCGTCTTTGAAAACTTTCTGCATCAATTTGGGTTGGCCAGTAGATTTGGCGAACTATTTTTCTTTCAAAAAATTTTAAAGCTTCTTCGTCCGTCTTCGCCATTGTCCATATTTCTGAGCCATATGTAGCTACCGGTCTTATTATTGTCTTGTACATTCGTAGCTTACTTTCCTTGGATAGTAATCTTAATTTCATTAAGTCTAAATAATTGTAAAAATATCTATTTGCTGCTTGTATTCTATTTCTTATTGCGATTCTGCAATCATTATTGTTGCTTACCAGCGCACCGAGGTAGGTAAAGTTGCTAACAACCTCAAAATTGTATTCACCAATTGATATGTGCTGCATACACGTAATCTCGTTCCTTCTTGCTAGCTTGAGGTATTTGGTTATATTTTCAATTATTCTAAGACCATAACATTTTTCCATCGATTGAGGTAGCACAAATATTTGATTAATTGTTGACCTACCAGGTCTAAAACTGCATTGATACTTGCCTACAGTATCACCAATTGCTTCATAAAGCTTATTTTTTAGAATATTAGAGAAAATTTTATAGCCACCATCGAGCAGCGAGATTGGTCTGTAGTTGCTGCATTCAAGTTTGTTGCCTTTTTAATAGACTGGGAAGACTAAACTGCTTTTTCATGCTTCTGATATTTGTTCGCTGTGCCATATATCAAGAAGTGCATTTCGGTATCTATCTGGTCACCTCCGTATTTATATTAACTTTAACCTTTTCACCGAATTTTTTACGTGGCCTACGCTCGGAAGATCGTAATTTTTCATCAGTTGCGGTATTGTTGTTATTACCGATATCGCTTCATTTATGCTGTTGAAGTTTAATGAGTCGGTGAAATGCTCCTTCCATCTCTCTATGGCTTGGTTTGTTTCAGTGCGTATTACCCCATTCTTGTCCTTCAAGGCAAAAGGTCTTGGTTCATATTTGTTACTAATACAATTTATTTGATTACAGAAAGCCTTTGTATTGTTTCTCTTTCTTTCTTCATTTATTTGTTTGATTTTTGTCTTGTAAAACTCCCTTTTTTCTTTCTACAAGGCTTATACGCAGTTTTTCTTTTTCACGGTAGTACAGAGTAGCTGCTCTTGTGCCTCTATTTATCATATTCATTCCCGCTGTATTTTTTATTGCAATTGCTTCCCTGCATTCATTATCGAACCATTCCATATCGTATAGTTTTCATCTCACCATTTTTTTCTTCTGCCGAATTGAGTATTCCGCTTTCTATTGTGCGGCATTTCTCTTCGCAATATCTTTCCTGGAACTTATTTTGTATCACGCTGCGATATCTTTCCAGATTACTCGCTGTTTTCTGTTTATCCACATCCCATTTGCAAATTTTTCTTATACCATATTTTGTTGTTCTATCTTAGTTACACTCTGTCTTATTACAGATGTTACCAAATAGTGATCTGAATTGCAGTTAGTTCCTCTGCAAACCTTAACATCGAGGATTGACGAAAAATGCCTGCCATCGACGAGAATATGATCAATTTGATTTGAGCGTCTATTTCCCGGCACTCGCCACGTACCCTTCTGTATTCGTTTGTGTTCAAAAAAGGTGCCCATTATTTCGAGATTTAGTTTTTTGCAAGCTGAGCAAGTTGTAACCCATTAGGGCTGGTTACTTCGTGTAGTGAAATTTTCCCGGATATTTCATTAAGGAATGGTTTTTTACCTAGTTTGGCGTTAAAGTCGCCTAGTATTATTGAGGTATTATTATTATATAGGGTCAAAACTCATAATGCTATCCTCGATTTTTTTGTCAATAAGGAAACCGGTTCCTTTTCTTCCCGTTTTGCCTTTAATTCCACTATAGTAAAATGAAAATGTTTTCTTGTCGATTTTTCCATAATCCGCCCATCTTACTTCTTTAACTGTGAGTATTTTGGGGCTATACCTGCGCATTTCAACAGCTATTTGCATCATTATTCCTGGTGTTAAAATTGTTAATACGTTCTATCTTCCAAATCTTAAGTCCAAATTTCGTCGCCATAGTCTGTGAACGTGTATCCTTCTATTATTTCGAGGCATGTCTAAGAGTTGCGTAGCGGTAAAATTTTTCCGAAGCAGGGTTGCTGGCCTTGAGATCAACCCCAAACTTGGAGGGTCAGATCTCCTTATTTGCTAACCCGAAGATAGGATTGATGTTAAGTAGTTAGAGAATTTCCGCTCAACTATATATTTTTAGGTCATACCGCCTGTACTAGGTCGTCAGAGCCTCGTATGCAGAAAACAGAATGCGCCACGGGTAGGTGACGATCCATGGCGAGATCAGTAGTTCAACATTGTATTCGGTGTCAGAAGGCCAGGCCGACATTGTATAAACAAATTCTGGAAAACTTGCCGAGTTCAAGAATAGAACCTGCACGACCTTTTCTTCAATCCGGTATCGATTTTTGTAGTCCGCTATTGGTACATTACAAGATACGCGGAAAGAAGCCTACTACAGTATATCTTGCGGTATTTTGTTGTTTCACAATAAAGGCTGTTCATTTTGAGCTAGTTGGTAATCTCAGTACTGATGCATTTATCGGAGCCCTCAAACGATTCTTGGGAAAAAAAGGTCATTGTAAATCACTCCACTGTGATAATGCAACTAATTTTTTAGGAGTTTACAATAAGCTAAATGAGCTATTATCTTCATTACATGCAGCTGAGCCACAAGAAAAAATCATAACGACATATGCAAATGTTGGGATATAGTTTAATTTCATACCTCCAAGGGCACCTCATTTCAGAGGACTTTGGGAAGCTTTGGGAAGTAAAATCAATGAAGCACTTATTAATGATCGTTAATATATCTTCCCAAACACCGTATGTAATGCAGTCTTCAATAAAAGTTATGCTCTGGAACGCAAATGGGCTGCTATGTTACATCAACAAAACGAACTACAGACAATTCTTTACAAAAAGACCATCGATATATGCCTAATAGCAGAAACGCACTTTACGATGGAATCACCTATAAAATTTAGAGGTTATGAAACTTACCACACTACTCACCCGAATAACAATGCACGAGGGGGAAGTGCTATTATAATAAAGGAAACCATCAGTCACTATGAAGAGGAAAATATCAGCTGTACCGAGTTTCAAGCCACAACTGTTACAATAAAAGTACAAAATCAAAAATTATCAATTATTTCGGTCTACCGTCCTCCAAGACATTCTATTAGTATAGATCAATATATAAACTTCCTTTCTAAATTTAAAAATAAATTCATTATTGGCGGCGATTTCAACGCTAAATATGTCCATTGGGGTTCGTGATTAACTACAACTAAGGGCCGAGAACTATTAAAAGCCATACAAGCCACAGGATGTGATGTCTTATCAACTGGAAGCCCAACATATTGGCCAACTGACCCAGCGAAAATACCAGATCTGATGGACTTTTTTATAACTCAAAAAATACCGAAAGAACTCTTACAAATAGAAAATGGATACGTTCTCTCTTCTGATCATTCACCTGTGCACCTATCTATTAATAAAAGTGTAGTCATAAATGAACCGTAGCCTTACCTAATAAATAGATCTAATGACTGGGATTACTTTAGGCTGTACCTTGAAAACACTCTTAATCTTAACTCTGATCTAAACTCCGCGACTGAAGTGGATAACGAAGTTCTTTTATTTACACAGCAGATTCAAAAATCAGCATGGATGAGTACTCCTCAGTTCTCTAAACACCAGATTAGACCAACTCTTCCAAAAGAAATTGATGAACTATATGGAAAAAAACGAAATTGCGTAAAAAATGGCAACAAACACGATCACAAACTGATAAAATGAAATTAAATAGGAAAACTGCACAACTACGAAAACTTATCAATAATGTTAAAAACGATAAGATACAACAGAATCTTAGAAGCCTTTCCTATGAGAAACGCACAGATTACTCGCTGTGGAAAGCCGTGAAAGCACTAAAACGACCTATAAAACATAATCCTCCTATTAAAGCAGATGGTACAACATGGGCCAAAAGTGACGAAGAAAAAGCAGATTTATTCGCAAAATTTCTTAAGGCAACATTTACACTAAATGATGATGGAAATAATCTTCCTACATCTAACTTAAATGCCTTAAACGAAACAATACAACCAACTTCGCTAAGGGAAATAAAAAATGAAATAAGAAAAATGAAACTAAAAAAGGCTCCTGGTTGGGATCAGATAACCGCTGAGATCTTAAACTAATTCCCTAACAAATGAATAATCAAACTAAGCAAAATAATTAATGCAGCTCTGCGCTTAAGACACTTCCTAATTTGTTGGAAAGTGGCGGAAGTACTTATGATACACAAACAAGGATAACCTGCTAATGAAGTTCCAATTTCTTTATTACCCGTTTTATCAAAAATCTTTGAACGAATTCTCCTTAATAGAATACAGACTGTTCTAACAAAAAATCAAATAGTTCCGAGTCATCAGTCTGGATTCCGAAAAAAGCATTCTACTGTAGAACAAATACACAGAATATGTGACAAAATCGAAAGAGCACTTGAAAAACAAAAAATTTGCACTGCAGTTTTCCTAGACGTATCGAAAGCCTTTGATAAAGTTTGGCACAAAGGACTTGTACATAAGATTGAACAGTGGTTTTCAAGACAAATATCCGAAATTATGTGGTCCTACTTATCTTGCCGATTCTTCAGAGTGAAATATAAAGGTGCGTACTCAACACTTGAACCAATTGAAGCCGGAGTACCACAGGGAAGTATACTTGGCCCAATTCTGTACCTAATTTACACAGCCGACTTACAAGTCCCACCAGAAAGTGTAATTGCCACGTTTGCAGATGATACAGCTATCCTTACCACTGGAAACACTATAAACGAATCAGCAGAAGCAACGCAACATTCCATTGATCAAATTATTAGTTGGCCTAAAAAATGGAAAATTCAGCTCAACTAAGCGAAATCCTTCCATGTAAATTTCACAAACAAAAAAATTTACTATTTGTCGGTAACTATGTGCAGTGCTCGAATACCATACTCAAACACAACTAAATACCTTGGCATGAACTTAGATGCTAAGTTGAAATGGAAAGAACATATAAAGAAAAAACGAGTTGAACTAGAGTCCAAATACAAAAATTTATATTGGCTTCTTGGGAAAAAATCACACGTCTCTCTAAACAATAAATTAATGATATACAAGCAAGTCTTAGCTCCGGTGTGGACGTATGGAATCCAGTTATGGAGATGTGCACCAAAATCCTCTATTCAAATCATTCAAAACTTTCAAAACAAAGTTTTAAGAAATTTAGTCAACGCTCCGTGGTTTATTAGGAATACTGACCTCCATCGGGACTTGAAAATCGAATCTGTGGCTGCAGTAATTCAAAAGTTCGCGGTAAAGCACTAAAAACGATTACAACAGCATCCAAACGAGACAGTCAACCATCTGTCTAATACATCTGGCCTGCTGAGGAGACTTAAACGAACAAAGCCTTCAGATCTATTCCCGAATCAGTAGTCCAATAATAATTTAGATTACTACTCTATTAGCACTAAGTCTTTGACAACTTGACCATTCAAATATGTATTCTGAAATGTAACAAAACTGCTTGATAGTTCTTTGTATGAACTAGTCGTAGTCAAATGAAACATGTCTTTATATTATTGTATATATTGTGAATATATGAGTAGTAAACAATTGTAATTGAAATAGAAGCAATTCTCAACTCTCGTCCTGACAACTCTGTCAAGTAACGTGAATGACTATACCGCACTGACACCAGGACATTTCCTGATTAGTGAACCACTGATATCGACAGTAGATGTGACATCAAATCAACTTCAAGCAGGATTGTTTACAAGATGGAAGTTGGTGTCTCACCTAAAACATCAATTTTGGAACCGATGGAGTCAAGAATACTTGACTGAGTTATAATAAAGAAATAAATGGAGAACCCGTTGTGAAAATGTCCAACCAGGGACAATGGTGATCATAAAGGAGGACAATGTGCCTGTGTTACATTAGCCGCTGGGAAGAATTATAAAAACATTCAAGGAAAATAATGGAGCCGTTCGAGTTGCAGATGTGAAAATATCCAGAGGAGTTTGTAAAAGGTCAATTCACAAATTAGCACCTCTATTGACGGTGGATGAACCAATCTGTCATGATAAACAAACAAGCCATCAGCCAAGAATAGATTCACAAAAACTGGAAACACCTAACAAGATTAGAAGAATAACACAAGGAGTCAACTTGGTCACAACCATAATGTTGACATTATTGTTTTTACCCTTAACACTGACCACACCTGTTCAAATGAAATCAAACGAAAACCTTGAAACAATACATTTCGAACAAATAGGACATGTCAAAACGATAACATCATATTGTTATTTAGTTGTGTATTATGACTTAAACCGAATACACCAGGAGCTAGCAGCATTAAATAATGGGACAATAGCAATACAACACTTGTGCGGACAATTAAATTATAATTCAAGCTGCACAGCGTTACCAAAATATTTTAAACATGTAAGGGATAAATTAACGTTGAATAATGGAATGATCTCGACTACTCGTCAAAAAAGATCTGCATTGGATATAATCGGGAATGTAGCACATTCACTATTTGGAGTACTAGAATCAGAATATGCTAACCATATATCAGACATAATCATCAAGATTCACAATGATGAAAATCATTTACTTGAACTTCTAAAAACTCAATCTTTGATTCTTGATGCAACAATAAACATTGTTAAAAGAAATCAGAAAAAAACAACCGTTAAAATTGAACAGTTTGAATATCACATTAATGATGTAACAAAACAACTAAAAAATTCTGAGAACGTCGTTAACCAGATTGAAAGTCCACAGACGCTTCTATCTATTGCAATCCAAATGACTGATTTCAGCAAATCTGCAACAAATCCACTCATCAATACTTGATGTACTTACAGATTCCAGACATGGTAAAATCAACCCATTGCTCGTTTCACCAATTCAATTAGCACAAGAAATCAATCAAGCAAGAAATCATTTACCTGTCAACACTCAGCTACCAATACCACAGGATGATTTTGAACAGTTATATAAGGTGATGTCCGCCAGAGGAAGCATCACAAAGAATCACGTAGTATTTCATATTAAAATACCATTAACCAGTGTAGAGCATTTCTAGCTGTTTAATGTGGTACCAATACCAATAATAGTTAACAATATTATTGTGTCCATAAAAACGGAGTGCTCAATATTAGCAACAAACTCGCACAGAGATAAATACTTTTGCAGGATGTTCTGCGAATATGTGTAAAAGTAATAAATGACACTGTTTGGTGTCCGCATGTTAAAACAATTTACAACAAAGGCGCTGATAAATGTGATTGCAAAGTGAATGCATTAAATAATGAAACCCAATAGAATTGCGACTTAAAGCGGTCAACCTCAAGTTCTGTGTGGATCCAATTAAAACATGAAAATCAATGGATATTTGGACTGGTTGCACCAACACAGTTTTCAAGTGTATGTGTCAATGATATTAGCCAAATCATATTTACAGGATCCGGCTGGTTACAACTACCAGCAGAATACAGTATGAAACATGATTCGATGACACTTCAAGGTCATCGACATGTAACATCTACAATATACAATGATTATACGAATAGTGGACTCATGCAGGATATAGTCACGCCACAATGGTTCGAAACAACGTTACAATTTCTAAACACCACCAAGGATGATGTGAATTCAGTAAACATTTTAGATAGCATTCAGAAAAAGCTTGCAAACCAAAAACTTGAATTTGCTGAATCTGTACGAGACCACACTTATCACTTTTCTATTGAATACGGCGCTCTCATATGAACATTTGTAATCATCATCTACATCGGTTGGTCACGTTGGACAACACGAAGGTTAACTAAAGTGATACTAGCAGGTCCTCAAGTAATGCCACGTCATAAAGGATTTAAAGTAAAAGTTGAATAGTTAAACCTAGAGGTTCAACGAAGGGGACTGTATGGCTTACGTCTTAATATTCTACAAAATTTGGATTTTTATGTTATCATATTATTTATTATTTAGTTTAGTATATTATGTTTTTAATTTGTATTTTTATTTATATTTTGCAGTATAAGCATATGTTGTAATTATTATTGCTTGCACAATTCACGTGCTACTTGTTTGTTTATAGGCCAACGCTTTGTCAGTCATTGATTACCAAAAGTGCAATGTTGCAATATTAGCTTTTTAGTGGGTAATGCACTGACGAAAGTCTTTGGTCTTATTAAAGTGAAACAATTAATAAATATTTTTTAAAGTAATACAGTTTTTATGTCAATTATTTAGTTTGTGTTTTGTATATTGCAAATTAATGCATATTTTTAATTATGTCAATACTGACTTGTATATTTAATATTTTGATGATTTAGCGATTTCATGTATAATAATATTGTATATAAATAGAAATATTAATAATAAACGATCAGATGCAAAACAAGAAACTCATTTTTATTTATTTACGGCAATAGCTCAAGGGCTAGTCTGCGAAATCACAATTTATAACAAAACTACTAGTTTATGTGCTAGATAGTATAAACGGTTAAAGGATAACCTTTAGCCGTTTTTCACCCTCTAATATAAAACTTGAACTTAATGTATTAATAATTCCAATAATATTAACAACATTAATAATACAAATAATATAAATAACACAAAAAATACTAATATTACAAATAATACTAATTATACTAATATTACTAATAATACTAATAATAATAATAATCAACAGTTCTTACCCATTTAAAATTGCACGGTACAACTTCAATGGCCTAAAAGCTAAACTATCTAAAACTGAAACATTCAATGACTTCTGGTTTTAAGTGAAAAAATGGCAACCATTGAAGGAGACAAAAATCAAGAAGGAATTAAGCCTGTGTTGACCGAAGATGTGACAAAGCCATTACGGAATCAAAGGGCGTTGATTCGCGTAATTGAAAAAGAGATGAAGGAAATAGAAGCAACATTCGAAGAACCACAACAAGAAGAGGTTTACATGACAAGTCAAACACGATTGGAAAATTACCTCAGCAAGTTAAGTCAAAACAACGATATAATATGGAACTCCACCACTGCAGACACGGTAAGGAACTACAGTTGGAAGGTGTTTTTTGAAATAGAAAGGAAATTACACAATAGATTGGTGTTAATAAAATCGAAGCTAAAATTGTTAAATTCTAGTGATAAAATTCTAGTTGATAGAGACAGCTAGTATTTTATTACAAACGTGTTCCACAAAAGATGTAATTGGAAGCCCGCAATTCATCACAACACAACACAACACACCATATCAAAACACAACAAAACATCAAAACCAACATACTTGCTAACATTGGATTTTGGAATTTAAAGTTATTTATTTTATTAATTATTATTATTTTTTTATTATTATTATTATTATTATTATTATTATTATTATTATTATTATTATTATTATTATTATTATTATATTATTATTATTATTATATTATTACTATTATATTATTAATATTATATTATTATTATTATTACTATTATTATTATATTATCATTATATTATTATTATTATCATTATTATTATTATTATTATTTTATTATTATTATTATTATATTATTACTTTTATTATTATTATTATATTATTATCATTATATTATTATTATTACTATTATTATTATCATTATTATTATATTATTATATTACTATATTATTATTATTATTATTATTATTACTATTATTATTATCATTATTATTATATTATTATTATTATATTATTATTATTATATTATTAATATTATTATTATATTATTAATATTATTATTATATTATTATTATATTATTATTATTATTATATTATTATTATTATTATATTATTATTATTATTATTATTATTATTATTCTTAGTATTATTATTATTCTTTTTTTTTCTCTTTTTGTTTATTCTTATATGTTTACTTATTAGAATATAAAGTATAATATTTTACACATTTTCATTTTTTTTTACATCTTCATTTTTATTTTTATTATTTTCTTTTTTATATTAATTTAATTTAATTTTACTTATATTTATATAGTTAATTTAACTTAATATCAATTAATATTAATAGTAGTTAAATTAAGTAAATCTTATAGCACACCTGCTATTTGCATATATAACCACGTATGCAAATGAGCAATCAAAATCTAGAAAGAAGACATACTATAAACATTCCAAGTAAACGTAATGCTTATTTGGTAATAGACGCATCGAATACGTTGCCTCTGAAAACTACACAAACTAACAAGACTTTGTCAAACATTGCACCTTCAGCAGCTTCGCTTGCATTTTCCGACTTAGCGAGTCCAAAAAATAAAATAAAGGTCCAAACAGGCATGGAACGCTATGTAAATATGAAACGCAAACTTAGTCCTCAAAAAAGCAATTCAAAAGGTGCTAAAATAACTAAAACTATCAAAGATAGTGCAACTACAAGCATTCTTTCTGGCAATAGATTTCCTGAATTAGCTGAAACTACAGAAGAAGCTAATCAGCCTATTAACAAAAATTTTAAACCGCCTCCAATCTACCTGCGTGAACGCAGCTCAAATTACCTAGTTACAATCCTTGCAAGTCTGATTGGAAATAATACTTTTCATATTGTTCCTATAACTAGGGGCAATATACACGAAACCAAAATCCAAATCGACACTGAAAACAATTTTAGAGTCATAACCAAATATTTCGAAGGCAGCAAAAAAAATTACTACACATACCAACTAAAGAGTAGTAAGGGCCTTGTTGTCGTAATTAAAGGTATCGAATCAGATGTAAAACCCATTGAGATAACAAATGCCCTAAGCGAAAAAGGCTTTAGCGCTAGAGCAGTTATAAACATTGTTAACAAAGATAAAATCCCACAACCTATGTTTAAAGTTGAACTTCACCCGGAAGCTTCTAAGCTTAAAAAAAATGAGAGCCATCCCATCTACAACCTACAGTATTTACTTCACCGCAGAATTAGCGTTGAAGAGCCACAATGCACAAACTGCCAAGAATATGGCCATACTAAGTCATATTGCACTCTTCGTACAGTATGCGTAGCTTCTGGCGAGCTTCACCATAGTTCCGAATGCGATAAAAAAGCATTAAAGGATACCAACTCCAAAAAATGTAGCAACTGCAGTGGAAACCACACTGCAAACTACAGAGGCTGTCCTATTTATAAAGAACTGAAGCACAGGTTAGTTCTGCAGAAAGAAGCGTTGCGTAATCCTACAAGAAGCAACACCATTAAATTAGTTGAAGTACCTCAACCTTTAACTTCTAAGTCTGTTACACCAGGCGTTTCATATGCTAATGTCGTTAAATCTGACAAGCAACAAGCCCCTCCAGTTCAAAGTAATAGTTTGGAAATAATGATCTCCACTCTCACTCAGAGCTTAACTCAGTTCATGTCAATCATGCAAACTACTCTTAACGAGATAGTTAAAATGCAAATGTTTTTGTCTAAATAATGAGTACTTTAAAAATTTGTACATGGAATGCAAACGGCTTAAGCCAACATAAACTTGAACTCACAAATTTCATGTCTCGAGAAAGTGTGGATGGAATGCTCTGCTCAGAAACACATCTAACAAACAAAAATTTCTTTTCTATTCCTGGTTATTTATTCTATAAAACCAATCACCCAGATGGCAAAGCACATGGTGGTACAGGAATTTTGATACGATGGCGTCTAAAACACAATTTTCTAGGTACATATGCTCATAATTATATGCAAGCCACATCAATATGCCTTAAGCACACAGGAAAAAATTTAACTTTATCGGCAGTTTACTGCCCTCCTCGTTTCA
>NC_051846.1:97405786-97440937 GCF_002237135.1 Teleopsis dalmanni | reverse complement strand
TATCGAGTGTTGGCAATAGGTCGTAGAGGTCTTATTCAAGATAATTCAATTAATCAATATATTCTCAAAGGACTAAACGACTATGGAATGCAGCAGTCGCTGGCTAGTAATTTGTATGTGACATCAAATGATCTTCTAGTTGTAATACGAAGGCATTTAGCAAATGCGCCACTGCGAGTTCAACAGAGAGTGTATAAAAATATTACTAGGCAACCGATTTTAAACCTCCAACGTCAAATACAAAAGGCGAAAATGCACGGATAAGATGCTATAACTGCAACGAGGAAGGACAAGTAGGTCACACCGAAGCAAATTGTAGATTTGGAAAAGAGCCGGTAAAGAAAATTAAAAAGAATACAATTTCTCCGTTATCTGGAATCATTAAAGAAGTACAAATCAATGGTGTGTTTTTAACAGCATTTATAGATCTAGGCAGTTCAGTGTCTTTAATTAGAAAAAGTTATGCTACAATGTTTCGTGGTGAAATACCGTATACAGGACGTGCGTTGCAAGGGGTGTTTGGCGGCGGTTATGAATGTACCACACAGTTAAATGTAACTTTACGGATAGACGCAATAGAATTTTCGGTATCTCAATTGATTATCGAGGACGAATTCATGAACAAGCCAATTTTGGTGGGTAACGACGTGCTGTGCCAACCAGGGGTACGATTTGTTATAGAAGATGATTCCAGTAGAATAGAGAAAATTGAATTCACCAATTTTGATCCCAATATAAATGAAAATTCCAAAGATGAGTTAAATAAGTTGTTGGTAAGCTACGCTGACTGTTTTGCTTCCAAAATGTCAGAGATGGGTAAATATTACAAAAAGAAATTAACGATTCGCCTAAAGTCAGACGTAATGTAATGATATTCAGTGGTTAGCAAAATGCCAGCAGGTCAAATTATTACATATTTAGGTGATGGTGTTATACTAAGCAAAACAATATCAGAAGGTTTACAGCGGTTACAAAAATTCTTGAATATTCTTTGTGACGAGGGGCTAAAGCTGAAACTAACGAAATGTGGTTTTCTGTCAAAAGAAATTAATTTCCTTGGCCACCGAATAAATGAAAATGGAATATGTCCAGGCGAAAGAAACATATTTGCAATTAAAAATTTTGAACGACCGAAAAACGTTACGAAGGTGCGCCGATTTCTTGGTCTCACAGGTTTTTTTTTTAAGTTTGTGAAAAACTATTCGCTTATTTCAAAACCGCTCATAACGTTGCTGAAAAAGGATAATGTTGAATTCATATGGGACAAACCACAAGAAGAAGTATTTTGTAAACTAAAAGAACAGTTATGCTCCGAACCAACTCTTGCGATTTATGATCAGCGGTATATTATTTCAACGATCTGACGACAACATTTTATTGCCTGTATGTTACTACAGTCGCCATTTCTTCTTCTTCACAGTTCGGAAGAAAAATACCATAGTTACACGAAGATAAAGACAGTAAAAGAAATTTGTCGTTTTTTGGGAATCCTAAATTATTACCGCAAGTGCATTCCACAGGCCTCTAAATTGCAAGCACCCTTAAATAAACTATTAAAAAATTCAAAAAAGAACGACAACACGCTTATAACATGGATTGCTACGTTAGATACAGCGTTTGAAAACTGTAAAACAAGTTTAACCGCGTTACCTAAATTAACATTTTTGTCTCTATTAAGTGCAATTCGATTGACATCGGATGCATCAAGCAACGCAGTTGGTACAGTACTGGAACAGCAAGAAGGTGATGTTTAGCGACCGGTTGCGTTTTTCTCTTCGAAGCTCAAGGCAGCGCAGAAGAATTACAGCACTTACGACAGAGAATTGCTAGCTATATATTTAGCCATCAAAAATTTTGGACATTTACTGAAAGGTAGAAATTTTACAATTCAAACAGATTACAAACCGCTCAGCTATGCATTCCAACAAAAGTCAGATAAAGTGTCACCGCGTCAACTACGACAACTGAGTTTTATTGCAGAGTTTACAACAAATATATTATACATAGATGGTAATGACAACATAGTGGCTGATAGTTTATCCAGAATTGATGCAATTAATATGCCTACGGTTATAGATGTCAAGATGATTAGCAACCATCAGAAAATAGATGAAGACCTTAAGCAGCTATTAAATTCAGATTCAGCACTTCAATTTCAAAAACTTTTTTTACAACCCGATATGTCAACCTTTTGTGATGTATCAACAGGAATCATAAGACCATATATTCCATCATCACTTCGAAAGAAAACATTTGACACAGTGCGCTCCTTAGCTCATGCTGGCACTAAGTCAACGACAAAACAACTATGCAGCAAGTACGTGTGGCGTCAATCCGAAAAGATGTAGCGAATTGGGTACGCTCGTGCCAAAGTTGTCAACAAGCAAATATAAACAGGCATAATAACTTACACCACAAGCTTTCAGTCCATTGGATCAATGATTCGATCATGTACATTTGGACTTAATAATACTTCCCGAATGTGACGGTTACAGATATGCGCTAACCATGATGAACAGATTTACACGATAGCCAAAAGCCGTTCCGTTAAAAGATATCACCGCCGATACAGTCGCAGTAAATTTTTATGCACACTGGATATCGCGATTTGGGTCCCCGAAAATCATAACAACTGATCAAGGAATCCAGTTCGAATTTAAGGCGCTAGCAAATCGTTTAGGCACGTAAAAATACGAACATCTCCGTATCACCCAGAATCTAATGGGTTAATTGAGCAATTTCATCGCACCTTAAAAACAGCACTTATGTCGCGACCTCAACACGCATGGATACAATTGTTACCATCAGTTTTACTAGGACTTCGATCCTCTTATAAAGAAGATATCAACACTTCAGCAGCTGAAGTGTGCTATATGGAACAACATTACGTCTACCGGGAGAATTTTTTGTGGAAAGTAACACGCCTCCAGACGAACAAAAATTTCTAGCAACATTACGCGAGCACACCCAGCAAGTACGACCAATTCCGACGTCCAATCATTCTAGCAAAGCAATATTCGTTCACAAAGCATTGGACATTGCGTCTTATGTATTCGTAAGGGCAGACCATGTAAGGAAATATACACAGGATCACATAAGGTAATTAAAAAAATCAACGACAGACTTTTTATGGTTGACGTATGCGGTAAGCAGGTTAACTTATCAATAAACAGTTTGAAACATTAGTGGCGGGTTACAATCAACAATTAACAAACCAGACCACCGGCCCAGCTATTAAGGGGGAAGTACTGTGGCGAACTCGCCACACACACTGCAGCGCCCTCTGTGTGTGAGTGCACACGCACTCGCTCCATCTGTGGCCAAAAGAACCATTTTCAACCAGCAGCTAACTTTAGTGGCTGGCGACTGGTTAACTTCTTCCTTTTTGCGCGTTGTTATAACACAACGTTTTTTCATCGTCTTGTTTTGTAAATTATAAACATTTGTTATTTGTATTAAAAATAAAGTATGTGACAAAAACCCACATATCGTTTACGATGATTATTTTCTTGATGTGGAATTTTCACATTTTCTAAATCTGGCTCATGGTGTGGAAATACAATGTCAAGCAAGGGCTGTTTTAGCTTCCACCCCGACCTTATTTTATATGCTGTGTTAATTTACAGCCATTCTTGTTTTTAATTTATTTTTGGTCATCCCAACATATACTCGATCACATACGTCGTACCCATCACCTTTGCAGTTAATTTGGTATACTACGTTTAATTTGTCCAAGTTATTTATTTTTGTTTTTAAGTATGAATACAGTGCGTTCATTGTATTTCCAGATCTTTGTGTGATATTATAATTTGATTAGTGATGAATATTAGATGTCAATATTTGGTTAGAGAGTTTAGGAATATGTATAATGCTTTTATATATTTTTTTTATCCTTATTCCTAGTGTCATTCTGAAAGACGTTGATATTTGTGATAATCTTTTCCACATTGGAAGAGGGGAAATCATTTATGTTTAGAATTCTTCGAAGTTCTTTCTGTAAATCATTATGGAACATTGGATCGGTTAGATGTAGAGCTCCTTTTATCATATTTTTAACTATATTTTGCACTATATGGTATGGATGGTTTGAATAAAAATTGATGATTCTTCCTGATGCAGTTGGTTTTTGATACCATTTGGTAAAGATGTAATTATTGTGTCTTAACAATTTGATATCAAGATAAGAAAGAATATTGTTAATTTTATTTTTCAATTCTATTGCTTTCTTTATATTATAGTTAGTGTTTTTTGTTAAATTCTTGAGAATGGATGCCATATATTGACATAATTTATATGATCTTTGGACCTTTGGTAAGCCATATATTCTAAAAGGATAAGCAGTAGTCGCTATTAAATTTTATTTCTCCTTTTTATCAATAATGTGGTCATCATATAATTTAGTTACTAAAGTTATATTTTTAGTTTGTAATGACGTTGTAGGGTCTTTTCTTAAAACTCTATAAGACATTATATCATTTAACTTGTTGTTCATTTTTGAATCATAATCTGCTTTTGTTATGGCAACAGTTTTGTTGACTTTTGTCTAATTTTACTATTACTATATTATTATTTAGGTTACCCGAGCAATTACAATTGGCGGCCGAGCAGGGACAGGCAGACATCGCAAAGTTAAATCAAAGTAATGCCCACGTTACAATGACACAGTCTAACATGATCAAAGGATAAAATCCAGATATTATCATTCGTAGTTCAATTTAAGTTTGTTCCACAGAGAAACATACAAGACGTTCGCATTAGCAGCACATCATGGATTCATCGTATGCTCAAACCGTGGAGCGGATACGGAAATGGTCTGTAAGGTGCAATGGAGAATTTAGATCTGTCTCTTCTATTTTGTGGAAAGCATAGAAGAGTTAGCAGGCTTCGACGACCACAGCGTGAATCTAGTTCCCAGGATGATGCCCATACTGCTTGAAGACAAAGCACTGATCTGCATTGAAACATCTGGTCAAGCTTCAAGACGGAGTTTCTATAATTTTTCCTTTCAACTAGGTATTTCAACGTCGAGACTTTTCGAGCTTAACATAATTAACATCCACAAACGATACTATTGGAGAATACAGTGAGACGCGTACCTTCTACGCCGATACAGAATAAACTTATTCACTGTTCAAATTTCGAGTCACTTATACTCAACCAGCAGCGAAGTAATCAGCAACAAAACCAACCGAGCAACTGGAGTAATAGCTAAAATTGTAAATCCAGTAACAGCAACACTACTTAAGCTAAGCACGTTAACACAAACCACACAACGTCGAAGTGATCTAGAACAACACTCAGTACCACTGCACGAAAACTCACAAGAGCAAGTGTTATGTAAATGCCTCATAACCCCGCTGCAAGATTCAAGGACTGACAGAAAAACTACAGAAGTATGTAATCAACAGCTAGTCACGCAAGGTCAGCAAATGTTCCAAGTCCAACAGCTAGGCACGCCGAACAACGATGATAATATTTTTAGTTATAATGGGTAGTTATTTTCAATTATCTGTTTAATACAATAGATAATATACCTAGGCTCAATAGATAATATTTCGTTGATGCTATGGACAGACAATGATAGATACAATAGTTGATGTAATGTGTTTCAGTTTAATACAATAGATAATATTTCGTTGTCTACTTAGAACAGACAATGATAGATACAATAGTTAATGTAATGTGTTTTAGGAGACGAGACTTGATAACTTGTATGCTCCGGGACTGAAAATAGCAGTTATTAAACTCATAGTTAAGTATATTGTTATCATTCTAACAACTTTCATCCTTAATATCATGCATGCTCTTTATATATGAACGTTTGAAAATAAAATATCCCTAAAATAATTTTTGAATGAAATTACAAAAACAACTACCGCCATATGCATTTTATGTTTTCGTTTTTAAAAATATGCGGCAGGCCTATATGAGTTATATTTTGTTTTCAAAAATAAAAGTTGTTCTTGATTTTTATATTTATAAGGTAAAAACAGTTATTTGTGCGTTTTAAAATAAAAAACAGAGTTATTTGTGTGTGAAAAAATAAAAGGCACATGATAATAATTATTTTTGATAAATATAATATTAAGCAAATTTAATTACTATATTGTGAGTTATTTTAAAAGGTAAATCATAACAATTATAAGGTGATTTTTTTTTTAATGATTACTGTTAAAGTATTAATTGCAGTGTTAGAGATTTTTTTTATTAAACGCATTATATAAGGTAACATAAAATTTCCATAATATTAAATCAGTAATTTGTGTTTTCAAAATATGTTTCTCTATAACTTAACATCAAAGAATTAGACTAGACCTTTAACTATAGAGTCGAGACTGTCACATAGGATTGTTTAAGTAAAGCCATATTTAATGGGTTTTAGTATTCATATTAGTTGAGTTGATAATTGAGAAATGCAAATAAATTGTAAAAGCGTTTTTAGAACTAACTTAAATTATTAACTTTTGATTGAATTTTTATTAAACTGTTTGGAGCTGCATATATTTTGACTGCACTCAACTATAGTGAAACAGTGAGCCAAAATCAATTAACAATATACAAAAAAGAACAATTCGTAAATGGTTATGTATTGACTTAACCAACGTTGGATTGGTAAATCTTTTGTATGGTTGTATCAATGAAATATGGTGTTGGTTTACAGTTCAACTCACAAAAAATAAAAATCTGTACCAATTAAAAGAGTATTATGTATCTGTGTTAGAACATATTAAATGACTTGAAAATAACTTATATATTTATGAAGTAGATATTATAGCAATGTGAATATTATTGGGAATATATATGAGTTTTAGTATTAATATAACCTTTGCCTTTTAGCCGGCATTTAATGCTTCTTTTACTTTATGTCGACATAAATATTTAGTCCTTTTTTAAAGCTTTTTCCATTGACGTCATTAAGAAAACTTATCGCATCTGCGCAATGATAATCTAAATCCCATACTCTCCAAAGTTACAGCCTTGTAGTATAGAGTAAAAGTGTAGGGTGCAAGTGCTCCATCAATAAAGTTTCTATTGTAAAAACCAACCAAAAAAGCTTGAAGTAATAACACAATTCCAAACATTGTTCAAAGAAATTAAAATATAAATACAAAATTTTGCAAAATTTTATCTGAAGTTTTTAAATAAAATATGTACTTAATTAATATATACTTTCAATTAAATTTTGTACTTAAAACACATGCTTTATTTTAATTTCCTTGCAAAGGCAAACTACTGGAAAGCAAGAAACAAAATCAATAAATAAAAAGGATATCGTTGTACTTGATAACTGTGTTCTAATGACGTCACTCAAAAGCTTCGATTTTTTAAGTGTATTTCTTCTGGTTTATGTAAGACAAATTAAACTTGCTCACAAATGAACTTACAAAACCTATAGTCTGTCGCATAAGAGCCGCGTAAGAGCGTAGATGTATTTTAAGGAAATATGGTTAAAATAGAATTTTATATATTGAATAAATTTAATATACCTTGAAGTTACAAAAAAAATGCAACTTATATTAAAATATTAATACCAAACAATTAGCAACATCCATTTGTTTAAAATTGAGAAATGTTATTTGATAAAATAAATTTTGTTTGAAAACTAAATAAAATAAACAATTGTACTTATCGTATCATAAGTTACAACAGTCAACTTTTTCACTTCGATTAAATAAAAAATTTTTCGAAAGCAATGTTCGATTTCTAAATTATTTGTATGAAGCTATGTGATATCATTACTTGGAAATAACGAATTAACTATTCTGCAAGTATCAGCAATGGAAAACAGGTCAAAACTGAATCCTCAGCTTCATCAATGTTCTACAGACGAAATAGATAGCAATATTCAAAATAATGTGAATACTCCACCAATTGAATGGTATAGTGCTGCTGTGAATGTTGAACATAAATCCCAATCGGAAAAAATTGAGGACCATAGTTCAGTGCATAAAAAGTGTCTTATTTCCGCAAATGATGCAAAACCAAGCTCCATTGTCGTACTGGTAAATGAACATAAGTCACCAACAGACCCAGAATTACAGCCTCTAACCATATCCAACATTAAAGCAGCGGAAAATTTGGAACCAATATCAGCCTCACCTAATAAAGAAAATGATGAAACTTTATGTCTTACGCAACAAACTGTTAGAAGTAGTGGGCGTAATTCTTTGAGTGAATCACAAAGCCTACGTAAAACTTTGCAACAACTGCCTTCAAATGTAACGGTGCACCGACACCGACGTCATTATTCACCAAAAACACAATCAAATCGTACGGCAGATACTAGTTCGTCTATTCAAGAAGGTATTATAGGATTTGTGAGTCGTGAACAGAAGCAACAGCTTTTAACAACTTCAGCACATAGTATATTGGACAGTGGAGGAGCAACTCGAAAATTACAGTCCTTTTCGGATCCACAAGCAAGTCCAGCACAACGCTCATTACGCTGCCGCAACAATTTTGACAAAAGTCCAAGAAGAAAACGAAGTAAATCAGAATCAAGACGACGCAGAGAGAGAAAATTAATAGCTGCCGGGGAAATAGAAGTGCGTCAAGCAAACGAAACGTTAATGCGATATCTTAAACAGTGTTCAGAAATGAATGACGCCTCTTTATCAGGTGAACTGGAAATCGATAAAAATATCGATGAGCGCAAGATTAATCGAAAATCAGAATCACAGCGAAGCAGACGTGGGCGATTACTAAGTAAGTGGGATATATTTAAAACATATAAAAGAAGCTTAGTGTTATAGAATTCTTACATTCTTAAAAAGAAAAGGTAAAGAACCTTAATTTTTCAACTAAATTTACTGAATTCATCAGACTTATTATTTATGTTGTTTTGTGCCAAATATTTGTTGCAAATCTGATGGATGCGAGGATGGTTTTGATAAAATAATTTTTGTCCAGCTCCCATTTGCAAGATTATTCAGTACCTAATGTATTACAATAACAATGCCGTATATTAATCAGTCACCATAGGATTATATTCAATCTTTTGAACAACTTTTATTTCACTAACTCTAACTCTAACTAACTCTGACAAACGCTTTTTATTGTTACTATACTTTTATCTTATTAACATCTTATATCTTACATTAAGAGGATTTTTTTTTTATATTTTTTTAACTAAGTAGAGAGCACCTTCACAATTAAAGTTTGAAGGCTAAATATTAAACAGCCTATTCTGTTAGTAGGTTATAATAATCGTAGAATTAAATAAAATGTTTAGAAGCTTTTACAGGTATTAGCAAACTAAATGAAAGAGAATGTAGCGTTAATATTTATAATTTGTTAATCTTAAATATAAATCGCTAATAAATATATTATCATAAAGATCGAAATCGTATTTAAAAGACTAATTCAGAACTTGTTATCACAAATATCAGCAGTGACATGTAAGCTGGCTTTGAATTAGACTTATTTTTGTAAAATGTATTTCTTCATTTGTTACATTGGTATTAATACATAATAGCCTAGAAAATATCTTTATTGTATAATTTTTTAATTTTTCTAGGTAAAATATACACAGCTGGAGGCTTATCTTCTATAATGAAAGAACTTTCTGATGATATAGTTTCCTCGGAAAAGGAAGATATCTACAATCCCTTTACACCAATCGTGTCCCCCACTGATGATATACCAGCTCATTTAAGTAAAATGTTCCTTCAAACATCATCGGGGTATCGACCAGTAGAACATTTTTATAATAAGTGCTCATTTGATGGTGTTTATGGAGAAAGAATTGGTAGAAATGGCACAATAAGGAGAAATAACGATTGTTTTGAAGGTTCTAATAATAATTTAAGTGGATTATCGTGTTTAAAAACCAGTGATAACATAAATACTCGACCACCATTTGATGTTGACAAAACTGAGTAAGTTAGTTTATGATTATAAATATTATTTTACGTCATTTATTATATATTTATTAAACTCTAATTCCGTAATTTTGACTTTTAGTACACATACATTTAAAAATGCATAAGAACTAAACTGTCTACTTGTTTTTCCATAGCAGTATCAAGTCATTGTGTACCTCAATTACCCATATAGTGAAAATTATTTAAATACTTTGATGTATCTAAATAAAGTTGCTATAAAAGAGATTAATTTCAAGAAATCAAATACTTTAATCAAATACTTTAAATACTTTGATGTATCTAAATAAAGTTGCTATAAAAGAGATTAATTTCAAGAAATCATGTTTGCTGCAGCATTTATCTACATCAACGTTGCATATATATTAACTTTACAATTGTATCGACTGTATGTTTATCAACTAACCACAAAGAAATCGGAGATTGTGTAGAGAATCATTTTGAAATATTTTCTTGCTTTACTTTAGCAGATTGATATTCATTACTGCTACTTGTGTTGCCTTCCTTTTCAATTATGGACCGATGTTTTTCATCATACTTACTACTGCTGTATGCTTTTTGTTCTAACATTATAGTGTTCGTATTTTCTGTGATTATCCGAGAGGTGTTCGCCACCTGTACTGCTTAATGTATCTCATACTTATCTTTCTTTTGACATATCATATTTATGAAATATGATTGAACTCAGCAAATTAACTTCAATTTTCTTGGCAATCTTAACACGAAAATGAAATTAGTAAAAATTCTCAAACACTGCTTTCCTTTAGTTAGATAAGATAGATCTAGAATGTGAATTCTTTTTAGTCTTCTTTTGGTTTCAATGTCATTTAATACAGAAAACAAAAAATTGTCTATCAACTGCAAGATGTATATAACATATACAGTTTAATCTTTTTATTTCACCTCTTTTTTTATGAATCTCTAAGCCTTTGTGGTAATGTATATTTGTTACATACCGACGCACATCTGTAATCATTCGCAGAGTGATTGACTAGGATCGGTGTAATATTTCAATGTTGGAGACGCTGACTGCAGCATACAACTGAAATGTATAGATCTAAATTAGTTTAAGCATCACTTTGAAGGGTTTGATTTCGTTTTTTGGACAAGGACAAGGTGGGAATAGTTTTGATACTAATCATACTTGCATTTAGCTTTAATGTGAATATTCCAAGTCAGTCTGCTATCAAGATGAACACTAAGGTATTTTACAAAATACTGTAAGAGGCGCCTGATAATTTTCCACTTGTTACGGTGATTACAGTATCATCTGCGTAGGTAGCTAGATTCAGTGCAGCCAGAACTAAAGTACTGACCCTTGCACACTTCTTTGTGCTGCTCCATTAGGAGCACTGACTGTGTAAAGAATTGATACCGCACCATGGTATTTGGCATAGAAATATTTTTTGTTAAGGTATAATTTCATCTATAGAAAATATGGAGCGGTAAAATGTTAATTTTACATAAAAAATTTTGATAACAGATTATGCATGCTTTTGCTCTATAAGCATTTCTTACTCTATATTATATTCATTAAAAATAATTATTTTATGTGCGTTTTATTTTTTCGTGCAGAAATAACTCTTAAAATTCGGCCTCTTAATTTAAAACGTACTAATAACTATTATTTTTGCGTTATAAATATAAAAAGCATGAATTACTCCCACTGGCCTGCGGAATATTTTTAAAATATTAAGTACATTTTCCATATATAGTAATTGTTTTTGATATTTCATACAAAATATTATAGATATATAATTGAATTAATTAATTATATATCATTTTAATTGTTAAATTTCAATACTATTCTGTTTGTATTACTTTATGTTATCCTTGATTATTACTTTTGCTTTTATACTTGTGTATAAAATTGACACCGTTTGTGTGTATTATCTTCATTAAATCAGCAATTCTTACAAACGCAGAATATGTCTTGGGTCGTCGCCACAGCAACAGGAAGCCGTGGATGTCAGAGTCAATCGCAGTACCTCTGCTATAAATAGAGTACCTAATGAAGAAGAAATTGTTCAAGCTATTAGCAGATTCAAGAAGAATAAGGCTGGTCCAAATAATATCACTGTGGAACTCTTAAAAGCTTGTACTTCGACTACCGCTAAAATGATTCAACCTTCTCTGAAAAGCATATAGGAAAACAATCGTCTTCCAAACGATTGGCTGGAGGGCTTGCTGCCTATTTTCAAAGAAAGGTGATCTGAGAAAATGCAGAAATTATAGAGGCATTAGGTTGCTGTCGATTCCTTCGAAAATATTAACTCGTATTCTTCTTTCCCGCATCAACATTAAACTCGCAGACAGTATTCGCAGACAAAAGCCGGCTTTAGACTAAATCGTTTGTGTATGGACCAAATTAACACCCTCAGGGTCATCGTCTAACAATCTGCAGCCATAAACTTATTAATCGTCGACTACAGCTGCGGTTTCGACAGTGTCAATAGAAGCTGCATTTGGAAGTCTCTCTTACAAAGGGGTATTTCCGGGAAAGTTGTTGACCTCATCAAAGCACAATACAACAACTTCAGTTGCAGAGTTCTCCTTAATGGGCAACCGTCAACCCCCTTTGCCACTTCTTCAGGTGTTCGACAAGGCTGCCTGATGTAGCCTATTCTATTTTTTATTGTGTTAGATGACATCCTTAACAAAGCTATTGGCTTTCAAACCACCTCGAGGGTATAGAACATGCTGACGACATTTGGCTTTTCAAGGCGACAGAATGATATGCAAGGTAAACTCAAAAACTTAGTTCACGAATCGCGAAAAGTTGCTCTTACAGTGAACAAGATAAACAATTCTGACCCTACCGGCAAATACCTGCACAATATAGAAATCGACAACGTAAACAGCTTCAGCATGCTCATCAACATGCCGCCAACTTCCTATCGCAAATCAAATGATAAAGCGTAAATGGCAATGGATCGGGCACACATTGAGGAAGTCACCAATCGAAATCTGCAAAAAAATGTTAACGTGTAGTCCTAAAGGAAGCAGAAGACCTGGTAGGCTTCTCCAAGTCTGGAGAAAGAAATCCAAGCAAGCAGAAAAACCTTTTGAGAAATTAAAACCCTGCCAAAAAATCGTGACATTTGGAAAAAGTTTGTTATGGCCCAATGTTCCCCTGGGAACGTAATAGAATAAAGAAGAAGATCTTCATTTCCGAACCTATACCAACTCTAGATATCGGTGACATCAGAATTGTGTAGCTTCTTTTATTACTGAGTTATAAAAGTAAATAATTTCGATTCACTAATACGACGAAGCATGTATGAAAGTTTTATTGCTAATCACATTAAAATAAACACAAATTATAATAAATGAATTTTTCTACTTTAAACCACATCACTTAAAAAATTATATCATAATTTGCACCAGCTGCTATTTTCGTTTTACTTGGTGGATTGGCAATGCATATAGTATCTCTACTCTCAACTTATTTCTCAAGTAGGACTTAATCCATTTTAACTTTGAGAAACTTCTTTCAGTAAAAGCTGTACTGAGTGGAACTGTGAGAATGATTCTGAATATAAATATTCGAATATACTTCCTCTAAAATGTTTTCTTTAATATACCGGACAACTTTCTTTATATATCAAGTCGAGTGAGTTCGATTTTAAAAGCAGCAGTTCTTTATACATTTCGAAAAGGTCTTCGTTTCGTATACCTTTCATATGATAAATGTCATATATGAAACCAAATTGTTCAATATATTCATTAAGTGTTTTGAATCAACAATTATGACAGCATCTATGATTGTGGTAAAACGGTTCATTTTATATCGTATTTCAACGGATTTTATAGTCTTTTACCAAATTACGAAATGAGCGCGGATTGTCAATAGCCATTTTTAAGCTTACTTAAGTCAATTGCCATAGTTTATTTATACATTTTACTCATAGTAAAAATTCGTACCACACGAGTATTTGAACAATAAACTCATAAGTTTGCATTTCTACAAGGACTGTTTCACAATTACTTAGAAGTTCTTAATCATCAGTTTTGTTTCTCAGGTCATTCACGCATTCAATAACACGATGAAATTGCAAAATTATCGTTTATTGCTTCGATTCTACTCTCCCATCTTGTTTCAGAGAGAGATTTAAATTCAATTTTAATTTAGTTCCTAAAAGTACCTGACTCTTGCTCGACTTTAAAAAGAGCACATCGATTTTATTGATAAACCCGAAAAACGTTTTCGCTGTTGTAGAATAATCAAAAGCGTATTCCAACTGTCATAAAAAATAATACTGGATTACTATTTAGGAAAAGAAATGCCGACAATAATGGCACCATTAGCATAACTCTGTCCTGTCAAATCTTTCCAGTCATGTGCGAAAAAAGTCAAAGAAGAGCAATATACTTTATTTTGATATTTAAAGCACACTAACCATGTGTGACGTTGCGTTTCGCCGTAATTAAATTTTGAAGTAAAAAAGAAATTAGAAAAATAACCTTTATTAAAATCATTAGTATAACTTTTATTAGATTTTTCCACGTTTTGCTGGCAGCCATTATGAATTAAAACACGATGCTATAAAGCCATTTTTAGAAATATCAGCCTCCTCAGATCTAAGTTAATAAATTTCTTAATTGAACTGCCTGAAAGTTGGTTAATAGAAATTCACCCGCGCCCATATTTCAAGCGAATGTGAAATATGGTATCCAGTTGTCAGAATTGTAATCGTTGCAAAGATTTAGAAGACATTCTTTTAAAATTCTAATACTTCTTTTTGTTGGACCAAAAGTTTCATGATGATACTGTACTATTTTATTTATAAACTTGTACGTATCTTTTCTATAAGTTCATTTATGAATTCAGTCCTTATGTCAGATTTTAGTACTTTGATATGTCCTAATTTTAAAATAAATTCTTCCACTAGTAGTTTTGCAACTGCTGTAGCTATTTTTGTCTTCATTGGGGTAGTTACTACAAATTTGGTAGATTCAAATTACATAGTCAGAATATAACAGTATCCATTTTTAATCTTCCATCTGTATCTACTACGTTAACTTCAAAACTTTGCGTAGGTGTTTCAGTTACAATCATTGTTTTTAGTAAGACTTCTGTCAAGTACGAACTAGCTGGCAACACGAAAAAGAAGAAGAAGAGGAAGAGAGTTTTTTGTATGGTGTGAGCGATGAACGGTGTGCGCAAGTTAAATTTAATTAAATTTAAAACATTAATTGTTATGTTGTAGTATAAATATTTGTCATATTAAAGATTTGTTAAAACCGAAAACTAAAATATCCCTAATTTACGGTTAAGGTGATACTTGTAATCTTATTAAAATGACCTTGTTCACCATCATTACTGACATAAAATTTAAGCCCGCCAAATGATCTAACTCTACTGGCTGCAACGTAAAGTTGACCATGCGAAAAACAGGGCTTTTCTACAATATTCCAACTCTATCAAATGTCTGTCCTTGGGATTTGTTAATTGTCATAGCAAATGCGGTGATGACTGGAAACTGTGTTCTTTGAAAATTAAATGGCATTGAAGTTCCTGAATACGTCAAGTGTATGCGTGGAATCAAAATACGTTTTCCGGTAGCAAGTCAAGTAAGCACTTCACAATCTATTGCTTTATTATACATTGTTTCGACTCGCATTCTCGTCCCATTCACTAAAGCTTGCTTCGTATTTAAATTTTGAATTAACAAAACCACCGCATTAATTTTGAGCTCCAACTTATGTGGTGGTAAACCACTTACAATCAAAGTATTTAAAAATTCTATTGGATAGTTGCTCACCTCGCTGTTATCCCCACAAATAATTGTGTCAAAACTGTGATAAACTTTTTTTTTACCAACAATGCGATTCAATATATCGTTATTGGTAAGTCCACAATCTTCATCAGTTAGAGCTAACACAACTGACTTCAACATTCTATCTGATAAAATGGTTTCATTAATACCTCCAAAAATGTCTTGTATTATGTTATATTCAACACTTATCAAATTCACTGGAATTTCAACTCAATCTTTACCAAACGATCTGAAATTAGATTCACCATTTCCAATTCTCTTTAGAAATTGAACGAATTCTGGTTCTTCGGGCGTTGCTCTCATATTTTGAGTTAACGTTATATGATTGAAAAACGGAAACTCTGCCCAACTCGTAATACAATTTGCAATCATTACTGATAGCGATACATGAGGAATAACGGGAAATATTTGTCTAAAATCTCCACATAATAATATAGTTTTTTCAGCAAAAATCATTTGTTTTTTTTATGAATCGTCGCATAAGACTTTCAACAACGTATCAATACATTCCACCACTTGTAACGGACACATCGAAATTTTATTAATGAATAATGCCGCCGAATTAATAAATCTGGCATAACTACTATTTTTTTAATATTTGGTACTGTATTTTTCATCAGATTTATGCAATTCCACTAAATGCACACGAAATACATTGAAGATTAGGAGAATTCAATTTACGAATTATACCCGTTTGTGTGCATATTTTCCCACAACCTACATCGGTTGTCAAACAAAACACATTTGATCCTGTGTCGTGATACTGAACTTCACGAATAACTTTATCAATAGCATCATGCTATTCATTATTTGCGCTATCATAAATCTCATTAAATAAACATGTAACATTATGTGTTAACAAAATATCCGCGATTTCCAATAATACTCTATTGAAAGATACATCTACACTACAATCATCTCTAACGAAATCTTCGCTTAAATTATCTGTAAATTCCACCCAAAGCGCTAATGCATTTGCTGGAATATTTAAGGCACAAATAATCGCAAACAAATTACGCATTTGTTTTGCTGAATTAAATGTCTTAGCTTCATTCAGACAAACTCTCCACTCATTATCGTTGGACGCAATTCCCCTAGCATGACATGCTTCGATAAATGTACTATAAACAATTTCATTGTATGTACGTACATTTCATATAATTTTGGCCCTTTTATGGAATGGAATAGTTCAATTTCTTTGGTTATCTCATCTTAGTTAAAATCTGTTCGGTTACGTTTATATGCGCAACATATATTGCACCAATAAATTTTTAAAATTAATACATAATTTATCAGCTATCAGACAAACCACAATAAAACGCTTTTATTTAGAAATTAGAAGCAGATATTTCGTCCTTTATTTTAGAACATCTTCAGTGATAATTATACAAAAAAAAAAAACAAAAAAAAATTACAAAAAAAAACTTTTTAAGAATTACACATTGCAATTAAAATAATACCTTAATTTTTAATAAAAAGCTTAATTTAAAGTTTATGACTTTCAAATTAAAACAATATATACGAAAAATTAACATATACATAAAAAATGACACTATTGAACTTGTTGAATATTTGTTTATATTATATTATATTATTATATATGAATATTTTGTTTTTATTAATTTTGTATGAATAATTTGTTATTTTTATTTGTATTGTAATAATTGTGTTAAATATATTTGGTGTAAAAAATAACGTTGTCAATGCAATGCCCAAAATACGTCATATGCTTCTGTTGGCACATGAAAACAAAAGCGTCAAATTTCGTCTGCAAGAAAATGCACTCTTGCAGTTTGCAATAAGTTCATTGTTTGGCATGCATTGTCAAGGTTATTTTAGTTAATTTATTTGTTGTAAATTAATTATCAATTTTAAATAAAAGGCACAATTGAATTTTTGACAATTCAATTGATGCGAAGCCACATTCGTTATCGATTCTTTTTTGTTCGTTCTAATAGCTTGTAGAGTTGGTTCAAGTACCAAATTTACACCATATAAGCACCTGCCTACTGGATTCAAGTCTACAGTAATCAGGATAATTTAGGACAATCGTCAAATTACTGGGTTCAAGTGCTCAGTGGTTCTCGTGTTCAAATAAGTCAACATAAGTACTGGATTTAAGAGTTCAGTACTTGCAAACAGTTGATTTCAACTTTTGATTCAGCGTGTGATCATACATTTTGGTGTGATCGTACATTTTGGTGACCCCGACGTGATCCACCGTACAGAACTCAAAAACATAAAATGAACAATAATTAGTTCGATTCGAATGGGAAAGAAAGGCAAAGACAAACATTTTTTTTTATTTTAATTTATTGAAATTTGGCTGACCATACAACGCTGTTTCGAGTATTGCCAAGTACTCTTCATCAGTGGTCTTTGGAAATAATCGAATTTTATTTAATTAGTTTATAGTCCGTATATAATTTGTTAGGACTGCAAGTGCCAGGCTTAGAACTCGTGCCTGTCAAATTAGAAGCGATGACTAATCGTGTTTATCCACAAGAAGCCAAGGCTGCACAAACTTTCAATGCTCAAGTTCCAGGTTTTATTGTTACTTATTTTTATTTAATTAGTGACACTAACCAAAGCACTTGCCGTGCTTTAAATTAGAACGAGCTTATAAACTACAGCTTTATTTGGAAACACAAGTTCAACGAATTGAAAGTTAATCTTTGAGCTTGCCTATTTTTGTTTCAAATCTATTATTTTTGTAGAGACATCTGTTATGCATATTTTTTTTTTAACTTACTATATGTAAAGCGCCTTTTTTGGGTGCAATTTTACAAAGAAGCTATTACAAATGTACTTGTTAACATAACTCCAACAAGTCCGATCCTTGATTGAACTCAGTTAACAAATTAAAACAATTTAAAACATTATACAATTGTCTATTTTTACTAGGATTTAATTAAAATTAAAATCAATACCGCATTTGAAATTATAGGTTTATTATTATAGGTTTATTATATAATCTAATATAAGCATCTGATAAAGCTTTTATATATCAAAACTGTTACTAAAGAGCCGTTTCTTTATATATTAATTGTAAGAGAAAAATATTGGTGCTGTTAAAAAACAAGTTTAATTTAAGTTTTATTAATTACTACAAAATAATTAGTTTTATTTTTTGTTTCTTTTTTTTGAGCTTTTTTTCATAGAAGTTTATCTCCAACTATTGAATTAGGAGCTTCATGACCACCTATAGGAATTTCCCCTTTTAACCCATTTCAAATTCCATTATTAAATATTGTTATTTTATTAGCTTCAGGAGCTACTGTAACATGAGCTCATCATAGATTAATAGAAAATAACCATTCACAAACTTCTCAAGGGTTATTTTTTACTATTTTACTAGGAATTTATTTTACAATTTTACAAGCTTTTGAATATATCGAAGCACCATTTACAATTGCTGACTCTGTTTATGGATCAACATTTTTTATAGCAACAGGATTCCATGGAATCCATGTTTTAATTGGAACAACTTTTTTATTAATTTGTTTGATTCGTCATTTAAATTATCATTTTTCCAAAAATCATCATTTTGGATTTGAAGCAGCTGCTTGATACTGGCATTTTGTTGATATTGTTTGGTTATTTCTCTATATTTCTATTTACTGATGAGGAGGATAATTAAATTTACTATTTATCTAAATAATATAAAAAGTATATATGACTTCCAATCATAAAGTCTATAAAACTATAGATTAGATAATTTTATTATTAACAATTATAACAATAATTATTTTAACAATTTGTTCTATTGTAATATTTTTAGCCTCAATTTTATCAAAAAAAATACTTAATGACCGAGAAAAAAATTCCCCCTTTGAATGTGGATTTGACCCAAAATCTTCTTGACGAATTCCTTTTTCACTTCATTTTTTTTTAATTACAATTATTTTTTTAATTTTCGATGTTGAAATTGCATTAATTTTACCTATAATTATAATTTTAAATTTTTCTAATTTATTTATATGAAGAATAACTTCAATTATTTTTTTACTTATTTTATTAATTGGAGTATACCATGAATGAAATCAAGGTATATTAAATTGATCTAATTAAATGGAAAATTTATTTAAGGATTGTAGTTAAATTTAACACATTTGATTTGCATTCAAAAAATATTATTTTATGTAATCTATCTTATAAAGAATATGAAGTGATACATCACATTTAGTTTCGACCTAAAAATTAGGTAAATTACCCTTATTCTTAATATTAATTGAAACCAAAATAGAGGTTTATTACTGTTAATAATAAAATTGAATAAAATTCCAATTAAAGAAATATGATGAACAAAAAAAAGCTGCTAACTTTTATTTTTAATGGTTAAATTCCATTTATATTTCTATATTTATTTATTAGTTTAACAAAAACATTATATTTTCATTGTAAAAATAAATATTTGTATTTATAAATTACTAATTTTAATTCATTAAATATTTAAAGATAAATTAATCTCCCTTACAACTTCAACGTAATACACTAATTATAAGCTATTTAAATACCAAATAACAAAAAATATTAATACAAAAAAAAATAAACTTATTAATATTATAATTAAACTATTATTCTGCAAAATTTGGTTAAATTTTGAATAACCCAATAAATTTTTATATAAATGGAAAACCTGAAAACATAAAAAATAGTATATATAGTGTGTGTGAAATAATAAACAATATGAATAAAACAAGCAACAAAAATAAGTTCTGGACTTGGGTTAGTACGGCAAATAAGTATTAGTTTAAAATTAAATAAAGTTTAAAATTACCAAATGTTTTTTTTTCAGAAATAAACAAAGAAGTTCTGGCCATTCATGTCCAGAATAGTCATAAAAATAGTTCAAATTTTTTCAAAGATAATTTTTGCATGAGTTTGGACTGTATGAATTCAGTGCAAGCACTGAAGAAAATGAACACAAACTTTCGGATTGCAATTTCTTTAGAAATGAGAATTGCCATTGCGCTGTATTGCGTTGATTCGTCGCCTGAATACAGAAGCGTATCAAATCTCTTTGCCATTGGTAAGTCAATCATTGGTAAGTCAACTGCGCGTTTGCTTAAAATTATTTTGTCAGGAGGTGTGGAAAATTTTTTTACTATTGTACATGAATGGATTCCCATTAACAAGTGACAAGGTGAATGAGGCCATCACAGGATTTGATGCTTTTGAGTTTATATAACCAAAACAATATTAATTACAAACAATACTAAAAGATAGAAGCCACATTAAAACAAAACCCGAATCTTAGAATGCTGATCACTACTATAAGAGATGGTACTCGACCATTCTATTTGCTCTTCTATTTTATAGGTAAGTAGTTCATGCGTAAATAAATAATTAAAATTTAAGTGTGCATATATATTTTGCTATTTTACAGATACCGTATTCTTAACATACATGTTGCCTATCCGGGAAGATCTAATGACTTTCATTTTTGAATACTCATTACTAAAGAGTCAAAAAATTAAATATATAATTAATATATTAAATCATTTATATATACATAATTTTGTACATATTTACTACATATTCAATTAATAAAAATAAGGATTTTATTCAATACATACTTTCTTTTAAATTTTCACATTTGTCAAAAATTTCAAATTTGGTCATTTCCGTTTTGGGAAATTTATTTCTAAAAGTTGTATTTTAAATTTTTTGTCTTAAATCAGTTGATTTATTTACAATTAGTTCATTTATATAAAATCAATTTGTGTTGTATATTGTTCCCATTAGAGGCTTTAATAAGTAAATCAGCCCAAATGTGGAACTGTAAAAATAATTTTAAATATCTTACTTATGTAAGAAAACAGGAAAATTTTTGACCCTCTTGTCTCTATTTTCTTTTTGGGTATTTGTATTATTTGAATTGTTTTCCATTTCCTTGGGAAATAGATATTTTTAGCAGATTATTAAATATTATGCAGCATTCTGCTAATAATATAAGGTCAATATAACTAATATTCATCTAAAAAATGTTTGGTTTAAAAAACACAGGAACATGTTTGTGGCGGGTACTTGATTTACGGCATAATTAACTTGAGCGATATTCGAACATCTCGTTCAAACATATGAATAGTTGAAAAATTAAATATAATTATTGTAAATAAGTACCAGAAATAAAGTAATACTTCCTTCTAGAGTGTAGAAAACAAACTACACATATTTTTCAGTTCGTCGTTGTAATAAAGTAATACTTTGTGTTATATACATCAAAATTCTTTGCAGTTCTCGAATTTGTATATAGTTGAGAGTTTTCATAGATGTGGGCCAAAATGTTAACATGAAAGTACACAAGTCATTGTATTTTTAGTTGCTGTACTCAATAAACTGATGATTAAAACTAAACTGTCCATCTCTGGCATCTATATGGGTTATAACAAAACTAAAATAACAAACTAGGAAAGAAGTTACGTTCAGCAATTTAATTTATTTAGTGTTGTCCTTCTTTAAGTTAATTTAGTTGCCTTTTTTACAATTTGAGTTCGTTGACTTAACTCAATATTCAACAAGTCCGAAAAGGGGTTATCCATTTATGGCTCCTAATTTAACAGCTCCGTTTTAGTTACATATTTCAAACAAATCTGTCATTTAAGGCAGATATACGACTTTTCATTTTAAAATATAATTACATTCATTTCATACCTTTCATTTTATAAAACATATTACATATTATTTAGGTTTTTAGTTAAATCAACCATATCCGAATCTCAGCAAAGTATTCAACTGAATTGTTATTCATATATTGTCGTATATTAATTTTTAGATACTTAAACATCCTTAACTACAATGTATTTCGTGTTTTTGTGTTTTAATGGTTTGTATTAAATTTTTGAAAACGACTGCTATTACCTCTTCATAAAACGTCATTTATCTAGAAGTTTTTGTAATTTCTCAAGCTAAGAAATCCCTTCCTGAAAATAGTGGACATTAAAACAAAGCATGTTTCTGGGAAATATGTTAGGAAATTTTCTAATAAAATAAAATTTTTTTTGACCTTAATAATTATTAAAATTAATATAAACATTTATAAAAATTTTTATTAGATACGAGATAACAACATGTATTCAGTTGGCTTGTGTCATTCAGCAGATTTGGTTACTAATTGCTAACGTTTGCCATGGTTTGTTAGCTGGCCTTGCATTGGCTCACTTACTTTTTGTGCTTGGTACTATGCATATGGATTGGTCTAACACTATAAGTCAGTTAAATATTATAGAAGAAACTGCACATATAAAAGGTTTCCACATATTAAGTAATGATGATGGTTCTAGCAACAGATCAACAATATTCTCCAACACAGAAAATACAAAGGCAGTACTAATAATTGGTGACTATGCTGCGTTTGCCGACATATATTTAAATACATTTTATTGTTTAGCAATTCCTTGCTTGATTTCTATATTTGATCGGTAAGTTTACTTAATTTGTAGAAATAAGTTATATACAGTGCCGAACATAATTATTGGTACAGCAAGCAAATTAAACTTTAGTATTATTTTTATCCTGTTAATGACGCGATTTTTAACCAATAAAAATTTTTTTTAGATAAAATTCTTAATTTTCTTTTAAATTTATCCCAAAAGCCCATTATAACAACAAAGACAAAACTGAAGGCAGCACTGATGAAGAGTGGCAAAATATTGGACCAAAAACCACACAAAAGTTGGTTTCTTCGATTCCAAAGCAAATAGCAGCTGTTATTAAATAAAAGAGCTTAGCCATTAAATATTAATTGTTATCGATACTATTTTTTTTTAATTTGTTCTTTAATTTTGCATTAGCTATGCCAATAATTTTGCTCAGCCAAATTTAGTTTTTTTTTTGGTTTTTTAATTTTAAAAATTATATATAAAAGAAGATAAAATGAAATAAAATACACTTAAAAGGAAATTAATCATTTTATTTATTTACTTTTTTGTTAATTAAAAATCGCATCATTAACAGAATAAAAATAGTGCTAAAGTTTAATTTGCTTGCTGTACCAATAATTACGATCGGCAGTGTATGTATGTGATGTATTATATATATTAGGGTGGCCGTTATTTACGAATGTGTTCAAATTCTAGATGCCACCCCCTAAATTTATTCGAATACTCAAAAAACTACTAAATGTGAAGTTTTAGACTATTCGGATAATGTTTAGAGGTCGCTCATCGAACTTAAACTTCGGAAAAACGCCATTTTTACACTTTTTTCAAATTTCTTCGCTCCCATCTCGCGTATTTTTCACCTTTGACTATTTGTACCAAATTAATATTATTCTTTACCATATTAGCTTTCAAATAAGGTAAAAATCAATCAATTTCGTCCACAATTAACTAAATTATTACTAAAACAAGAAATCATACTAGACGTTTATTGAAGCTTTCAAGAGCAGCATAAATATGGGAGTAAATACGAGTACGTATGAGCGAAAGCACAGTTTCTTGGACACAAACTGGTACAATATAATATTTGAAGAAAATCAAATACTTCCTCATTATATATAATTGTCCACACTTGATTTGAATAATATGCACAAAATAGATTAATAAATATAATAAAAGGAAAGGAGTCCTTAAGTAAACAAAAGAAATTCTCTTAGGTGTTAAGGATGAAATAACAACTTTTTGTTACAAAGAACTACAAAAATCAATTTGCAGAGAAGACTATAAAGAACTATTGGAACTAGTTATCATCTCTTTGGGAGAAAGTTCATCACCAATATTCCGTGACCTGGACCAATGCACCATGCTCGTTGGATGTCCAAAGCCCTTTACTGTTTAAAGATATATTTATTTCGAAATGAGTTCATCTTTCGAAGAGCAAAAGCTAAAAGAAATCTGTTTGTTCATAATACATGTTTACGTAAAATATTGGTTCAAATGTGTTATAGCATCAGAAGCAGCTTACAAAGATTTTTGTTTTATAAAAGAAATGTATAATTATAGATGTATTGATAAGACAATATCTGAGCCTGCAATTAAGAAGATGTGTAACCATTTATGGTATTTATGAGATGAATGCATTGGTCTATCATTTTTTGATGACAACATTCCAATTAAAATTATAAAAAGTATGGTAAATACGTTAAAAAAAATTATATCAATGAATGTTGAAGTAGATAGTGGTGATAAAATGAAAGCCACGACAATGTGGACGATATTAAAAAAGACGGAGAAAAACGAATTCTTTTGAAGATGGAGAATGTAACCGATTTTCTATCGAAATCACTAGAGGATTTTGTGACAGCCAATACTATTAACCAGAAAAATGGAACCAACATACAGATTATGTTTACTTACTTACTTAGTTTACTTACGATTATGTTTACTTACTTACTTACAGATTATGTACACGCGTTAAAAATTGTTCACAGTATAAGACCTGTTAATGACACGGCGGAGCGAGGAGTAAAACTTTTCGAAGAATTTAATAGAGCCCTTGGTAAAAATGAGCAAAATAAACAATATTTATTGCAAGTAATAACAGATTATAGAAAGACTTTTAAAATGTATACTAAAACAGTTTTGTCAAATAATAAATAAATATAATATTTTTTTTAAATAAATTACTTAAGGACTCCTTTCCTTTTATTATATTTATTAATCTATTTTGTGCATATTATTCAAATCAAGTGTGGACAATTATATATAATGAGGAAGTATTTGATTTTCTTTAAATATTATATTGTACCATTTTGTGTCCAAGAAACTGTACTTTCGCTCATACGTACTCGTATTTACTCCCATATTTATGCTGCTCTTGAAAGCTTCAATAAACGTCTAGTATGATTTCTTGTTTTAGTAATAATTTAGTTAATTGTGGACGAAATTGATTGATTTTTACCTTATTTGAAAGCTAATATGGTAAAGAATAATATTAATTTGGTACAAATAGTCAAAGGTGAAAAATACGCGAGATGGGAGCGAAGAAATTTGAAAAAAGTGAAAAAATGGCATTTTTCCGAAGTTTAAGGTCGATGAGCGACCTCTAAACATTATCCGAATAGTCTAAAACTTCACATTTAGTAGTTTTTTGAGTATACGAATAAATTTAGGGGGTGGCATCTAAAATTCGAACACATTTTTTTGCCCCCATACATATAACGGCCACCCTAATATACATTATATATGATTGATGATTAATGATAATGTATTAGTGTTAGATAAATCATACGAAGAGTAATAAATTTTTGCAAATAGTGTATCATATTGATTGTTTTAAGTGGCATATAAAACAATATGATAGTTGTGGTTCAAAGTATGCACTGTTCTAACAGTCTTCCAGTTTTCACAGAATGAATTATGTATATATTAATATTGAAAAGAATTTAGTTAAATCTTTGCGAACGGTATTTGATGAAGGCTGATGCAAAAATTAAAAAGAAAATTAATAAAAAATGTAATATAGTCACCTTGTGATCAAAGTGTAATGCATATCGTAGGATTAGTTTTTGTTTGGCGTCTATACAAAGAAGGTAATTTGTGTGTATCGCAACCACGAGTATACGAATGGTTTAAAAGGTTCAAAGACAGTCGTACAAGACAGTCATGATGAGATCCCTGGCCGTCTGTTACTAAAACATCTGTTACTAAAGCAAACATTGAATCGGCGAAGCAGATCGTGTTGGAAAATCGTTGTGAACCGATTGCAGTATTGTTGAGCATCTCATATGGATCGGCCGAATACATTTTAACTGATGTTTTGGGTTTAAAACGCGTTGCTTCTTGGCTGGTGGCAAAAAAGCTGAATTTCATTCAAAAAAGCGTTGTTGATGTGGCCAAAGAGATGATTTCCGAAGCAGATAGTGACCCCATATTCATTGAAAGCATTATAACTGGTGATGAAACATGGGTCTATAAATTTGACATGTCAACCAAACAACAATCGACCGAATGGTGCTTCGAAGGTGAGCCGAAACCGAAAAGAGAACACCAAAGTCGGTCCAAAATCAAGGTTATGCTATTTTGTGACCGTTTTCTTCGATATTCGTGGTGTGGTGCACTATGAATTCCTTCCGGACGCGAGGAACGCGTTTTGAGACCATAGAGGACATAAAAGAGAATTCGCTGCGTGAACTAAAGGCCATACCGTCGGCAGCCTATAAAACTTGTATAGAAAATTGGATCAAGCGTAGGAATGCATGTATTGCCACAGGAGGAGAGTACTTTGGAGGCGATAAAAAAGAAAATTAAAATTAAAAAAATAAAAATTAAAATTTTGCGTTTTTTTTAAAATTCTCGTATTTTTTTAATCATAAGGTATTAAATTACAAAACTTTTTCGAAAATGTTTTTAAAAACCGGGTTGGCTTTATGATTAAGCTATGCAACAAATTGACGCAGTCTTAAAGCCATTACGGTGATTGTAAAATTTGCAAGTTAAAAGTAACAATAAATCTCAGTATTCGGTTTGTAGAAGACAATATAGAAAATAAATTCATTCAGTGTTTTCACTATTTAATAAAAACAAAAGACGCAAAAAAAAACAATTTAAACAAACTCGCGTTCTTGTTGATTAGTTTAACTCCGGTTATATTTTTCAATAAATATGCTTATTTAATTTGCGTCTTTTTATGAACACTTTAAAAGCTTTCTGAAATAAAAATTTTTCTTGTAATCTATAGCTAATTGTAAACAAAATGCAAAAGCCATATATATCCCTGATAAAAATGAGGTGTATTATTATTATTAATAGATAGGATAATGATTTACTGTTTCCGATAAGAGTTATTTTGCTATCCATAAAGAAAATATTCTAAGTAAGCGTGGACAAATGTGAGCTGTTAACGAACCTAATAAAGTCTCTTGGTTTTAGATTTCAAACCTTCTTCAATTAAATAAAAGCCGATTCAAGGTATCATACTCCCTTTCTTACAATTGCAGAACACGAGCAAATAAGATTAACTTCAGCCGAGTCCTAGAAAGGTGGTGGATAGCAGGAGTATGACGAGTTAGAAAATCAGTTATTAATCTACGTTCAGTTTTATTTACACTGAGAATGGAGTCATTGTAGCTACAGTCGCGAATTTATCAGCTGTTGGCTTATCGTTGAGATAAGATTCTTGTAGATTCTAACCGATTTGGATGCAATGGTCTGAGATTGAAGTGATTTTCAACCTGCTTAACTGTTCGAATGTATGTTAATGCTTGCGTTTTTGTAATAACTTTTCAAGCATTCTGTAGACAGATTTTGATGGCATGCTGTTCTATCTTATAAACTGGAAAATAGGTTTCTATGTGCAACTGGCATTTTCTTCGAGAATACCAGTTTATGATTAAACTGTGGATAGTCTTTAAAAAAGAGTTTTTAGCAAGGTTTTTCTGCAGTCGTGCGACCCACAGCAAGATCGTTATCTCATTGCGATGCTATCTCCAAGCAGCTTGCTTTGATTTTCTGATTGTTTATCTTGTAAGCAATTCAGTCATATTAAGGATTTGCTCCATTAATCTTTATGTGCTCGCGATATTTTTCTTACGTTGACGACAGAAGTCTACATTTGTAGCAAGCAAATGTTATATAGAAATCTATGCCAACATATAAAAAAAAAACTTTTAGACAGATTATTTAACTTTTGCACACAATTGTATATATTCAGTAAAAAAATTATTATACAAAATATATATGGAAAAGTTTAAGTAGTTTCTGAGGAATAGCATATATGTGAGATGTGCGTCATATACTGTTTTTTTGAACCAACTGCAAATCTTTCGCGTTGTTTTTCTCTTTCAAATGTTACTCTTTTAGTTGCCCGATTTGCATTTGAGTTCTTTCCAGTATAAATCTCACTGTTGTGACGACTTCGCATTATGAACGAACCAAACTTTTAGACGGAATATAATGGGTAAATCTGGTTCTATCACGATATGTAAATAGTTGATTGTCTACTATTACTTCTCCGAAAGGTTCATAGTATATGCGGAAATTGCTATTATCTGAGCCTGTAATTCAGAGATAAGAGGAATCTTGTCATTAATATCGAACTGCTCGACAGTCAAACTGAATGAATGAACAAACTGCTTCCATACTCCACCACAGAGTAATCTTGTCATTAATGTCGAACTGCTCGACAGTCAAACTGAATGAAACGTAAAATTTGTTTAAAACGGGTTTTTACATTGTTGCACAGTAACAACAAACTGCTTCCTTACTCCACCACACATCCGTATCCTCGTCCTTTGATTTAGTTACATCAGCTAGCAATAGAAGCTCTTGTGCTCTTATGTCACAAGTTATCGTATCAGTGAAACTCAATTTTTCTCCTTCTAAAATGAATAAATCACAATATTCTGAAATCAATTTCCTAATTGATTCATTCTCTTCATCATTCATATAATCTACTGTTAAACTCTTTTGTATACATTCACACCTTTCTTATTTGAAAGACTCTCTCTTTCATTAATGTTTCTTTTTTAGGATCCTTTTTAAAATTATCAACAATATTATAATCCCTAAAGTCTTCTACTTTCAACGGAAAATCAATTACAACTTTTTTCTCACATTTATTTATAATGCTTACTAAACATTTTCCATTTCCCATTGTACTAATACAATGAGGAATGACAATTTTTTCATCTTCATAACGCGGAACATACACATCTAATCCATTCTTTTTACCTTTATTAACCGTGACAGAACGAAAGACTTCCATTGTTGGCGGAACAAATTCTTCAAATTTATTACATTGGATACTATGTACATTTTTATCAACATAAAATAAGTCCTGGTCATATTCTATCTTGCACTTAAAATGGCCTAAAAAATCAGCTCCGATTATGTCATCATATCTGTAAACCAGATCATTTGGTATCACGTGAAATTTCCATTTATAATTATACGTTTTGCCTTTTATATTCTTAATTCCTATTCTAATGGATGCATTTCCTATTGTTTTTTCAGACTTTTTGCCAATACCAACTAATTCTATCTTATTAATATTATTCATTTCTTCTATATATATGCATTAAGATTTAATTAAACTGATACTATACCCATTATCTATAAGGAATTTATAAAAATATTTCTTATGATCTATTATTATATAAGGACTTTCTTTACTCACATTTAAGGAAAACGTTGCCTTAGTTACGTTTTCTATTTTCGAAAATTTTATATCCTTCCGGAGAAACATTCTTTTGTACTACCTTTAAGTAACATTTATTTGCAATATGTCCTATTTTGCCACATTTATAGCACTTCATAATTTTTTCTCCAGTGCTGTTAGTTTGTTCCTTGTTTATGGTACATTTTGAAGCAATGTGTCCTAATTTTCCGCAATTGTAGCACTTTATTTGTGATACTTTAACGCTGAAATTTCGTTTCACATTTTGTCTGTAACTTATTCTGGATTCTTCATTCTGTGGAAATCTTCCAGCCTCTGACAACGATCGTGGACGACAATTGTTCACGTATTAGCCGATTTCTCCACCTAAGCCATTTATGAACGCATTTAAAACGATCTTAGTTTCAATGTTACTGACTTAAGTGTAGTAATTTCGGGGCACAGTGTGACAAAACACAAAATTAGGCGGTCATAATTCGATATTTTCGGAACCAGTAGAGATATTGATATGAAATTTTCCTAAAATATAGTTTTTGAGTTGAACTTTCTTTCAAATTTAATTTGAGCCCAATCGGCCTACCGGAACTACCCGAAATTTTTGTCCAAACATGGGGATTTTACAGTGGTCCCAAGATTACTTAAAAACTGTGATAGGTAGAAAGCTGAATTTAGGTTATTTAGGTTAGGTTATTGAATATCACGACAAATGATCTTATTCAAACTTGCGTTATTATCTAGATTCCAAAATTTTTTTATGGTTTTTCGCCCACTGCCACACCCACCCTCCATACAAAATTTTCATATTAAATCATTTATTATCGTTAAAAACACTTTTTGCACTTATTGGACTACATATAGCAACATAGCAACACAACTTTATGCAAAAAATGGGCGTGATCCGCCCATTAGTTCCTAAGTTATTTGCAGTTTTATGCAACTTTAGCGAAATTATGATTTCGTAAAAATTGAACCAACTTTAAACCCTTATAGCTTTTTTACTATTTATTCAAAAATGATCATTTATAATTTTTTTAAAGCTTAAAGTCCAATCGGCCTACCGGTAGTTCCGGTAGGCCGATTGGACTCAAATTAGATTTAAAAGAAAGTTCAAATTAAAAAACTATATTTTAGGAAAATTTCATATCAATGTCTCTACTGGTTCCGAAAATATCGAAAATATCGACCGCTTAATTTTGTGTTTTGTCACACTGTGCGGCGTTTTGATGTGAAAACAATAAACTTGTTTAATAAATATTAGGTATCCGTTTTAACATTAGCAAGCTGGAACATAATAAACATAATACATGGTGACCATAATATTTCCAATTGTGTTGTTTGATTTAAACTGTATAAATGCCTTGAAACAAATCTATTTCAGCCAAATTTGTTATATATTTTCCAAGTACAATATACATATGCCAACAAAACTAGATTATTATCATTCTTAGTTTAGCAATACCATACAATATTCATTTTAGATAAAAAAATAATTAAAGTTATGACATTATAAATATACAATGTATATATTATGTATACATCGTACGTTATAGCTTACTGAATAAAACAATTATTAGCAAACTCAATTCTAATACTAAAATATATATATACAACTGCATACTTATCTAAAACATTTTAACATTTTATAATTTCTTAGCATGGACATTTATCAATGGAGTCTCCATAACGCTTCTGGGCTGATATCGTTTCGTATGGTTGTTATTGCCATGATTTATACAGCTACAATAGTTTTAACTATTTGTGGTATTTTCAATGATGAAAAACTTTTAAATATTAATAATTCTAATGCGACTCATAAACCAGAGCAATTGGTAAGATTATTTTTATGTGATGAAAATAATTTATTAAAACTACTAAAGTTTTCTTTTTTTTGAATTTAGATCAGCAGTAGGATTATGTGCGTACACAGTAGTTTATCTATTACACGGAGTATTGCTGCAATATGTGGTTGGGTTATGATTGGCTTAAAGCCATACTTCGACCTTTTATATGAGGACTTAGTAAACTTAACTAGGCATGAACTAAAAATTACTTTTACGTACAGAGATAATACATGAAGAATCCATATTTTCTAATCTTATTTTAATATGAAATTCATCAATTTTAAATGAAGAAGTCATTATTCGTGTTGAGTGCTTTTAATTATAAAAAATACTATTAATGAAATTAATTATTTTAAAATAAATGTTTAGTTTTGGTACTATAATTTTTAATAATATGTAATATTGTTTTATGTGTTGATGTAGATATATATATGTACGAAATTAAATAAATAAAAATAAAATTTTTCACTTAAAAATAACACTATATGTTATTGTTGGAAAATATGACCTATTGATCGCAAAATAAATATAATAGTCATATAAATAATATATCAAATAATAGATTTAACAATTGCTAATAATATTAAATTATAGAAAAGTCGATCATTTAACTCGTTAACTCAAAGTGACACAGTCGTATTTGTAAATGGTTATTATTGTTATTCCTTATGAATATATATATACTGTTAAATCTTATTTTGTTTCGCCAACACATAACACTACTAAAGTAGTGATTAATAATCGAGTATGTACAACATATACATATGTATATAACTATATATAAAAGTAATAGAAGAGTGAGGTGCTGCATAATGAGAATAGTTTGAAAAGCAAAAAGACGTTACCTCAAAAAATAGAAATTGTGCGGCACAAATAACTTAGATTTATATAAGTTTATATAATACAGGAAGAAAAATAATTGTCGCTTGACTTGTTTTTCTCATTAAAATATTTGTCAAATTTTTTAAAATAGAACTTTTTTCGCCTCTCTTTATTTAAGTTAAGTCTCGAATGCCGCTGCTAATGAATCGGCTTCACAAGAATACGTATGATTCATGCATCTAGCATATACTCCAGTGAGTATGAATATACTCATCGAAAATGACTCGATCATTTGTAGCATTTGCGAAAATTTTGTGTGACCGCTGTTGTTTGCTAAGCAAAAATTTACGTGTATTTAGTTTTATGCTTTAGGCGTGTGTTGTTATTGTAAAATATGTGCATATATCAACTCATTCAAATCATCCATTTCACTTAGTAAATTATAGCCCTTGACCTTTAACAGGAACAATTGGTCCAATAACAATTGTTTCAGGAATAATTAAATGATTTCATCAATATAATATATCATTATTTATTTTAGGAAATAATCAGATAGAGTCGTATACACGAAAAAGAGAGTCAGAATGCATATAAATAAAAAACTGTCAATGATTTAAGTATGATTCGAGTGTTGAGTATTCGTTGCAATTGTCTGCTTTGCACATTTTTAGTGGCTTTAGCCGGTTGCTGTCTATTCAGATGATTATTGATTTGATAGTACAGTGATGAACTCGATCATGTTTGCATAATGCATGAAGACCCTTATTGTTATTCTTTTAAGTCTATTATTGTGAGCAAATGCGACAGCTTCTTTCTTATAGCCAAATGCTACTGTAAAATTTAATCAACACATTTCTTAAATGCTCGTATTCATAATTTTAGCTAACTCTTGCATTTCATTTTAGGGTCTTTTAAAATTATGTATTTTGGGTGCTTTTATGAAAATCGAAAGATGCTGATACATTCAATGCCACAAAGCTTAACACTAAAATACTGAAAATAAACATATCAAATGATGTAAGAAAACTTTGATGGCTAAGAAAAGTTAAAAATTCATATTCTTTTTCAGTGGAATTTGTTTCTGCCGACAATTAAATCGTTGGATACTTTTCAAAATTAGTTACATACAAATTGAATTTTAGAAGGGTTTGAACTTTTAAATGCCGATAAACTTTTGTTTTAACTATTACGATTAAAGTAATTTGCCAAGAATTATATAAATTATTTGTACTCATATAAAAACTTAAAAATTGATGTAAATACACTTGCTTAAAAATTATTGTTAGTATATAATTAGTTAAATATAGGTTAAGTAATGAAACAAGAATAATTGAAATTTTTTATAACCGAAGTGTTTATTATATTGTAAAAACACTAAATTAAAAGTCCTTCATAGGCCGCTAGAAAATTTTAATTTAAAACCGAAAGTAATATATAAAAATATTCTATATTGTAAATTTGCAATAAAAAAAAAAATCCAAAAATAAACGAAGATTTTTGTTAATTATATAAGTAATATTTTAAAATAATATAACAAAGTTGAGACAATATCAAATAAAATATAATAAAAATAAAATATAATAAAAATTTTCTCTTAATGTGTGTGTAGGCTGCTATTTTAATTCAAACCAGGGAATGGAAATAAACAGTAAAGTTTTCTAGCTGTACACTAGAAATGACAGCGACATATTCGACGAACTAAAATTGTGTAGTGATTCCGACATCTCCAACAAAATTTCTAATGTTCTCGTTAGTGTTCTTTTCCCGAAAGTAGTGAACACTTAAACAATCAGAAAGCAGTGAACTTTTGTAGCGATAATTTCCCGAAATGTTTTTGAAATGGGTTGTTTGTATTTTTAAAAATAAATATTGTGAATGCATTTATGATGCATTTTTAATATAAGGTATTACACAGACACAATATTTGATTGCGGATAGGTGATTTGTGTTTACCATACCAATAAAAAGCAAATGAGTAAATTGTATATAAAGTATAAAACAGTATAAAACAAATTCTTAAGAATTTCTGTGTAATACATCTAACGCTTAGATTATTGCGTAGGAATACGTAATGTGTATTGTAACAATACATATCATTTAATATGCTAATTTCTGCTAAGTATACATAAAAAATCAGGTAGAACTAAATAAATAAGTAAAACCATCTTAAAAAAAAGTGCTTCATGTCTTTTTAGATCAGTTCGAAAAAGTTCGCGGCAAATGGACGTGGTCTAAATTCGCTCCGCAAAATTTAACTAAATAGTAAATTTGGCTAAGTGGTAAATTATTTAAAGTACTTACAGTGTCTTCTTATTTGTAAATCAACAAAGTCTTATAATTATGAAAGTATTTTGCGCATGACTTGCTGAATTAATGGTGTAAACTGTGTGTGTATATATATTATGATAGAAATAAATCAGAATTTGGAGCTTTTATTGTGGAACATAATTTATATTAATAATAGTGGAACTAAATCTAATGCAAACAAATCTGATAGAGACAGATAGCTACAGTTTTCTATACACAAATAGATAAATCAGCTGATAGAGACAGCAAAAAAACCAAAAAACTTCTAAGCTTAAAAATAATGAATTAAAAAACAGTGTTGTAAAACTAGAAAACCAATCACACAATATATAATCGTAAAGTGTAATTGTGTAATTATTAATACGAGTAATTTTGTGAAAAATTTGAAATTAAACTTTTTGCATTAATATTTATCTCAATTCTTGCTGGACTGGAAAAGTGTTATATATCAAGAAATTTAAC
>NC_051846.1:97395392-97405686 GCF_002237135.1 Teleopsis dalmanni | reverse complement strand
ATGTGACCCAGTCGATATCGTATTTGATCTGAAACAGCAAGGTTTTAAAATCGTGAACGCGGTCAACAAGTGGAAATCACATTCAAAGATTCCACTTAATATGTTCATGCTTACATTCGAGACGACAGAGAATATAAAAAAAAATACAACATTAAAGCCATTTTAAACTGTGTTGCTAAAATTGAACCAATAAAGCACTCAAAGCAAATACCACAGTGTAAAATATGCCAAGCGTATGGTCACACACAAAATTATTGCGGCAAATCAGCCCGGTGTGTTAAATGTGCTGGCAGTCACAGTACTGCAGAATGCAACAAACCTGATCAGCACCAACCAAAATGTTGCAATTGCGGTGAGGGACATTCGGCCAATTATAGAGGTTGTATAGTAGCGAAAGAACTTCAAAAAGTGGCAGCAATCCATATTTCCAGCAGACAAAACCATTCTTAACAGACTTGCAAAATAACTTAGCCTAAAAATCAAGCAATTTAAAAATAATCCATTCAACTACTACCTATCTATAATAACTTAAGTAACGATCGTGCAACCAACTATTTTCTCTGGAAATGCACACGAATCATTAAGCGACCTTTAGTACACAAAGCCCCAATTAAAAATCACGCTAATCAATGACCTAAAAACGATGACGAAAAAGTGGAGGTCTTTTTCGAACACCTGTCTAAAGTGTTTTCCATAGACGGAAACGTTAACAATGCAGTAATCTGCCATTCTAGGACAGCACATTCATTCTGTATTCCACCAACCACTAAGCTGGAGGTAATGATGATTATTAAAAATGAACTTAAACTAAAAAGAACCCCAGGTTATGAATTGATAAGTGCTGAAGTATTAAAATAAATTCCTTCAAAATGCGTAGTCAAAATTACGAATATATTTAATGCTATAATGCAGATGCGAACACTTCCATCCCTGTAAAAAATATCTGAAATTATTATGGTACCTAAGCCAGGAAAGAATGTTAATGACGTCAGTGGTTACAGACCAATAGCACTCCTGCCTATACTTTCCTTCCTCTGATTTAAAATCAAAACATAATACCTTTACATCAGTTCGGTTTTAGGTGCAATCACTCCACTATAGATCAAGTCCATAGGATTACCAATGTGATAGAAAAAGCTCTTAAGAAAAAAAAAATCTGCTCAGCCGTGTTTTTAGATGTCTCGCAGGCTTTTGATAAAGTCTGGCACTCCGGATTGCTTACCAAAGTAAAAAATATTCTCCTAACGGAGTATTATAACATAATTTCCTTTTACCTATCTGATCGTTACTTTAGAGTAAAGTATGAGTAAAGTATCTAGCAAATTGCATAAAATTAACGCTGGAGTTCCACAAGGTTGTGTTTCCCCTCTTATATCTCGTATATACATACGACCTGCCAACGAGTGCAACGACGTTCACAGCAACTTTTGCTGACGATACTGCAGTTCTTGCAGCTGGAGACAGCGCAGTAATAGCAGCTAATAATTTGCAAAAGAGTATGGACAGTATAATTGCTTGGACAAGGAAATGGAAATTCAATCTGAATAAAAAAAATATCAGTCTATGTAAATTTCACAAATCGAGACTTCAGTTATATACTCGTTTACATCGATGAAGCACAAATAAAATCAGATCATTGACTTGGTTGATCGGCAAAAATTCAAAACTATCGCTTTTCAATGAACTTGTGTTATACAAACAAATGCTGCAGCCAATCTGGACATATGGAATACAGCTATGAGGTTGCGCCAGCAGAACACAAATTTTCATCATTCAAAGATTTCAAAATTTTTTGCTTCGGAGTGTAACAAACGCGCCATGGTACATGAGAAATTCTGACTTACATCGTGACCTCGGAGTGTCAACAGTACAGGAAGAAATTCATACCAAAGCTAAATTACACCAAGTTAGACTTAGTTGCCACATAAATGCTGAGGAGCATTTACTAGCGACAACTGAGCCAATACGCCATCTAAAACGCCAAAATCGTTGCGATCTTTGGACTTAAATTATTGAAATGTACTACATTTGATATATTATTGCGTAGAATCGCGTAAATCTGTTTACATTTAAATTGATTGTTAGTTATCTAATAACTAGTTGCTTTATGTCTTCTTTAGTTTTATTTATTGTTCTATAATATCTTATATAATAAAATAATAAAAAAAAAATGTCGTTTTATTACAAAAATAATTGATAAAAAAGCAAAGCAAAGAATTATTTTGAGGGGACCCGAATGGCTATGCTAAGTACATTTTTTTTTGTGTTAGGTAAAATTTTCAGCTAATTTGTATTTGGAAACCTAAAAACCTTTTTAAAACCTAAAAAAATATATTCTGTTAGTTGATATTCCAGTTTATGGTACACTTTATATTCGAAATCGCAGGGGAATAGTATTTTGTATGAATTAGAATCTTTTCGCCTATCTCTGCAGTTGATTTTTCCAAGCCTCAGAAAAGGCTTATGTGCAGCAGTATACATTAGAACAGTACAAAAGGATAAAACGATAAAACTTAATCTACTATGCTCCAGATCTCGTGTAGCACCCATAAAATCTCAAACAATTCCAGGACTAGAATTGTGTGCAGCGTTGCTAGCAGCAGAACTCATGGCAAGAGTTAAACTTGATCTAGGCTATCAAGACAAAGCAACTTACTTTTGGACAGATTCACAAATTGTGCTTTCCTGGATAAACAACCATCCAGGCAAATTACCCTTTTACGTCGCCCACCGAATTGTAAAAATCCTTCGGTTAACAATTCCAGAATAATGGCGTCACGTCCCGTCAAAACAAAATCCGGCAGATATCCTGTCAAGAGGGCTTAAACCGCGGGAATTTTCATCATGCTACATGTGGTTATATGGTCCACTATTTTTATATCAGCCAAAGCCGCTGTGGCCAGCTCCCTTCAAAAGGGAATTAATTGTTGAAGATAACACGGTGATGCTCGCTTTATCAACACAACAACCTACTAATGAGCATGAGTGGGTCTACTCGATTCATTCTAGAAATTTATTTACACATGTCCAAAAGGTTGTTGGATATGTACTTCGTTTCACAAAAAAACGCACGGAAACCAAAAGAATCAAGACCAGAGACCATGCAGCTTTCACCGATGGAGCTCGACGTTGCTCTTAAGGTAATAATACGTCAAATCCAGGCCTCCGATTTTTTTTTATGAGTCAGAGAACTCATAATCTCAGTTCTCTAACTCCATTCGTAGATGAAGAACGTTCGTATTACCCACGTGTTGGCGGACGGCTAAGCTCTTCAACACTGCAATTTGATGTCATTCATCAAATGATTTTACCAAGCAACGATCCACTAGTAAAGTTGCTGGTAGAAAAAATACATAAAGACAATTATCATTGTGGCGCCCAAGCATTGCTGGCACAAGTGAGGCAGCGTTTTTGGCCTCTCAAAGGAAAAGCTTGATGAGACCTGTAATATAACAATGCTTAAGAGGCAGAAGAGCAAGCCCAATTGTGTACAATCAAATCATGGGAAATTTGCCTGGACACCGTGTGCAACCAGCTCGACCATTTCTCAGCACTGGAGTTGATTATTGTGGCCCAATATGGGTTCACTACAAAACAAGAGGTAAGCGTCCACAAAAGGCGTATATCGCTGTCTTTTGCTGTTTTCCAACCAAGGCCGTACACTTAGAACTTGTGACTGATCTGACCACAGATGCATTCATTGGAGCATTAAAACGCTTCATATCAAGACGAGGACACTGTAAAACGTTATACTGCGACAATGCGACAAACTTCGTTGGAGCGAAAAACAAGTTGCAGGAACTTACTGACGTCATCTACGCTGATCGAGTGAGGAATCCATCGCAGGAATGTGCAGTACGAAGGGCATAGAATTTCACTTCATTCCACCAAGGTCATCACACTTCGGCGGGTTATGGGATGCAGCAGTAAAATCTGCCAAATATTTGCTGGTCAAAAATGTTTGAACAGCATCATTTACATATGAAGGGCTTGAAACTGTCGTTATTGAAGTTGAAGCAGTGTTAAACTCGCGAATCCTTATTTCTAGCTCATCAGATGCAAACGATTTGAACGCAATAACTCCAGGTCATTTTTTATTAGGTGAAGAAATCACTTCAAGCGTTGATGTGCATGCACGTGACTCTAAAGAAAAATTACTTTAACGCTGTCAACTGGTATCAGAGCTAAAACACAGTTTTTGGCAGCGCTGGACTAAAGAGTATCTAAGCGAATTACAACAGCGCCACAAGTGGAAGGGTTCAATCACCAACATACAGACCAATGCGATGGTAATCCTTAAGGAAGACAATGTCCCAGTTCTGCAATGACCTTTGGGACGCATTATCAAGGTTTACAAAGGCGAAGATGGTTTAGTGAGAGTTTGTGACATTCAAACAAAAAAGGGAGATTTAAAAAACCGGTGCATAGATTAGCTCCATTATTTCCTGAAGACGACAAATTAGAAGATCCAACATTTGGAAAAATGACTGAAAGAAAAATCGAATCAGACCAGACTCAAGAAACTCCAAGGTCATCTCCCGTGTCGCTTATCGCAAACATTCCATTAAATCGCATCAGAAAACCTGAATCATTAGTCAATGGGATAACTCCAACAACACGGTCATGTCTGAACCCCAGGTTGCTGCTCACCATTATTACTCTACTCAATATTATTTTGTCAATATAACAAACTTCAACAACAAACCTGGCAGTTATTTTGAGCAGCTTAAAATAGTAAAAATCATGTCTGCTGATTGGAAAATGATTGTATATTTTGACCTTTCCCTACACCAACAACAAATGAATATTTTAGCTGATGGAACAAAAAGGTTGAACAAATTTATGCGACAAGGCATTGAATACCCCTGCTTGCAAGGTATTACTCAACTATTTTGACCGTATAACCGAGGATACAGCATGTTGACTTGCAGCTTCCAAATAATTAGAATTGATGTTGTCAATTCAAGGTGGGCAGCATGTTCACACATTTAATTATTATATATTTATCTATATGTGAATATTATTATTGTAAAATTGTATTATTATAATTATTGCAAAATATCAAGATTTCACATTTGATTATTATAAATATACTTATCTATATGTAAAACATTTATTGTAAAATTTGAACATATATGCTGATGTTAGCAATATTCAAATTTTGGCTTTCCTTTGCATTATTTAATTCGGTGAAATGCAGTGGCACTGAACTTTGAAAATTTGCATTATTTTTTTGTTAAGTGCAGTGGCACTAAACTTTGTATATGTAACATATATCAAAGCCAGTGCATTGACATTAATTCTTGGTTGCTAGACACAACAAAGAATTTGGTTGCATAATATATGCTGAGCTTGCACTTTGGGCCAGAAAACGGTAAATGAAAAGAATAAAATTTAGATATTGTTATTGTAATAATTTGTAATAATTTAGTATTTAAGGCAAAATTTAATTTAATGAAAATCAGATTGAAATCATTATTCCATCTCTCACTTTCATTTCTAGAGTTTCAGGTCAAGTGCTGAAAACTCAACTTTCAAATAAAGAGTTACAGTTTAAGTGCTGTCAATTCATTTTCTTAAGTGTTAATTCACTAACATTTAATTTGGTGACCCCGACGTGATCTGGAATTGCTTTGGCTTTGGCTGATATAAAAATAGTGGACCATATAACCACATGTAGCATGATGAAAATCCCGCGGTTTAAGCCCTCTTGACAGGATATCTGCCGGATTTTGTTTTGACGGGACGTGACGCCATTATTCTGGAATTGTTAACCGAAGGATTTTTACAATTCGGTGGGCGACGTAAACGGGTAATTTGCCTGGATGGTTGTTTATCCAGGAAAGCACAATTTGTGAATCTGTCCAAAAGTAAGTTGCTTTGTCTTGATAGCCTAGATCAAGTTTAACTCTTGCCATGAGTTCTGCTGCTAGCAACGCTGCACACAATTCTAGTCCTGGAATTGTTTGAGATTTTATGGGTGCTACACGAGATCTGGAGCATAGTAGATTAAGTTTTATCGTTTTATCCTTTTGTACTGTTCTATTGTATACTGCTGCACCATAAGCCTTTTCTGAGGCGTCACAAAAGGCATGCAGCTCAACATGTCTGTAGCCTTGGCTGCTGAATACATGCCTCACAACTGTTGCATTGTTCAACAAGGTCAGATATTCTCTATACGATGTCCATTGTTTACGTATTTCTGACGGAAGATCATCATCCCAATCGAGTTTTAGCTGCCATGCTCCTTGCAACAAGATTTTACCGGTGACCAAGATTGGACCAATAAGACCCAAGGGGTCATATATGTGTGTCAAATCGGAGCTCATAGATCGTTAACCTTGATGCGAAATGAATCTGACTTTGGTAACCATAAAAGATCCAACTTCTTTGTGAATTGGGTTTTTTTGGAATCAAAATTGAGATTTACTTCTTGATCTTCTGGAGCGATTTCATGTAAATGTTTTGGGTTGTTTGCACACCATTTTTTTAGTTTCATTCCAGCCTTGTCTAGAATTGTTATTAATTGTTCTTGAATTAGTAACGCTTCGTTGATGGTATCAGCTCCTATGAGACCGTCGTCAACATAAAAATCCCTTTTTAAAGATGTGGCGCTATATAAATAATTTCCTTGATATTCATCCGCCAATTTTGTTAGACAGCGTGTTGCTAAATATGGCGCTGCTCTTGTGCCATAAGTAACTGTGTTCAACTGATAATAATTAAGTGGTTCTGTGGGATTTTCTCGCAACATTATGAGTTGCAGAATTCGATCATCTTTGTTAACCCATATTTGACTGTACATTTTTTCCACATCAGTTTTTAAAACATATTTGTGCATTCTAAATCTGAGCAAAATCGAAAACAGTTCGTCTTGAACTTTTGGACCATTAAACATTATATCATTTAGTGATGGCCCTGATAATTTGTGTACTGATGCGTCACATACAACTCGCAGTTTTGATGTTGAGCTGTCTGGACGTAGCACACAGTGGTGAGGGATGAAATATTGGGAAGATATTATTTCGCTACCGCTGAGTTTTGTCATGTGTCCCAATGCTTCATATTCCCTCATAAATGAAACATATTGATTCTTTAGATCAGGATTTTGAATGAAACGGCGCTCGATTGTCTTGAACTTCTCGTAAGCGATTCCTTTTGTATCTGGTAACACTGATGGATGATTCTTTAGTGGGAGTTTCACAACAAATCTGCCATCACTTCCTCGAAAAGTGTGTTGCGAAAAATGTGACTCACAACGCAATCCGTCTTCTGTGAGTTCCGAAGTTGAAGCAGGAATTTCCTCTGATTCCCAAAATTTCAATATAGATTCTTCTAGTTCCATAGTAGTGCACAAGTTGCCGTGCTTGAATTTGAAGTTTCAACATTGCCAGCTACAACCCATCCAAAAATAGAATTCTGAAGTGTTGGAAGGCTACCTGGTAGTTTTATTTGACCTTCAATAATTAACTTGAAAAAGATCTCTGCTCCTAACTGGCAATCTATTCGGCCAGGTTTGTTAAAATCTGGATCAGCGAGAGTTAATTTCTTTGGAATATCCCAGGATTCGATACTGCATTGGCTGATCTGAAACGATTTTTGGTATGATATGTGCATCCATCTCTGCTACAAATTCGTTCAACGTTGATTGTACTCGGATTATTGTTTGATGACGTATTTTTGATTCATTTGCTCCTACGCCTTCCATACTCATAAGCGTTGGCCTAGGCTTGCAGCCCAATTTTTTTGACAGGCGGTTTGTTATGAGATTGATTTGAGAGCCAGAGTCCAATACTGCTCTGCATTCAATTTGATGCCAGCAATCTTGTTCTGGCCGTCCCTAATAAGACATAATTAGATTCCTTATTGGTATTGTTTGTTAAAAGGGTTATTTTATTTGTTTGTTGAGGCGTTGAGTTATTTCCTTGAAGAACAGTACCTTTTGTGTATTGATTCCCTTTTGGATTATGCATCAAAGTGTTATGTTTTTTAGAACACCTGGTGCAGTGCCTGAATTTACGCTCATCAACTCGATATACAATCCTGAGGCAGTTCACACACAAATTGAACTCCTTAACCCAATTCCATCGTTGTGATAGGTTAGCCGTCTCGAATTTTTTGCAAGCGTAAACCATGTGACCGTCTTTATTGCAAATTAGACAGGTTTTACTTAAACCAAATATTGTAGCTGAAGCACATGTTCGAGTGAATGATGAATCTCCTTTTCCCCTACCCTCAAGTGATTGAAATCTATGTTCCAAAAATTTTAGCAATTCATCAATTGTTTGTTGTCTGTTAGCCCTTGTTCGAAAGCTGTTAGAGTTTCTGCATCTAGCTTGCGCAGCAAGAGATGTACCAGGATAACATCCCAATGTTCGACTGGAACTCCTTGAGCCTTGAGACCATGTATGCATTCCTTGCTTACATCGTGTAGAGATTTTAATGCTGGTGCCGACTCCCATTTAATCGAGGATTGTCCCATTAATTTATTTAGGAGTGTTGTAACCAGAAGTCGTTTATTTTCATAACGACTTGTAAGTAAAGCCCAGGCTATATTGTAATTTTTTCCTACTACTGGAAGATGTCTAATTAGCCCCTTTGGCTCGTTATCCAATGATGTAGTCAGATAATGCATTTTTTTGCTGTCACTGATGTCCGTGTTGTGGACCAATTCCATATACAAGTCCTTAAATTCCACCCACCGCATATAGTTTCCATTAAATTTTGGTAGTGATATTCTTGGTAGAGGCAATTCGCAATCTGTCTGTCTTGAGTTGCGAATTGTCTGATTATGATGCAAGTGTTGTTGCAGTTCGATCATGGTAGCTCCTGCCTTTTCTTCGAGTTCATAAAACATTTCCAGTGTGTAGTCCTCAATGATGCTTTCGTCGGTGGCTTCCCATAACGTTCCCATAAGCCAGTTAAATTGACTGGCTGCCTTTATAGAATATATGTATATGTATATGTTAAACTTGCCTGTTGACCATGATTCCTTCTATCGTTCTTTCAATTACACGTATGAGTGCCTTCTGATTTCGAAGTAGTTTCCGAAAGTTTGAATCATTTCTCTGTTTGTTTTGCTCAATTGTTGTGCCATTGCTTGCTGCATATAATTTTTCTAGCTCTATTGCTTCAATTTCTAGAACCTTGTTGTAATCGACAATCATTTTAAGAATACTATAATACTCTTTGTTCACCAAGTATTCATGGTCGTCAACCTTGTCCACTGAAGCCATGATTTCCTGATGATTTTCATGATATTCGTCACCCAACCTTTGCAATTCTTGAATCTTGTCTGTGTTGAATTGAGAAGTTCTGCGAGGTTTTCCAGCCTTTTTGCAATTACCAATAAATTGCTTGATTTTGTCGCCCAATGCTTTCACGTACATATTCAAAGTTCAGTGCCACTGCACTTAATAAAAAAATAATGCAAATATTCAAAGTTCAGTGTCACTGCATTTCACCGAATTAAATAATGCAAAGGAAAGTCAAAATTTGGATATTGCTAAAATCAGCATATATGTTCAAATTTTACAATAAATGTTTTACATATAGATAAGTATATTTATAATATAAATATAATCAAATGTGTAAATCTTGAAATTTTACAATAATTATAATAATACAATTTTACAATAATAATATTTACATATAGATAAATATATAATAATTAAATGTGTGAACAGTAGTTCTACCTGTGGAGAGCTACTCTTTCCTTTTCCTTTTTAAATTAAGATTTTTATTATAATATCTGAAACGGCGTTTCGCTTTTTAGTCTCGTACAAATTTTTGATGGGGACATTAAATTCGAAGCAAGGATGTTGGGATTAATTTGTATTCGTTCATGGCATTTTCTACCTACGTTTTTTGTTTCGTCTCTTACTGGGATTATCCTAAGTACCCGATGGATTTGAATGTTAGTTACATACCATGGAAGGTTTTCCATTTCTCGTACAGTTTTAGACTGAAATCTTTGAAGAATTGGATGTTGAGGCTGTTCCCCATAGTTAAATGCCATAGGTCCATACTGGTTTTAGCACACTTTTGTGTAAAATAAATTTATTTTTTAGAGATACTGAAGATTTTGTATTCAGTACCCAAAATATTTTACGGTATTGAATCTCAAGCGATTTTCTTTTGTTAAAAATGTGTGTTTTCCATGTCAGACGTCTATCCAAGTGCCGTTTGATTGTGGAATTATTATATTATTAAGTTTAATTTCCGGGCAGGTGTCTTTTCTCATTGTGAATGTAACATTAGTAGATTTTGCTTCATATGCTTTCATGCGCCAATG
>NC_051846.1:97373679-97395292 GCF_002237135.1 Teleopsis dalmanni | reverse complement strand
TATTCTTCGGCTATCTTCTAACGATTGCTCGAATGCTGTATGTGAAGCTTTGTCTAGCTTTCTAATAATTACGTGAACCATTATGGCGTCCCAAGATTTAACATCAATACCTTGAGCTGCTAATCCATAATAACATTCTTTTGTAACATCATGTATGCCCTTAAGACTGCTTGCTGATTCAATCGTTATATTTGGTTGTGATAACAATTTATTTAGTAATGCTGTCACCAAGAGTCGTTTGTTGTCATACCGATTTGACAGAATATCCCAAGCTATATTGTAATTTTGCTCGGAAATTGGCAGATGCCGTATAAGGGCTTTTGGCTCACCCGCCAAATTTGTAGATAGATGGAACATTTTGTGGGCTGCGCTTATTAATTGATCATGGATCAATTGTTGAAACAAATCTCTAAATTCAATCCATTTCAAATAGTCTCCATCAAATGTTTGCAAAACTATTTTTGGAAGTTTGATTTGTTGAGTTGCTGCGGGCCCCTCTGACGTCAATCCTTCAGTTGGTTGACTGTGTTGTTTTAAATATATCAACGCGTTTTGGGCATCTTTATCCGTTGAATAATATTGATTCCAAGTATATCCGACGATGTCTTCTGCGTCGGCTGATGACCATATTTCATCATTGTTATCCCTCAGATCCTTCTGATATTTTTCTATCAGAGAATATTTCAGATCATAATAACTAGGATGATGTTTTATGGTAATTTCCTCATAAATTTCATCTATGCTTGCGCGTAATGCATGCATTAATGAGGATTGCTTTTTGATGTTTCGCATGAGCGATGTAGTATTATTTGGCCCTCTTGGGCTTATTACTGGCTTTCCGTCCTGTGGTTTCAGGAGTAGCCTTGATTTCTCCAACTTGAATCGTTTATCATATTTGACAACTAGATTGGAGATTTTTTCAAAGTAACCTGTACTGAAATACTCGTGTTCGAGTTCAGGTTGTGGCAATGCTTTGATTTCAGCATCATTTATTTCAAAATCATTCCATAGGGAATTTAGCTTCTTTAGTCGTTCTTCATAGTAAATGGAATCCTGCGTGCTGTGTAGTTGTTAGGTGATGAAATGAAGTGAGACTAATTTCTATAATAAATATCATGACCTTCTGATTTACTTAAACTTGTGAGTTTTTAATATGGATAATAGTAATGAGTCTATTTTGAAGTTTGATTGCTGATTGAGTAAGTCTTAGTTTGATTGTCTGGGCGAAGTATTTATCAATCGATAAAACCACTGTAGCATACTGCGGTCGACATTCTGTTAAAATGTTTATTCGTGGCAAGCACATACGTTTTGGTTATAAGCTATTGGTCTTTCTTCTGACAGTGGGTACATCTTCCGGTTTCTGCTATATTCTGATGCATCTGACAAATACGACACACAATTTTGAATCGATGCATCTGTTGTAATGGAACTGTTGAGACATTGTAGGCATCTACCGCGACAATTTTTTCACATGGCATTATTTATTGTGATTGTTGAGAGACTGTGGTTTTTGTGGCACTGTTCACTCTAATCACAAGACTGGTGCCACATTGTTAGCAAGCAAGAAAGGGCAGATCGCGTTAAAGAAATATGAATCAGATTATTTGTACGATAAAACGAATAATATTTTGGTAGTTCGTAGGTTGGAGATTTTCGAAATCGCTATCGTAACTAATTATGATTCCGTTGACACCATGGTAGGTTAGGTTACGTTTGAAAGCCGCGTTGGAACTCCATTGAAGCATAGACGCAGTGGCACAGTGCCCCGTTAGTACTCCAATAAGCGCACGAACTGCAGTTTTGCTAAAGCCTAAAAGTCTCTTCATTTTCTTTTTGTCCAACCTCGGCCATAAGGTTCTAGCGACCTCACAGTCTTCACGGTTAGCCCATAAATTGTTGGCTCATAAATCACCGTCTTAGTGATTTCCGCTATTATCCTAAATAGTTCAAATAGCGGTATATGTATTGAGAGGTTGGCCTCTCTTGTATAAATTTCAGAAACTTTTCTGGCCATATCATCTGCTAGTTCAATCCCTTCAATATTGCTATGTCCAGAAACCCAGCAAAAAGAGGCCTTGTGATGTTTAATGCTCATCAGTAAGGTGTAACATATTAATACAATCTTGGATTTAACCGTTTTAGATTCAATTGCTTTCAGTGCGGAGAACGAATTATACTTTGTTATATAAGTTTGGTCGTTTTTTCGATAGCATATATCTCAACGCTGCAGGTATCAGGGAGTCGGTAGGACTGCCTTATCTGCATATTTTTCGAGAAGATGCCTGCCCTCCATCTTTGAGCCATCTGTGTAGATGGTAACTGCAAAGTAACCTGTCAGAAATCCAAGCTCTCAGCCATCTCTGGTTGGAGTAGGAACTCTGCTATTGGTGTCATGTAGTATGTAATAGAATCTAGATCCGACTTGACTGAGCGATGACTCCTCCTTCTAAGCTCCTTCAGAATTGTACGGTGTCCATAGTGAGCTGGTTTTCACATCTTAGACTCTCGCAGCCTGAGAACACTTTAAACAGCACAGCCTGGAATAAACACTCACAGTGGTAAGAGATGAAGTATTACATTTTAACCCTCTTGAGGCGTACTATTAATTGCTCCGGTGATACCTAAGCAAGCCAATCTCTGTGTTTTTCCGATGCGGGCTAAATTGCATTTTTTGTCCAGCACCTGCCACCAAACGAGGGACCTATAGGTAATAATGGGCCTGATGATTGTCGTGTGCATTTCGTATACTACGAATGGTGATAATCAGCATCGTTTCCCAAAGGGCTTTTTTCAGACATAATATGCAGTTAGTTCTTTCCTAGTTCGCTTCTCTATATTCCTTCTCCAATTTATCTTGGAGTCCAGGGCGGCGCCAAGATATTTAACCTCCGAGGAAAGTTTTCTATGTGAACAGGACAAGCTCTGTCTTAGTAGGATTAACCCCCAGCCGTTACTTTTAGCCCAGCCGAAGATTTGACCAAATGCCGATTCCATGAGCTCACTAATCGTTGGCACGTATTTATCTGAGATTAAGATGTCAACGTCATCGACGTAGGCAACAACCCTTGTTCTCCTACCCCTGAAGGTTTGCAAGATTTCGTCGGACAGCGTCGATTTACGGATTTATGGTATCGAGATTAGAGGCAGAAAGTGGTGATGGCTATTATCGGTACAATGTTTACATAGCGTTGTAGTAAACGCATGGAAACAACATTGCTTCGCACTGCTTCTAACAATTCAAAACCGATGCCTTAATTAGACTTCAAGAATTTTATTGTCGAAAACTTTCTTCTTCCATAAGAGGTCTCACTGTTCATTACAGAAGCTACCATATCCATCGATTCGAAAAAAGAAAATCACAGAGAATCAGAATATGTTTATTTTCCGCGACATTGACCAGTATGCACGTACTATTAACTGTTTTTAGAGGCGAAATATGTGTAAGCGGTAAATTTAATCGTTTTGCGCATTTCCATAATGAGTAAGCAATGTTTCGATCTGTTCTAAAGTACTGATTGTTATATATTGAAATAATAAGCATATTGAAGTAATAATTATGAGGCAGAATGTTTGTCATAAAGAATTGACAAACGTCGAGTTGCTTAACTTGTAACATTTAAAAGTAACATTTTGAGTTTCTATGTCATAAATTACACATAGATGCAAACATAAGTTTTTGAGTAAGTGTCTCTTGCTAATTAACGCATACAGTACATTGTGTGTGGTCATGGTTAATATGACACGAATTTGAGTTGTGATTGTGTCCTGAGGGACTATAAATCCCATCAATCATAAAAGATTGCTTTTGAGTATTAATGCTTATATTAGTGTTAAGTATATACAGAAGTATATATACAGAAGTTAGTCTTTAATATACTATGACTTAGTACACAACAATTAGTTATTTGAATTATATCAGTACTGAAGTGTTCTTCTTCGTAGTGTTGTATACTATTTGCGATAATGACTGCGCTTCCACCCATTGCTTTATTGCTAGGATCAATTGTGTGGTGTGTTTTAAAGTTTAAAATGTGAAAATAAGATTCTTTTGTAAAATGATTTATTTTTGATTAAGCGGTTTGCGTTCAATTTCATAATTCAGAATTTGCTTATTATAAAGTGTTTAACGTTCTTTCTATTTGTTCAAGGCGATTTTCAAGCTGTTTGTTGTTACATTAAAATCAGTACATCAAGTGTGCCTGGGTTTTTAGAATTTGGGTATTTAGAATTTTTATATTCAGCAGGTTTTTTAGTTTTTCTTACGGTTCCAGTATAGTTATCTTTTTGCGAGTTCTGGACTGCATCCTTTGCTGCAAAAAGGGCTTTTTTACAATAGCAGAAGAACTTTTTGATAACTCCAGCAGAGGTGCATTTTTCTTATGAAATCAGGATAGCATCTGCTGCCTGTACGGTGCGTATTTCTTTAGAGAGCTCATTTTGACGTTGTTGTACTCTAGATTTGCGTTGCTTTGTGCTCGAGTTTTTACAACTTCTTAGAAACTATACAATTACGATAGTTGGCAGGATACTCTTCACCACAGTTGCAGCATTTAGCTTTTTACGGTAATTTCTTTTGGCATTTGTCAGACTCATGCCGACCTGAGCCTGGCTAAGGCTATGCAAATCACCTACATCGCCTTCTACCTTTTATATTAACAGCACTTAGTGAAAAATAGTATTACAAAAAGATTAGAAACTTCTTGTAATAATAAATTTGCTTTGATACACAAATTTATTATATTTGTTTTTATTTTTATTAGATTTTTCTTTCGACTTTATTAGTTTCTTCTAATTGAATTAGCAGGAAGAAATCTGCACATTAGTAGGCATCCGAGAATGCCGAGACAAAAATAAAATTGAGAATTTGGTTTAAGCTGTTCGAGCTCAGTTTCAAATCTGAATTTTATTTACAATTTTCCAAACTATTTATACAAAATGTTTTACAATAATTTACAAATATTTTTCCTAATAATTAATAAAAAGGTTGACCCACGTCAATGCTTAGAAAATATTATGACACATTCAAGTGTGTCATATCGACATGTGCAGAATAGTAGCACAGAAAAAAAAGTGTGAAATAGCAATTGCATACTTGCTATGACCAAATATTCTACTTGCATTGCGGTGGTTCTTCCGTGTGCGATCGCATTACATATTACATTGGTTAATATAAAATAATTTGTGCATAAGCACTTTCAAAAATACATAACATAATTTATTGTTTGTTTTTGTTTACATTGTTGCGCTATACACAACACCTCTACCCTTTTAAAAAAAAATTTATTTATACAATAAAGAAAATTTTTTTATGATAATTTGAATTTTGAAAACTTGACATTGACAATTTTTATTTCTTAAAAATAATTTTACAAATTAATGCAATAAATTTATTATATAATAATTTTTATTTTCTTATAATATTTATATTGTTTGTAAATTTTTCTTTAATCTATTATTATGAACTATCTTTATTTTACTATTAATTTCTATAGTGGAATTTACACCATTTCTATCAACTATCTTATATGGACCATGATATGGATTCTCATGTTTTCTTCTATTTTCTACTCTTAAATAGACTAAATCTCCTACATTAAATAACTTTTCTGATGCATTAGCATCTTGTTTAATTTTTTGAGAATATTTTTCTTTTATTAATATCTCATTTACTGCTTTTTGTGCATACTGTAGTTTTGTTTTTAACTCAGTAACGTAAGAATCATAATTATAAAATTTACTACCTTCTATTATCTCGTTTGGAAGATTCGCGACTCTACCATATACTAATTCGAAAGGTGAATAATTTGTTACACAATGAGGTGTAATATTATATGAAAATGTGTAGTATGGGATCCAAGTATCCCAATCAAAATTGTTTGTGAACGATAACATATATTCGTTTAATACTCTATGGTTTCTTTCTATAGAACCTAATGTTTCGTGATGATAAGCAGTGGATTTTAAATGTTCTATACCTAATAATTTACATATATCATTTATTAATTCATTGAGGAATTCTGTACCTCTATCTGTTTTTATTTTCTTAACATTACCATATCTAAATATAAATTTTTCTACAATAGTTTTTGCTATCTCTCGAGATTCTTTTGTTTGTATAGGAAATGCGACTACATATTCAGTTAATTCGCATTGTATAGTGAGAATGTATCTGTATCCATTAGATATTCTTAGTGGACCTACAGTGTCCATCTGTATTACTTCAAACGGTGAAGTTGGAGTGTTAGTTACGACAAATTTTTCTTTATGGTGTCTTATTATTTTATTCTTATTACATGATGCACATTTTAAAATATAATCTTTTATCATTTTATTCATTCCTTTCCATACGTGTTTCTGTTTTAATTTAGCTATAGTTCTTCTTATTCCGGTGTGACCTCCGTGAATACTTGTATGGTAATTCCTTATTAGTTCAATTTGTTCCGATTTATCCACGACATTCCTTGGTGGATTATGTAATAATATACGTATAGGTGTTTGCTGACCTTTTTTCTTTATTTCTTTTTGCATGCTATTAAATCTTCTCATTAATTCTTTTTCATCAATGTATTCGAATACTATATATTTTGTAGATAATGCTACTTTATTAAGATTATTTTTGTTTAATACTTTTGTGAGCGTATCCAAGACTGATTCTAAAATCATGTTGGGCTTATTGCTACACTGTACTTTAACAATATTTTTCTCAATTCTTAGAATTGGCAAACTTTTGTTATTTTTTTCTTTATCGAGCTCAAATTTCAATATAGGTAATCTATGTATTATCAGAAATCGAAATACAATTCCACATGTAGAGTTGATCATTCTCTGTGTAATTTGTACTATGATTCTGTTTGATTACGTTTTCTTCATTAATCATTTTCATTTTACATCTGGTCACAATATTCATATTTTTCGGAATCATTTCTTTCAGTGTATCCGAAACCATTCTGATTCTGGATAATGCATCAGCATTTGTATTCATTTTTCCTTGTTTGAAGATTATGTTAAAATCATAATCCATTAAATCTACTCTTATTCTTGTTAACTTCGACGAAGGGTTCTTGTGTGAAAATAGTGATACTAAAGGTCTGTGGTCTGTGACTACTGTAAACTTTCTTCCATATAAATATAGTCTAAAATGGTTAATTCGCCAGTGTATTGCAAAAAGTTCTTTTTCTATAATCGGTTTATTTAACTCGTGTTTATTAAGAGAACGTCTGGCATACGATATTGGTAGATCGATTCCAATGTCTCCTTGGGATAAAACTGCTCCTAATGCATAGTTTGATGCGTCTGTAGTGAGTATAAATTCATTAGTAAAATCTGGGTACAGTAGTATTGGTGGACTTACTATTGACGTTCTTAATTTATCAAATGCTAATTTACAATCTTCGGACCAAATGAATTGTTTATTTTTCTTCAAAAGTTCATTTAATGGTTTTGCAATTTTTGCAAAGTCTTTTACAAATCTTCTATAGTAATTGCAAAATGCTACGAATCGTCTGACTTCATCGGCATTTGTTGGTATTGGGTATTCATTTACCGCTTTACATTTATTTGGATCTGCTGTTACACCTTCTTTAGTGATTAAATGTCCTAAGTAAATTACTTCGGGTTTCACAAAGTTGCATTTCTGTGGGTTTAATTTTAATTTGTAGCTTCTTAAGCGTTCAAAAACTTTAATTAGATTGGAGTTGTGATGTTGCAAAGAACAACCAAAGATAATGATATCATCTACGTACAAAAATCCACTAGAGTCTAAACCTGAAAGTGCTATTGTAAGCATTCTTTGAAAACTATTGGAGGATATTTTTAAACCGAAAGGTAACCTTTTAAACTGATAATGTCCATTATTAGTGGAAAATGCTGTCAATGGTCTGGAGTCTTTTTCTAATTCTATCTGATGGAATGAACTTGTTATATCCAATGTTGAAAAGTATTTAGCTCTTCCCATCCTGTCTAGTACGTCTTCTAATTGTGTAAGTAGAAATTTATCGCTAATCAATTTTTCAATTGTAGTCTACTACAAGTCTCCATTGTTTTTTATCATCAATACTATGTTTTGGTACAACTAAAAGTGCAGAATTATATGGACTTGTGGATGGTTCAATAACATTTGTTTTTAATAAATCTTATACTTGATCGTTTATTTCTTGTTGTTGAGATCTCCTGTAAACAGGAGAGTTATCAATCGTTTGTAAATGTTGTTTGTAGAAATTATTGGTAGTTAATTTGTCTCCTTCAATATGGAATATATCTTGAAAATACTTGCAAATTTCTTCTATGGATTTGCATGCATTACTGTCTTGATTATCTAATTTAAGTAAGATTTTGAGCTTATTCCAACGTTCATTGGAATGTTTGAGTTTATTGTTTGAGATTATATTAAAATGTCTTTAAGGTTTTATTTCTAAATCTGATTTTAAAAATTTTTCAATGATTTTTTCTTCATTAGAGATATTTAAGATTCTTATATGTTTTATTCCATGTTGTAGAAATATTGTATTTACGATAAATATATCTTTTATTATCTCTTTATTGCAAATAATACTATCTTCTGGTATTTTTATTTTAATGGAATGAATTATTTCTGATCTAGGTGGTATTGTGATTCGGAAAATTTTGTTTAATATCGGTAGAACGTATTCAGTTTCATTTGTGTTTATTGAAAAAGTATAAGTTTCGTAGTCAATCTTTGAAAAATATTTATTGAAAAAGTCACGTCCTACTACTTGAAATTTATGCTTTAAGTAATCGTTCAATATTTTGAAATTTAAATTGGTAGTACCTAATGTTGTGATTGGACTGTCAGTTATTCCAGTGAGTTTACATAATTGTTCCCCTGCAATGTCTTCGTCATTTGTACAATGTTTTTTACATATTGACACATCTGCGCCAGTATCTAACAAGAATTTTAATTTTTTATTTAAAGTCTGTAGTATAATATAATTGGGTATTGATTCTCCATTATCATTTTTTATCCCCGCGTAGCCTATTCTGTAATTTCTCTGTTGGTACCGGGGTTTTACTCGCGTCCCTGTTCCCTGTTCATGATGCGTATCCTATTATTTCTTGTGTCTGTTCCTCTATTATTCTGTTGTCTATAGTTATTTGACCATTGGTAATTATTTGGTCGTTGGTAATTATTCGATCGTTGGTGATTGTTATTATGGGGCTGATTAGTTCTAAATGAACTAATTTGTTGATTACCTCCATTTTATTTGATTTCTGTTCGGGTTACTTCTATAATTGTTCCTATTCTGGTTAGATCGTTGATTATTTTGCCATCTTGTGTTTTGATTATGTGAACGGTAGTGCATCATACTGTGTTGTTGTGGATTATCGATGCTTGATGCTAATTTAACTGCATCAATTAATTTTGTTGGTTGAGCTGCTATTACTGCGGATCTAAATGGTTCTGATAAGCCATTTTTAAAAGTGTTCAATCCAGTTTCATTATTTATGGATAATATAAGCGCTCTGTTCTATTCTCTTCGTTCAGTTATCTGTGTCATTTAGAGTTGCTATCAGAGATTCTATTTTGGAAGCATATGAGTTTATGCTCATATTACCTTGATATAATCTTGAAAGTTCTCCTTGAATATGTGCTGTATTTTTCTTTGGTTTATATGCGTCATTTAATACTTGTTTTAACGCTATAAGTGTAGATGGGTTTACAACAGTTAAAATTCTGTTTTTAACTTTCTCAGTTATCCGGGTCGCTTTAATCAAGGATTCTCTATCGGCTCCTTCTTTAAGGGTGTCATGATAAAATTCTATCATGCCAAGAAAAGTAGATAGTGATTGTTGTTCACCACTGAATTGGAGTATTATTTTCGAAGCTGTCAAAATATCAAAACTAGCTATGTCTGCTTTTTGTTTGAGATATTTTTCTATATTATTTTTTAAGTTGTTGAATGCTTGTTTGTAAGCTTCTAAGTCAGACTCTTTTATTAGGGGTAAGTATTTTAACCAGATACTTTCTAATTCTTCCTTTGTTTTTTCTATAAATTCCTTAGAATATAACCTATTCGGGTTTTTCTTAAGCTTCTCTAATATTTGTTTAACTTCACCATATATTTATTTATAGTTCATAGAAAAAAAAAAAATTTTTTTTATGTGTAGTACATTCTCTTTTCATGACCTTCTAGTCTTATTAGTGAATACAATATAATTAGACTTATAATTATTATGGTTATAATTGAAATTGTTATATATATGTTATATTTTCTTAAGAGTATAGATACATTAGTTCTAGTGTACATCTAATAAAATTACTTTTTATATTTTTAAAGATTTTTAATTAATCGATTTACATAATTAATTAATTTAATATGTTTTTTATCTAAATGTTTGCTTAATTTTCTACTTGTTTGGTAACTTTTACCACAAACAAAACAATTAAAGTTATTCATATTTCTAATTCTTAAACATATATATTATTTTTATTAAAAAATTTTTTGCATGTTCAAACCATGTTATTGTTTAAGACAACATGTCTTTTAACATATTTCTTATAATGGTTGTTTATTTTCGATTATACTAAAAATAATAATAGAATACATATAAAATACAATAATGTCTTCGTATCAGCTACATCGTTGTTATTGTTAATACTGTTATTATTGTTGATGTTATTGGTGTTGTTTAACACCTCTTCCTTCGTGGGTTGGCTGCCCATTCCTTGTCTCTTTTATTCTTTTTTATTGATAGTTGATCTTCTGAAGATGTGGCAAGATTAAGTTCTCTATACAGGATTGCTAGTTGCTTCCTTCTGTTATACTGCTTTCCGTTTTCTCTTTGGCTTCGTTGGTGTCTTCGGTACTGGTGCTGCTTTAGTTTTCTGTTGCCTCGCCTTATACTGTTCAATAGTTAGAGGTTTCGGGCCAGCTGTTTTATCGATTGGTATATATTTAGGGGCTTCAACAGGAAGACCGTCTATTCATTGAGGGATATATTCTTCAACCTCATCAAAAATGTTCAAAAATGTTTCCCAAACCTGGGAGATGTTTCTTGATTCTTCAAGCAGAGACATACAAAACTGATGTATGTTGTTTACGTATTTAAAGTTATTGTAAAATCAAGAGAGAATGTCCTAATCTTCCCTTGGGTAGATGGCTCGACTTCGACTAGAAGTTCACTAGATTCGAGTGGTCAGAATCGCCATATAATGATATTAATATATTATTATGTTGTATGGCAGGATTACCATATAATGATAATATAATAAAATGTTTATTATATTATTTAAAATTTAATTCCTGGATTGCTGCAGGATCAGAATTCTTTACGAAATTATTAAATTAGCAGAATAGTAGCACAGAAAAGAAAAGTGTGAAATAGCAATTGCATACTTGCTATGACCAAATATTCTACTTGCATTGCGTTGGTTTTTCCGTGTGCGATCGCATTACGTATTACATTGGTTAATATAAAATAATTTGTGCATAAGCACTTTCAAAAATACATAAAATAATTTATTGTTTCTTTTTGTTTACATTTGTTGCGATATACACAACATTCTCTACGGCTGCAATATCGCAAGATCACCAGAACTTGTAATTATGCGGAAGTTCCATCATCTCTTTTATTAAGTGTTAAGTCTCCCATTATCAAGTTAATTATTTTTTCCACGCCTTTTTTTGTAAATCGGCACCTCAGCTGAAATTCTTCATCGCACAACAACAAAGGATATTCGCATTCTTTATATATTTTTGAATGACGGCAATTTTAATTTATGTACTTACCAATTTTGTACATATTTTATAATAATTGAGCCAATAAAAATTACTACATAATCAAAAAATTTACTCAAAGCGCCGTTGTAGATGCTACAAACCTATTATAAATTTTGACATTTTTTAACGGCATTTTAACTTAATGAAATATTTATAAATACATTTTTATAAATGCTTTATAAAACTAATAAATACCATTTATGAATAACATTTTTGATAAACATTGTTATAAACCTTCCATAACTTTTTATGAATTATTAATTTTTATTTCCAGATAACTTTCGAGAAGTATCGTTTTTGAACAGTTGCAATGATACGTCCGGTCATCGTTGTGAAATTGAGAGATTGAATTACTAAAAATGTATCTACATGTACAGTTAACATCAGAAGTTCCTCGACTGTTATAACATTTTTTGTAAAATATGTTACATAATTTGATTTGTCTGATCCTTTTTTATTTAAAATAAAACGGTGATAAATTTACAAGTTTTTTAATTCAACACTAATTCAACTACAAGTTTAATCATTTAAACATTTTATACGCAAATACAATGACGGACAAACTTATTGACAGAGCAAGCATATTCATCTTTAGCACTGTTTTTATCCCGTTAATACGACTTTTAATCAACAAAAATTTTTTTTTATAAAATATGTTTAATTTGCTATTAAATGCCTTTCATTTTATTTGTACTATTTCCAATTAAATTTTTTTTTAATTAAAAAACAAAAAAAAGTGCTGAACAAAATTATTGGCATACCTTATAAAGAAATTAAAAAAAATTTACGGTAACAACTATGGAGTGGCGAAACTAATTTGTTTAATAACAGCTTCTAATCATTTTGGAGTCGAAGAAATCAATATTTGTATGATTTTTGACCCAATATTTTGCCACTCTTCAACAGTGCGCGGTTCTTTAGACGCAAATGTTCCCACAAATGTTCAATGAAGTTCAGATCTGAAGATTAATCGAGAACGAAAATGCGTTTTTTGCATGATGCCTGAGTCACATTCGCACATAAAACGGGACTTAACGTGACTTGAAAACGCAATTTTTCGGCACTTTCTTTGACGTTTCTCTTAAGGATGGCTATATAAAATTTTCAGTCCATAATGCTGTCAATCAATTCTAATTCGCACCCGTGTACAAATACTATAATATAGCAGGATTTTTTTTTGCAGTCCAGAGTTTAGTTTTTTCCAAACCGTTTATTTCATCCGAGAAGATTAGATTATTCCAAAAGTCGATTAGCTTCTTTCAATAGGCTAAATGCTTCTGCTAGTTGTCACATAAAATAAACGGTTTTTATCTAGCAACACGCCAACTCTTATTGGCCACATGCAATATACTCCTGACCGTTATGCGATTAATATGCTTATCACTTCTCTTCTGTGTTCCGTTTACTCCCAGGGGAGAATAGGGCCTCAACAATTCCTTTGATCTGTATTTTATTTAAAGCTGCTGTGCAGATGTCGTTCCATGAGTAGCGCGCTGATGTTAATTCGGCATCAATTGTCCTTCGCCATGTTCTTGAAGGAGCGCCAGGCTCCTTTCGGGTTCCATTTTATTGCTTGTTTAGCGATACAGGAATTCGAACTGCGTATCGTATTTTGGATCCATTACCATTTTCGTTTTTTGATTTCGCTCTCGACGCAATCAAAACAAAGATTGGGAAAAAGAGTTAGTGAACACAAAAGTACATGTAAACGGAAAGATGATTGGAAAAAACAGCTCTTGCTGAACATTCTCATTCTAAGGGACATAATTTCAACTTTGATGAAATAATAATTCTGGAAATTGAAAATAATTATCATAAAAGATTAATGAGTGAAGTTATTCACATTATATTAAATAATAACCAGGTGGTAAACTTCAAGAGAGACACGGATAATTTTAATACACTTTACTCCAACTTACTGGATAAATCTACCACAGTAATGAAAAATGGTGTGAATTTCTGTCAGGGATGGATGCAGGTGGCAAAACCTTCTATGCTTTGAATAAGTACTTCAGGCTTAAAAGCAAACCGACAGTGTCGCCTATTCTTGGAGCATCTGGCATGGCTTTCACAGACATAGCCAAAGCCGAGGCTTTTGCAGACTCTCTGGAGCTGCAATTTGAACCCAATGCTGATAGTGACTATGCCACTCAGAAGAAAGAAATTATTAAAGAAGAGGCTGCTAATCTTAGGAACCAGGTCCCTGATGAAAGCATCTCATCGAGCTCTAGCGATGAGATTAACTGTATCATATCGAGTCTTAAGATCAGATCCGCACCCGGACATGATAATATCAGCAACAAATGCCTGCGTAATTTCCCAGAAAACGCAATCCAATGCATCGTTAACATCATCAACAGCTGATACAGACTGCTCTATTATCCTGGGAATCAACCGGTATGTTAATATTCGACATAGCCAAAGTCTTTGACAAGGTCTGGCATGATAGCCTTATAGTCAAATTGGTAGGTTAGATGGACATCCCCACCTTAAGGCCAGTGTCAATGGCGCTTTATGCGATGACACTTGCTTGATTTATGGGATGCCATAAATGTAAGTAATACTTTACAGAGAAATATAGACCTCATGGTGGAAAACTTCCAGAAATGGATGATTAAAATTAACAACGACAAAACCAAGGCTATATTTATAACACGAAAGAGAAGGCAGCATCCTCGAGGAGTGAGCGTCGGTGGCACGGAGATACGGTGGGAGGAAAGTATAAAATATCTAGAGGTCACTTTTGACAAACGGCTTAATTTGTATAAATATATGAAATGCAAATGGAATATTTGCTCTAAAATTCTACATCTCCTTAAACTGCTGTTTAATAATAATCGCTTCAACCTCAAAAATAGAAAGTTATTATTTACTGATATAATAACACCAGCACTACTGTACGGATGTGTAACTTACAGCAAAGCCTCAAATACTGCTATAAAGCAATTACAGATAGCACAACATATGGCTTTAAGAAGACTAAGTAAGATTCCTTGGTATATTACATAGATATAAGAAAGATATGCTGATCTACGGTCCTTCATCAGTTAGAAAATAAATAAATGATAATGATTCTAGTATAGTTAAAGTTTTGTGTGGGGCAGGGACAAGCCTCCCAGCCACAATAGAGTGAAAGTGCGCAATAGCAACAACAACAACAACAACAACAAGTTAATTAAAAAGATAAAAGATAAAAGAAAATAAAAGTCAGCTGTTTGTTTATATTTATTAAGAAATATGAAATGACAAAAGAGAACGCTTTTATTATTATTTTTATTTTTGGCAGATTTTCAACATTTTATTTCTGTTTTGTTAGTTTAGTTATATATGTCCAAAAAATTGTTTATTAAGCGTTAATTTGTAATTTTAATTTTTTAAGTTTCTATTTTAATTATTTAATTTAATGTATATTATTGACTATTACTATTGACTATTAATGACTATGGATGAACAAAAAACTAATGAATTTTATAGGATAAGGTATTTATATTTTGATGTGTTATTTTGTATTTTAGTTAATTAATGTATTTATATAGCACTGAGGAAGTTCTAAAATAAAGAACGAAATATTTGCTAACATTTCGAAATAAATGCGTTTCACTGTTCCTGTCTGAAAGCTGATACAAATCAAAATTAAAAAACAAAAAACTAAACAGGCGAAAAAATACAATATATCTATTTACTGTTTTACAAAATTCTGCGTTAGAGATACGTTCTGACCACCATATTTTGAAGATGCGTCTTAGACATTTGTTTATGAAGACTTGGATTCGGATACGGATACGACCTTTGATTTAAATATTCGCAGTTTTGTTCTGACGTACGTCGAGATTCGTGATAGTAAAATCAAAGTGACTATTTTGCCGGGCACGGGTAAGAGCGTGATACCTTAGTAGTTGTTACAATCGGATCCATCCCCTTTTTTCGGAATCTGTATCTGTAAGTGGTATCGCTTCGTTTTTTCAGATTTTCAGCAGAATAGGGAGCATATATGCTGATAATTATAGATCGCACTTTAATAGTTTGGGATTGACGTTATCACTGCCTGGTGACTTGTTGGTTTTAAGTAATTTTATGACGACGGTAACTTCAGATCATGTTAGTTGGTCCGAAATGACACTTTGGAAGCAACGCAAGTTGCTTGATGGAGAGTCAAATTCTATATATCTTTTAATTCTAAGGGGTTGTTGAGCACCTTATTAAAGTGTTCAGCCCATCTCTTAATCTGCAGCTTTGAGTTGGAAATAAGTTTTCCGTTCTTATCTTTTATAGATTTGTTCTTGTAGTGACCTTTGCCAGAAAGCACTCTTGTTACCTTGTAGTGATCTTTCATGTTACCCAGGTTAGCTGCAGACTGAGCAATCTGTGCTTTCTTTTCTGTCCATTCTCTTTTATCATGTCTAATCGACTTCTTTATTGATGTGCAGAGTTGTTTATACATGCTTCGTATTTTCATGCTTTAGTATTTTCAACGTTAAACATCGCTTTTTTTGTTTTAATTCTTTCTTCTATCAGAAGCCATGTTCTAACCGACATTCAGACCTTTTTGGCTTTATTTTTACACCCTAGTATATCAAGACCAACATCCTTGTATATGCGAGAAACGCTTTGGACGTGTGCATTATTATCGTCCTCGAAAACGGTAGACTGGAATTTATTTGTAAGAGCTTCTTTGTACATAGTCCTAATCTCGTTGTTTTTCAGCCTCTTAACATCTATTCTTTTATTTGACACTTATACAGCTTTTATACGTTGAAATTTTTATGCGCACTTTGCCAACCACCATATAATGATCACTGCCTATCTCAGCACCCCTCTTCACACGAACGTCTAGCACCGATGACTTCCATCTAGCATTAATTAAGAGGTGGTCTATTTGATTCTTTGTTCTTCCGCCTGGAGAAACCCAAGTAGCTTTATGTGATGTTTTATGTGGGAAAAGAGAGCCACCGATTACCAGATTAGCCTCGCATCACATCTCGACAAGTTTGTTTCCATTGTCGTATCGGGTACCCAGACCGTGACACCTCCCATTTTTCTAAATGGGTGTTTCTGCACCCAATTTGTGCGTTAAAATCTCATAGCTCTAAGAGAATATTTCCGTTTGAAGAATACATATTTATATACCTTTCAAGTTGATTGTAGAAATCGTTTTTGAATTCATCGTCTTGAAATTCCGTGGGAGCATAGGAGTTGACAATGGTCATGTGGTGGCCATAAAACATCCCTGACATATCGAATATCCAAATGTAGAATACAAACGTTGTTATGAGAAATAAAACTGTAGAATACGAACGTTGTTATGAAAAGTAAAAATGTGATAATAGAAAAAGTCCAAAAAGACATGCATCATCATTAATGCCAACAGACATTATAAATTTGTGTAGATTAATGTTTCTGAATAATAAATCCTTAGAATTTAAGAATCAAATCACAAGCGTTTTATTGAACACACATTCTCCACAGTCATGTTACGTGCACGCGTTTTGAGTTTAAGGACTATTATCCTTGAACAGATTGGATGTCATTCTAATATCCCATGAGCAATCTTTGATGATATAAGAAAACCTGCTCCATTAACATGCGCAGATCCTTCTGGTTCGCCTGAATAAATAAACAAACTATCTTTATTTTTGATCGTGCCAATACCAATCCACCGGCATTCTTGTATCATCAAAATGTCGATTTTATAGCGAGCCATCTTGCTTTTAAGTTGTGCGAGTTTACTAGCCTCATTTAAACTGCGTACGTTCCATGTTGCGACAGATGTTATCTTCATGCCTATTAAGCATCTCCTATCAATACGATTCAAATTTGTTTGGTTGTTGGTTTTGTTCATCTCGAACCTATCGATGTTGTTAAAGCATGAGTTTGGCACCTCCAAATCCTGCTGCAGCAAGTGCAGGGAGATTACTCGAATATCGATTACCCCTTGGAGAACACTCCATGCTGTAGTAGTTTCGTTGGTTTGATGCCTTGATTCACATAAGCGGTGGATGATGGGTCCATGGCCCAGCGAAATGCGACGTGGTATACGTTTATATAGCGATCCGCTTGCTACAAGTCCGACGACCGCTTTAACCGCAACTTGGCGCCGTTGACTATACTGTTGTTTATTCGTCGATAGCCTTGAAATTCTACGCCGCCCTTGTTTGCTTGTTTTTTTATTTGTTTGTTTGTTTGCTTATCCGGCCTATTTCACTGTCGCTCAAAGGTTTAGATCGCCGTGTGCGCTTTGCATTTTATAATGATGTCGTCCTCTTGTGCCGTCTTGTAAATTGTTCCGATTGATGTAGCGGCTTCCATTCATCATTTCTGTAATATCGTCATAAGATTTGCCTTGATTGTGCAATTATAGAATTATTTTGCGCCAAGATTCCGTAGTTTCTTTATATTTACTGCTCATTTTGTTCAAAATGGATTAAGTTTGTTAGTATTAACTCCTTACTAAACCACTACGCCATGTATAATGTAGAAATCAGATCTGTTCCAGGAAATCAAACAAAAAAATTATATTAAAATAGTTCATTAGAACATATGTATTACTAATAATTTTGATCAGCTTAATTTAGTACATTTTAAAAATTTTGAAACGTCAAATTTAAAAGACAATTCAATGAAATAAAATTAATTTATTTGCAAACTAAACATTTTATGTATAAAAAGAAATTTTATATAAAAATTTCATCATTAACGGAGTAAAAACAGTGCTAAAGTTCAATATGCGTGCTGTGCCAATAATTATATTCGCCACTGTATATTAAAATAAAAATAAAAATTTTTATTCAAATAATAGTAATATATATTTAATACAGGCTCTCAATGTACGACATATGAAACCTTTAAATTTGTAAGTATTAACCGAGATAGTGATAAAAATAATTCTACCGGAAAAACCACTATCAAAGCTCACAAATTTAGTTAGTTTACGATAGCGGCAACATGCTAGTGAATCACTGTTGTCATCTATAACCTAGAAAATAAAATATCCAATACTGAAGTGGATTAAATTATAGAAGCTAATAAACACACCGAAAGTGATTGTTTTGAACACTCACACATTAAAAATAGCTTTAACTCTCCGATGACCTATGATATCTGTCTAAACTTTTTAAGTTTTATCTGTTTATATTGTTATGAATCAATAAACAACATATATGGATTATGTCAATGCTGTACACCAATATGCAGATATTGTGCAACCAGTATAATAATGCTCGCCTACCTAAGTTCAACTTATGTAATAAGTTAAGTGCAATGACTTATGTCAAGCCAACATGAATCGACGGAATTATGGCAAATTGCAAGCGCACAGATACATACATACGCATACGTGTATGTGAAGTCAATGCGCAAAGTGCAATGCTACGTGCCACTAAATGAACAAAAGTTGAACGCCCAGAAATAATTAAGAATCAGCAGCGCAGTTATTCGGCAAACTCAAAGGTGTGCAGTCGTGCAAAAAAAACCACTCTGCGAAACTAAAGTATTTTTCGTCTATGAAATCGAAAAGGTTAGATGTTTCGGAAGCGGTTTGTGTAAATTAAAATAAAAATTGAAGTTTTTTTAAATTTGCCTAATTAATAACTAACACTATAAATAACTAAAGCGAAATAAAATATATTCATACATTAAATGAGAAATAGCTAAATGAAGGCAGTTGACAGGAAATAATAGTCGTAAAAGAAAAGGGTTGCAGCTCAACAAAATATTCACCAATAACAACAACAACAGCAGAGCATATGCAACAACAAGTACAGTAACAGCATCATCAGCATCAACATCAGTAACAACAGCAACATTACCACCATTACCATCATAATAATAATAATAACATTAATCATCAACAGCTACAACAGCTGTCGCAGCAGTGAAAAATAGTAAAAAAACGGAAACATATTTATTTCTTAAGTAGAACGGGGAACTTCAACAATATGTTTTGGGCCAACTTTCCTAGTATGTCGAAATCATAACCGAATTGAATTTCTAATTTTTGTTTAATATATAGGATGCTTTTTTATTATGAGACAGAAATATTGTTGAAATAAAATTTTTTATTATAATCTGGTAAACAATTTCATGGCATTTATTTTCTGAGTACAGTTTCTGGCATATATCCGCCACGGCTGTAAATTACATAGCCAACTCGATCAGTCCAATTTCTGACAATTTTTTGAATTAAAGTACTATGTAAGTATTTAATATAAAGTATTGTAACATTTATATTCAAATATTAGTAAGTGTTTATTTTATGTTCAATTCAAAAATTTTAATTTTATATAAAAATATTTCTACTTAAATTAACCCGAAAAAATAACCTAACAACAACGAATGCACGTGCATCTGCCAAATGAATTGTTTTTTCGCTGCTGATCATACAAAAATGCACGTAAACTAATAAAACCAGCATTCACCTCATACATCCAGAGTGAATGCGCATTTTTTAGCACTTAATTTAAAGAATTCGCTGCTCACAAACTTTTTCTAGTGGGCGGACGTGTTTTTAAGCCGGTCTCCAAGAAATTAAAATTTCAGTATAAAAACAAGTATATAACAAATATTTTTATAAGAATTATTTTTGTTATTAATACAAAAACACAAAAAAAGAAATTTTTGGACAAAAAACAATTACAAAAAGTTAAAAGTGCATAAAATATTAATATTAAAATAGCGCGAGTTATACCCCCATACCTCATATATTTTATTTTATATTATCAGGACTCATTATCAAAACAGAAATGAGCTGTAAAAGTTACTTAGAGAATCGTTTGTTCCTAAACAAACAATCTTCAGAAACACATTCCAGTTCCATATTGCAACTAAACATTTTTTATTATAGTTGTCTGGCCAAACAACAAAATATATTATAAGGATTCGATGCTTCAAATCTTTGCTATAAATATAAGCAAAAATATTAGATACAGGTTAGTCTTAAGATTCATTTCAATAAAGAAACATTTAAATTAAGCTATGCGTTTTTTTTTAATTTACTTAATTCGCGCGCTTTTCCGATTTTTGTTGATTTTTGCATGACGAGTAAGCATAATACGACGAGTATTATGCGAGTAGAAAATAACCTTACATTGTGACCGAAAAGTTTTCGGGAAATTTTAAATAAAACGCAAAATTCTTAATCTTCATCAATATTTATTTTATCTCCTTCAAAATATGCCCATAAGAAGCGATGCACAAATGCCAACGTTTCTTCCAATCATCAAACATTTTTTTTAGGCGCTTTCCGGTATGGCTTTGAGTTCCCTCTGCGAATTCTGTTTTACGTCTTCTATGGATTCAAAACGCGTTCCTCTGAGTGGTAATTTGAGGTTGGGAAACAGGAAAAAGTCACACGGTGCAAGATCAGGTGAATACGGTGGCTGTTCGATGGTATTTATTGAATGTTTGGCCTTAAAATCGTTGATAATGTTGAACAAATTGAGGTGAATCGGAACAAGCCGGGCGTTGACACGTCGCATACACAAATTGTCCACCAAAATCAAACGAGCCATCTCACGACCGATGCCTAGCTCTCGTGCTATCTCTCTAACACTCACATGAGGATTTTTGAACACGATTTCCTTTGCCTTTTCAATGTTTTCGTCGGTGGTAGAGGTCGAAGGTCGTCCAGAACGCGGCATGTCTTCGACGGTCGTACGACAGTCCTGAAAGGCTTTGTACCACTCATAAACTTGAGTTTTCGATAAAACTGATTCCCCATAAGCCTTTTGTAGCATTCGCAACGATTCTGCACACGAAATTTCGTTCGAAAAACAAAATTTGATGCAAACTCTTTGTTCAATATTTTTTTCCATTGTTTTTTTCGCAACGCACTACTGAGGTGAACTGGTTTCAACAGCTGCCGTAAACGAACTGTC
>NC_051846.1:97341255-97373659 GCF_002237135.1 Teleopsis dalmanni | reverse complement strand
CACTTCAAAGCAACGGAGTTGCCCTGCGCTCTTTTCTTATGACAGCGACGTAACTCTACTACTTTTAATTACTTTTGCGCCACTGTCATACCTACTTTCCTACATTCGGCTATCCTAACATGTCATTCGTCCCGGATGACCCCTTAAACGCTTTCATATGTTCTGCTACTGTTTCACATTTCTTTGATCCTTCGCCATTTCCGACTCTCTCAACTACATATCTACCTCGTCTTTTCTTTTCTACTATTCGATACGGTCCTAAATATTTCTGTTTTAATTTGAGTCCTATTCCGTATTGGGTACGTTTGATGACAACCAAATCGTCTATTTCATAATTAACTTCTTCTTTCCTACCCTTGTTATATGTATTCCTGTTTTCTTCAGCTATTTTCTGTAAATTTTATTTTCCTTGTTCACGCATTTCATTTCTTCCCTCAAATAACTCTTCCATTACACATTCTGTGATTAACGACCCTAATGCAACATTAGTTTTTATGCGCATCTCCACCCCTGTCAAAATTTTAAATGGAGAATACTGAGTACTCCGAGCTGGAGTGCTATTGATAGCTTGTTGTACCCTTTCTACGTGTTTGTACCAACTTTCTGGCGAGTTCATACATAATTTACTGAGCATTGTAATAACTGTTCTATGTATTCTTTCTACTTGGCCGTTTCTCCGCGGAACGCCTGTGGCTATTAATAGGTGTTTGATCCCTTTGTTCGTACAATACTCTTTGAACCTGCTTGCTGTGAACGCAGTGCCTCGGTCACTGATAATCACAGCAGGATTTCCGAAAACCATCGATTGTTTATTTAATCTTTCGATTACCTCTTCTACTCCTACACTTTCAGTGGGGTATAACCACACAAACTTGGAAAATGAGTCTACTACTGTCAACATATAGTTGTATTTTTTTTAGTCTGATCTAACGGTCCTACATGATCGATATGATACGTTTCCAATGGTCTATTACCTTTATCTATAGGATTAAAAAATCCCTCTTTTTTTCCTGATTTACTGTTCACTACTAAACATTCGATACACCCTCTCACTACTTTATCTACTTTTGGACTTATATTTGATATGTAATAATTTTTTTCAACAATGTCTTGAGTTTTCTTTGACCCAAAGTGGCCCTGCCGATGAGCGATCTCAATTATTTCGTTTTCCATAGAGGAAGGAATAACCATCCGTTCTTTAACATTATCTTTGAATAATACATCGTGTTTTAAGTAAAAATCGCCATAATTTTGAGTTTCCAAAATTTTTCGCACAGCTTTCGTCCAGTCATCACTTAATTGCGCATTCATCCATAGAATATGGTACAACGAATCCTCCAGCAACAGACAATAAACACGGCTTAGTGCATCGACATGTTTCATGTTAGTGCCCATTCTATGCTCTATTTCGTAATCAAAATCTTGCAAGAATAGAGCCCATTTTGCTACTCTAGTAGGTACATCATCTTTTTTCAATGTACACGCGAAGGCCTTACATTCGGTAACGATTTTAAATTTGATGCCAAGCAGAAACTATCTCCACTTTTTTAAACTTTCTATAATTGCTAATACCTCCAGTTCATATGAATGATATCTTCGTTTCGTTGGTGAGGTTTTCCGGCTTAGAAATTCAACAGGATGTAACTGGGCATTTTCACCCCACTGCAGCAAAATAGCCCCATATCCATCGCTACATGCGTCCGTATGTACTTCTGTTTTTGCTTTTGGATCAAATAACTTAAGTATCGGAGCGGAAATTAAAGCTGTTTTCAATTGCTGAGCAGCCAATTTTTGCTCGTCTTTTATCTCGAATTTTACGTTTTTTCGTAACAAATCACTTAATGGTTTGCCAATTACAGCATAATAATACACAAATTTTCTAAAATATGATGTTAATCCCAAAAATCGTTGAATTTCTTTGTTATCTCTTGGCATTGGAAAATTTCTAACAGCTTTTAGCTTTTCCTCGTTTGGTTTTATGCTCGAGTTTTCAATGATAAAACCTAAAAAGTTAACCTTATTCTTTAAAATCTGACACTTCTCCCATTTAATGTTTAACTCGAAACTTTGAGCAACCTCCAACACTTCTACTAATCGTCTCATTCCTTCTTCTTCATTTTGGGATGGTATTATGATGTCGTCCATGTATACCATTGCTACACCTTTCTTTATTAATTCTCTCAACACCGCATAAACGTATCGTGTGAACACCGCTGGAGAGTTTTTAATTCCAAATGGAGCAAATAAAAATTCATACTGTCCGCCATGCGTCACAAATGCCGTAAATTTTCGACTATCTTCTTCAATAGGCACATGAAAAAATCCATTTCGTAAATCCAATGTGCTGTATAAAACAGCTGACTGCAACTTCTGCAAAATATCATCTATTAGTGGCATAGGAAAGTTATCTCTAATTATTTTCGAATTTAGCTTTCTATAGTCACAGCACAACCTCTTGGAGCCATCTTTTTTCGCTACTAGAACCACCGGCGAGGCATATTCTGACATGCTCTCTTTAATAATACCCTCTTTTAGCCATTCACGTATCTGAGATTCTACAGTCTGCTGATCCGCTAGTGGTAATCTTCAGTTTCATTGTTACTGGGGAGTTATTAATCTTCTTGTTCGGCTTGTAATGCTTTATAACGTTTATTACCTCCTCTTTTCTTTTCTTTGGTAAATTTATTCAACTGGCTTTGAACCACTACCTCCGGTTCATCCCGCTGCATTGTCACGCAAATGATATAGAGATTCCTAACTTCATTTTCACATTCTCTTACATTTTCCTTATTAAAGTCGATATGTTTTTCATGAGACTTTCTCAAAAACTTTACATCATCTGAGGAAATCAAAATGTCAACTATTTCTAGGATATCGCTTCCTATTATGGCATCATATTGGACATCATCATCGTTTAACACATGGAGATTCAAACTGGTTTGGATACCATTTAAATCGACTAATGTTATGAAGCTACCTAATGTTTTAATCTCTTTTCCTCCTATACCCGTCAATGTTTTTCTCCTAGCTACCAATACAATGTTTCCTAACCGCAAATAAGTGGAGTGTCTGATAATGCAGACATCGCTACCCGTATCGATTAGAGCACGTATCTTCTTCCCATTTATTCCTAAATCTTTCAAAACTCTATTAGTTCCATTTCGACGCACATCATTAATAGTTTCTATAACGAGAGAGTTGTTTTTGTTTATATTTCCTACTACATTTTCCGGACGTTTACATTCGAATGCTTTGTGCCCCACCTCTTGACATCTAAAGCATTTATAATCTTTGATTTTGCAACTATTAGCAATATGATCCTTACCTCCACACCTATAACAACGCTTTCCATCTTTTCTATCCTCTCTTTCTATTTTTATGTCTTGTACCCCAGTATGTGCTATTTCAAGTTTCCCTCCTGTAGTGTTTAATGACGAGTATGTGTTTCTCCTGATCTTTTCGTAAATACTTAACTTACTCTTTAAATCATTCATGCTCGTTACCTGGTATAATATGGTTTTGTTTGCTCTACTGTCTGGAATTCCTTCTATAAAATAGTCTATTATGCTCATTTCATCTAACTGAATTTGATTTGCTATTTCAATAATACTATACAAATATTCTCTTAATGATTCAGTTGGTTTTTTCTTTCGTCCCTTTAATATGGCATGAACCTCGTTCATTGTTAAATTTACTGTGAATTCTGCAATTAATGCTTTCTTGAGCGACACCCAATCTTTTACCTCTATCTGGCTTCTGACAAACAATTTGGCTGCGCACTTGAGTAACTGCTTAGCAGTTGATCGTTCCAGTTTACGCTAATAGCCATTTCTTCCAATTGTTCTACCCAAATCTTAACACTTGGTTGACCCACCCCTGCAAATGTAGTGAGAGAGTCTTCCACATCACGAAGCGTAAACAGTGAACGTTCTTGTATCGTTTTAACAGTTGCTATTTTGTCAAACTGTATTTCTTTGTCTTCTACATGATAATGATTAATTAATCTTTCTCTCAATTCTTGCTTTTTGCCTACTGTATTTAAATTTAATCTTCTAAGCTCCCCTCTTAACCCTTCCATACTCAGCGCAATGATACTGTTAATATTCATGGTGACAACGTTATTACAATCTTTTTCAAAAAAAAAATTAAAATTATGACTAAAAAGTAAATAAGTTTGAAAAATAAAATATAAATTACAAGCTAAAAAAAATTAAAACGTATCAATTTCAATACGCAATCAAATAAAACAAAATGTGTACTTAAACAAAATATAAAAATTTCTGCCAGTCTCCACTGCACCGCCAGCACCCGCTACGCATCACCTTCGTCACTCGCCAACTTCGTCAGAACAGCTTTTGCGTTGTTTGTCTTACCACCTCAGTGACTGCATTCACCTCTGTATGCACTGCGTTTACTACTACGTTTAACAAAGCACATGTACACACACACAGCTTACTAACAACTTCGATCACCACGCCGGCGCCAACTAATAACAACAAATTTTTTTTTTTCTTCTTTTTAATTTGTGTATTTCACAATATGCAGCTCGCTTAGAACGGATCAAACATAATTTTGTTTAACTCCACAGTTATTTTAGTTAGTTTTTCATTGTTATGTTTGTCACTTTTAGTTTAACTCTATTCAAATTTTTATTTATTAATTTATGTCACATATTTGTTTTTAATAACTTCAGTGTAAATAACAATTTTCAATCATTCAAAGTTTAAAAATTTCGATGTTTCTTAAATCACACTTTTTGCATTTTTTTATAAACTCGTTCATATATTAAATTTACACATATGCATTTCCTAAGCACCATTTTTTTTTTATTTGACTCTTAGGTTGAGCCCCCAAAGTTTGTAGGTTCTAGACCTTAAGTTTATTTAAATTTTAATAGTTAATTGTTATTAAAAGATTATTTGATCAAATAACTATAATAACTGAGTGTAATAATTTAATGATTATTTCTCAACTTAATTTTAAACTAATTTTAACGCGCACACACCATTATTTTCTCTGCTTCCTTCTTCTACGAGCTGCCCACTGCTACTGCTCTTTTCACTTCAACTCACTTCAAAGCAACGGAGTTGCCCTGCGCTCTTTTCTTATGACAGCGACGTAACTCTACTACTTTTAATTACTTTTGCGCCACTGTCATACTACTTTCCTACATATATATATATAAATATAGGATATAACTTAGATATAAAATAATAATAAATATAATATATATAATATATATATATAAATATATATATATATATATATTGAATTTAACTTAAAATTTGCATATATAACCACTTATGCAAATGAGTAACCAAAATCTTCCCACAAAGAGAAGACATACGATAAGCATTCCAAGTAAACGAAAAGCTTATATGGTAATAGAAACATCTAACACGTTGCCCCCCGAAAACAGTATCATCCGATAAAAGCTCTTCAAACATTGCATCTTCAGCAGCATCGCTTGCAATTCCCAATACAGCCAGTCCCAAAAATAAAATAAAAGTCCAAACAGACATGGCACGCTGTGTCATTATGAAATGGAAACTTAGTCCTCAAAAAAGCAATTCAAAAGTTGCTAAAATAAATAAAACTGACAAAAGATAGTGCATCTATAAGCATCCTTTCTGGCAATAGATTTGCTGTACTAGCTGAAATTGCAGAGAACGCTAATCAGCCTACTATCAAAAAGTTTAAAACCCCTCCAATCTACTTGCGTGAACGCAGTTGAAATAACCTAGTTACACTCCTTGTATATTTGATTGGTAATAATACGTTTCATATTGTTGAGATAACAAATGCCCTAAGCGAAAAAGGCTTTAGCGCTAGAGCAGTTATAAACATTGTTACTAAAGATAAAATCCCACAACCTATGTTCAAAGTTGAACTTCACCCGGAAGCTTTTAAGCTTAAAAACAATGAGAGCCATCCCATTTGCAACCTACAGTATTTACTTCACCGCAGAATTGACGTTGAGGAGCCCCGCAAATGAAATGGTCCGGTGCAATGCACAAACAGCCAAGAGTATGCCCATACTAAGTCATATTGCACTCTTCGTACAGTGTGCGTAGCTTGCGACGAGCTTCGCCATAGTTCCGAATGCGATAAAAAAGCATTAAAGGATACTAACTCCAAAAAATGTAACAACTGCAGTGAAAATCACACCGCAAACTACAGAGGTTGTCCTATTTATTAAGAACTGAAGCACAGGTTAGCTCTGCAGAAAGAAGCGTTGCGTAATCCCACAAGAAGTACCTCTATCAAATTAGCTGAAGCTATGCAACATTTGTCTTCTAATCCTGTTACACCAGGTGTCTCATATAGTGATGTCGTTAAATCTGACAAGCAACAAGCTCCTGCAGTTCAAAGCAATAGTATGGAAATGATGATCTCCACTCTTACCCAGAGCTTAAATCAGTTTATGTCAGTCATTCAAACTACTCTTATTGAGATAGTTAAAATGCAAAGCTAATTAATGCAAATGCTTTTGTCTAATAAATGAGTACGTTAAAAATTTGCATATTGATATGATGTAGTTTATCGTCTGTTTAAATTTTTGTTTGTATTTAGATTCTTATCAGCTTACAGACCCAAACAATTAAACGCATTTATTTAAAAATGTTGGCAAATATTTCGTTCTTTATTTAAGAACTTCATCAGTGCTATATAATAACAAACATTAATTTAAATATAAAATACTAACATCAAAATATATATACCTTATTTTTTATAAAATGCAGTACTTTTTTGTTCCACAATAGTCATTAGTAATAAAAATTGAATTAACAAATTAAAATAAAAATTTAAAACAATTAAAATTCACACATTTAAACTTAATACACAATTTTTTTGGACATAAATATCTAGCATAACAAAACTAAAAAATTTTTTTAATGTTCATATTCCGCCAAAAATAATAATAATAATAACAAACGTTTTCTTTTTTATCTCTTATTACTCAATAAGTAGAAACCCAACAGGTGACTTTTATTTTCTTTTATCTCTTATTTTTGATTAACTTGTATTTATCCAATAAATTAGAGTAAAGTGTGCTAAAATTTTCCGTGTCACTCTTGTAGTTTACCACCTGTTCATTATTTAATATGATGTGAATAACTTCACTCATTAATCTTTTATGATAATTATTTTCAATTTCCAGAATTATTATTTCATCAAAGTTAAAGCTATGTCCTTTAGAAATAGAATGTTCAGAAAGAGCTGTTTTTTTCCCATCATCTTTACGTTTACACGTACTTTTGGGTTCACCAACTCTTTTTGCCAATCTTTGTTTGGTTGTTCCTATATAAGCTCTATTGCAATCATTACAAATCAAATAACATAAGACAAGATGTGAATTACACTAAACAATTTTTACGTGAAAATAGTAACATCTTAGTAATGAGAGCAGACAAAGGAAATTCTACAGTTGTTGTATATAAAGATGAATATATTCAACACATGACCGATTTGATCATCTATATGAGTTTATTAACAAAGAACCAACTTTCAGGAGATATATCGAAAACCGAATTATATCAACTGAAAAAACATAATAGTGTTTGTCCTAAAGCTTATGGTCTTAGAAAAACTCACAAAGAAGATACAATAGGTTATAGACCAGTTATAAGTAACATCAACTCTCCTACTTATAACTTATCGTCTTATATTCACAAAAAAATCTTTTCCCAAGTATGCTCAACTTTTCACAGAAGTGTAAAAATTCATTTGAAGCAATAGAAATTTTAGAACAACAAGTATTCCTGAAGGATATATATTAATTTCATTAGACGTAGTCTCTCTTTTTCCAAGTATTCCCAGGACATTAATGATTGAAATGATTAAAAAACATTGGAATTACTTAAGTTGTTACACTACAATCTCAAAAGCTAAAATCATTGAAATTTGTCCTAAAGCTTATGGTCTTAGAAAAACTCACAAAGAAGATACAATAGGTTATAGACCAGTTATAAGTAACATCAACTCTCCTACTTACAACTTATCGTCTTATATTCACAAAAAAATCTTTTCCCAAGTATGCTCAACTTTTTACAGAAGTGTAAAGAGTTCATTTGAAGCAATAGGAATTTTAAAAACAACAAGTATTCCCAGGACATTAATGATTGAAATGATTGAAAAACATTGGAATTACTTAAGTTGTTACACTACAACCTCAAAAGCTAAAATCATTGAAATTGTAATGTTTATTTTTGACAACAGTTTTTTCAAATTCAATCAAAAAATTATACACCAATTGGATGGCACAACAATGGGAAACCCATCTTCAACATCATTAGCTAATTTCATTATGGAAATTATCATATCAAATGTTTTGGAAAAATTACCATATGAAGTGAAATTAGCAATGTATTATGTAGATGATACTCTTTTTGCAATGCCAAAAGAAGAGGTAGAGAAGACAGTAGAAATTTTTAATAATATAAATCCGAGTATTCAATGGAACAATACCGTTTTTAGATATAATGGTGATAAGATCGGACAATAATAAAGTTATTACAAACTGGTATATGAAACCTACATCATCGGAAGTTTACTTAATTTTCTATCAGACCACCCAATTCACCAAAAAATTAATACGGTTAGAAACCTGATTAGCAGAGTTACAAGTCTCAGTGATGACAGGTTTATGGATAATAACAAGAAATAAATTAGACAGATGCTTATGAATAATAATTATCCTAAGTATTTTATAAATAAAATCTTTCTGTCCTATAAATGTACAAAAACGTCAAAAAATACAGTTGACAATGTCAATAACAATAAACCTAGATGTAAGTTCCCTAATATACCGGGACTCTCTCAAAAAATTTCAAAATTATTTAAACAAGAGGAAATAATTTATATTGTACTTTACAACTTGAAAACACCAAGGAATTTATTCTCAAAGATTAAAGACAAAGAAAAGAAAGAAAATTTGTCAAATCTTATTTATAAGATCAATTGTAATGATTGCAATGGAGCTTATATAGGAACAACCAAACAAAGATTGGCAAAAAGAGTTGGTGAACACAAAAGTACGTGTAAACGTAAAGATGATGTGAAAAAATAGCTCTTTCTGAACATTAGTTTTGTTATGCTAGTTATTTATGTCCAAAAAAATTGTGTATTAAGTTTAAATGTGTGAATTTTAATGGTTTTAATTTTTTATTTTAATTTGTTAATTCAATTTTTATTACTAATGACTATTGTGGAACAAAAAAGTACTGCATTTTATAAAAAATAAGGTATATATATTTTGATGTTAGTATTTTATATTTAAATTAATGTTTGTTATTATATAGCACTGATGAAGTTCTTAAATAAAGAACGAAATATTTGCCAACATTTTTAAATAAATGCGTTTGTTTGGGTCTGTAAGCTGATAACATAAGAATCTAAATACAAACGTTAAAAATTTGTACATGCAATGCAAACGGCTTAAGCCAACATAAATTTAAACCTTCAAACTTCATGTCTCGAGAAAGTATGAATGTAATGCTTTGCCCAGAAACACATCTAACGAACAAACATTTCTTATCTATTCCTGGTTATTTATTCTATAAAACCAATCACCTTGATGGGAAAGCACATGGTGGTACTGGTATCTTGGTACGTAGACGTCTTAAAAACAATTTTTTAGGTACATATTTTTTTTTTGCTTATAATTATATACAATATAATATGCCTTAAGTACAAAAGAAAAAATTGAACTCTGTCGGCATTTTACTGTCCCCCTTGTTTCAACTTCACTGAGACCCAATTTATGAATTACTTCTAAACTCTTGGTGACAGATTTCTTGCAACAGGAGACCATTCTAAATAGAAAGAATGCATTAGACGTAATCTCTCCTGGACAGCCAACATATTGGCCTGCCGATAACAATAAAATACCAGTCCTAATAGACTTCGCCGTGACCAAAGCCATAAGCAGAAATTTTATCTCATGATATACAAGCTGCGATTTGTGTTCAGTTACATTCTCCAGTTACATTTTGTTTACTTGATGGTCCTCATTTACATGACTGTTCCTATAGCCTTACAAGTCCTAGAACAAACTTGCTCAAATATAAAAAGTACATTACTTCACACATACATACAAATTACAAGATGAAGTGCAAGTTTTATATTGAGAGCACAACCTTGGTTTTAACCCTATTCGTTCCACGCTGTGACTTCAAGTCACTATTGAAACTAACATTGAAATTATTTCTACTAATGTCTTGTTTTATGCAATATCCCTTTCAGTATTCCTTACTCAACTAATTTACTATATAAAAATGCTTGATTTGTATTTTTTTATATTTATTTGTTTTTTATCTGATCAGCTTAAACTAATACCGACTATTTTACATCGGTAAAACAGTAGTAGTGACTTAGAGTCACTTTGCCAAAATATCAGAAATATTAGTATCATTAGTGTCTGAAATTTTGTCTGAGTCATTCGTTCATTCGCATCATCAAATTGTATTTGCATATATTCCATATGTAGGTGTTTACTAAAATGTTTAGAAAAATGAAAGAGGAAGATCGGAGAGCTGTTATTAGCAGTGAAACGAAGCTACTGATGATGAGGCAGCTATTGACAGAAATTTTGATATTATCGAAGAATTAATGTCGTCTGACAGCGCGTTAGATTTTTGCGAAAGTGCTTCAGAAATCAAAGATGAAATAAACATTTCAGACGAAGAAGAAACAGTAGTTGCCGCCGATATATTTATTGGTAAAGATGGCACTGAATGGAATTCAATACCACATGCTACTGACAAGACACCTTCGCACAATACAATAAAAGGAAGCCCCCATAAGATAATATTACCACCAGAAAAACATATAGACACTTTTTAAACCATTATTCAGTAATAAGGCGAATGTACAAACGCAAATGCAAGCGCACACATCGGTGAAAAATGGAAACTTTCGGATGACATAGAAATATATTAAATGCTTACCTATATTGGTCTTCTGATTGATGCAAGAATTCGAAAACAAGGAATTTCAGAGTACAAAGAATTTTGGGATCCCTTATATGGTAATTTATTATTTCGTGCATGCATGTCAAAAAATAAGTTTGCAAATTTGTCGCCCTATTTAAGATTTGACAAAAAGGAGTCAAAAAGTTTTCGACAGTTACAAGATAAATTTGCTACTATACGGGATCTATGGGAAATTATTATGAACAATTTAAAAAAGTATTACATACCAGGTATAAATTTAACCATAGATAAGCACTTAGTTCCTTTTAGAGGAAGAGTTTCAATCCGTCAATCCAAGCTCGATAAATATGGTATGAAAGTTTGGTGGATGTGTGATAGCCAGACCAGTTACCCATTGTATGGAATTCCTTATTTGGGTAAAGAAGGCGCAAGCAGGCCAACAAATTTAACACAAAAAGTTGTCAAACAACTCTGCCAGTTTTATGGGAATACAAACAGAAATATTTCTTTTGACAAATATTTTACAAGCTTCGATTTAGCACGACATCTCCTTTCCAACCGTTTAACATGTGTCGGCACTGTACGCAAAAACAAAACATTTATTCCACCGAATTTTCTGCCAAACAAAAAAAGAGATATAGAGAGCAATATTTTCGGTTTTCCAAAAAATATGACAACAGTAAGCTATGTTCCAAAAAAAAATAAAGCTGTGGTTCTTGTGTCTTCAATGCATCATTCTAGGGACATAGACGTCGAAAGTAAAAAAGCGGACATTAATTTATATTACAATGCTACTAAAGGTGGAGTAGATTAATTTGACCAAATGTGTCATACTAAACGGAAAACGCGAAGATGGCCTATAGCACATTTTTATAATTTAATTAATGCTTGTGGTATAGCGGCAAATATTTTTTGGGTAACACTATATCAAAACTGGAATGCATCTAAAAAAATATGGCTGGTTGGTTGCAGTGGCAGGCCATTTGGTAACTTCGAAGGTACCTCAATTAGCGATTTTCGCCGTTCTGTTACCATATTCGTCGCAAGAACCCTTGTATAGAAGAGTAGAGACTAAATCTATCCCGCTGAATTTAGGTAATTTAATAGGTCTTTCATCTTCACCGTTGAGCAGTCTGATAAACTATCACAGAAGTATTTTCCTAAGAACCTATATCTCCTAGACACTAAAGCCGGGCATTCACAGAGAAAATGTATTATCGTTTCTTTCTTCTGCGAGTTTCCACAACTTCTGCAATGAGGGTTATGGGGAATACGCTGTTTCTCTGCATAAACTTCTACACACCAATGATCAGTAAGAACTGCAGTAAGCCTTGCAGTGTTCACACGATCCCTTTTGATGAGTTCCGAGGATTTGTTTTTATTATAGGTGGGCGATGTTAACCTGGAAATTGCACATCACCTAAGTGCTTTCCATCTATTATTGGCAAGTTGCAGAAAGTAGGAGAAGGTACTTCCTTTAATGGTCTCCAGGGTTATATAAACCGGCACCGCCAGTGACGCATCCAGAGAGGCACCAGAGCGGGCTAAACTTTCTCGTTTTCTACGATACTTCTATGTCCAGGAACCCAAATGAGGGTGATATCGGCCAACTGATTTAGCTCGTCAATTGCTTCTCTACAATCTTTTACTTTGATTTTGTTATGAAGGATTCAAGGGCTTTAATTGCTGCCTGGCTGTCAATAAAAATAGTAACACTACATCTCTCCTCGATGTGGATAGCACTTTGCTGACACGCTTCTCTAATTTCAAAAATTTCAGATTGAAAGTTCGTAGCCTCATTAGGTAGCCTAAGAGAGTTATTTATGTTTACAGATGGCACGAAGTTCCTGCTCCTGCCCCACAATTCATTTTCGAGTCATCTGTATATATTGAAATATCGTGGTTTGTTTTAAAATTTTTTCTTTTCCACTCATTTCCTGAAGGAATATTGTCTGAAAATTCCTTCCTTTAATAAGTAAATTGATTAAATATAAAATATGAAATTTGCAAAGTTATTAATAAAATATGGAAATTTATGAAGTAAATTGATTTAATTCAATATAAAAAATTTACAGGGCTATCAATAAATAAAATGGACTTTTAATAAGTAAACCGATTAAATTAGTAATGTGAAATTTGCAGGGTCATCAATAAAAGAATGAATTTTTTGAATATAAAATAATTGTGCTCAAAATATGAAATTTACAGGGTTATCAATAACAAAAATGGACTTTTAATAAGTAAATTGCTTTAATTCAATATACACTATTGACAGGGCTATTAATAAATAAAATGAACTTTTAATAAGTAAACTGATTAAATTAATAATGTGAAATTTGCAGGATCATCAATAAAAGAATAAATATTTAATAAATAAATTAATTAAATTCAAAATCTGAAATTAACAGGGTTATCAATAAAAAAACGAGCTTTTAATAAGTAAATTGATAAAATTCAAAATATAAAATTTGCAGAGTCATTAAAAAATAGTATGGTTTTTTAATGGGTACATTAATTAAACTCAAAATATGAAATTTAAAGGGTTATCAGTAACAGTTGCCTTTTTATAAGTATATCAAATAAATTCAATATACGAAATTTACAGGGCCATCAATAAATAAAATGGATTTTTAATAAGTATATTTATTAAATTTACAATATGAAATTTACAGGGTTGTCAATAAAGTAATGGACTTTTAATAAGAAAATTAGTTTTATTTAATACTTGAAATTTACAGGGTTATCAATAAAAAAATGTTCTTTTAATAAGTAAATTAATTAAATTCAAGATATAAAATTTGCAGGGTAATCAATGAAAAAATAGATTTTTAATAAATAAATTAATACTGTTCGAAAAAACCTCTTTATAAATACATTAATTAAATACAAAATACGTAATTTACAGGGTTATCAATAAAAGTGAAGTAAATTGATTAAATTCAAAATACGAAATTTACATGTCCATTAATAAATAAAATGGATTTTTAAAAAGTAAATTAATTAAATTCAATATATGAAATATACAGGTGTTTCAATAAGAAAATGGACTTTTAATAAGTAAATTGCTTGAATTTACAGGGTTATCAAAAAAATAGACTTTTAATAAATAAATTGCTTAAATTCAAAATATAAAATTTACGGGGTCATTGAAAAATAAAATGGATTTTTAAAGGGTTCATTAATTAAATTCAAAATATGAGATTTAAAGGGTTAACAATAAAAAATGGACTTTTAATAAGTTAGCCGATTAAATTCAATATACGATATTTACAGTCAATCAATCAATCCAGTACGTTCCCTGGGGAACATTGGGCCATAACGAACGTTTTCCAACTGTCACGATTTTGTGCCAGGGTTTTAATTTCTCCAAAGGTTTTTCCGCTTGTTTGGATTTCTTTCTCCAGTGTTCGCTTCCACGTTTGCTTGGGCCTACCAGGTCTTCTGCTTTCTTGAGGATTCCATGTTAGTGCTTGTTTGCAGATTTCATTTGGTGCCTTCCTCAAAGTATGCCCGATCCATTGCCATTTACGCTTTTTGATTTCGTTTGCTATAGGAAGTTGGCGGCATCTTAACCATAGTTCGGAATTTCTAATAGTGCGGGGCCACCAAATTTTCAGAATTCTCCTAAGGCATTTGTTTATAAAAGTTTGCAGTTTATGAATCAGGTTGTTGGTGGTAAGCCAAGTTTCGCACCCGTAGAGCAGAACGCTCCTAACATTACTGTTAAATAACCGCAGCTTGGTGTGCTGGGAGAGTATTGAAGAGCTCCAAACTTTATTTAATAACGAAAAGGCGGAGCATGCCTTATTGATTCGGCTTTGGATGTCGATTGCCGCGCCACCGTCCGGCGATATTATACTGCCTAAGTATGTGAAGCTGTTGACGTTATCGATTTCTGTATCGTCCAGGTTAAATTTACTGGTAGGGTCTGAATTATTTATCTTCATTGCCTTTGTCTTTGCCGTGTTCACTATAAGACCAACTTTACGTGATTCGTGAACTAAGTCGTTGATTTTATCTTGCATATCATTCTGCTGAGTTGAGAGAAGGCAAATGTCGTCAGCATATTCTAGATCCTCGAGGTGGTTTGAAAGCCCCCATCGTATACCTCGTTGTGACTGGTCAATAGCTTTAGTAAGGACATCGTCTAACACAATTAAAAACAAAATAGGCGACATTAAACAGCCTTGTCGAACACCTGAAGTAGTGGCAAAGGGGGTTGACGGTTGCCCATTAAGGAAGATTCTGCACCTGAAGTCGTTATATTGTGCTTTGATGAGTTCGACAACTTTCTCGGAAATACCCCTTTGTAAGAGAGAGTTCCAAATACAGCCTCTATTGACACTGTCGAAAGCGCAGCTGTAGTCGATAAATAATATGTTTATGGCTGTCCGCCATTCAGCAGATTGTTCGACGATGATCCTAAGAGTGTTAATCTGGTCCACGCATGAACGATTTGGTCTAAAGCCTGCCTGCTGTCGACGAATACTGTCTTCGAGTTTAGTGTTGATGCGGGACAGAAGAATACGAGTTAATATTTTCGAAGGAATCGACAGCAACATAATGCCTCTGTAATTCCGGCATTGGCTCAGGTCACCTTTCTTAGGTAATACGGTCAGCAAGCCTTCCAGCCAATCGTTTGGAAGACAATTGTTTTCCCATATGCTTTTCAGGAGAGGTTGAAACATTTTAGCGGTAATCGAAGGACAAGCTTTTAACAGTTCCGCTGTGATATTATCTGGACCAGCTGACTTATTGTTCTTTAAACTGCCTATAGCTTGAACAATTTCTTCTTCATCAGGTACTCTATTCATAACAGATGTACTGCGACTGTTTAGGCTGGAGAAGCTGTTTTGTTCAGCCGGTGTGACGGTGTTGGTGATAGTGGTAGTATTGTTACAAAGAGTTTCTGAAAAATGTTCCCTGAAACGTTGAAGCTGGTTTTCAGTGGAAGTGAAAAGTCGCCCATTTTTGTCCCGTATAGGGCCTATACGGCGGAACCTTCTGCCTCCAAGTTCTTTTGTGATATTTACAGTGCCATCAATAAATAAAATGGATTTTTAATAAGTACATTTATTAAATTGAATATATGAAATTTACAGGGTATTCAATAAAAAAATGGAAACCCTGTAAATAAATTAATTAAATTTAAAATATGAAATTTACAGAGTTATTAATAATAAATGGACTTTTAATAAGTAAAGTACTTTGTCGCTTTTTTAAGAGTTCAATTTTTAACAAATTCAGAGATCAAAAATTTTAAAATACAATTATTCTGTCCTTTCGAGTTTTTTGACAAGCTTCACTTATAAAATTTGAAAAATTTTACGATATTTTTTATATCTTTTTAAGAGTTCAATTTTTAACAAATTCACAGATCAAAAATTTTAAAATGCAATTTTATTGTCCTTTTGAAGGTCTTGGAAAATTTCACTTTTAAAATTTGAAAAATTTTAAAATACTGTTTAGCACTTTTTAAGAGTTCATTTTTTAACGAATTCAGAGGACGCTATGGACACTAAAGAGGACACTTTGAATTCTTGAGGATGCCATTTGGACTAAAATCGGCTCCAGCAACGTTCCAAAGATTGATGAATTACGTACTAAACGATTACGTCAACAAAATCTGTCTAGTACACCTAGACGACGTTATTATATTCTCCACGTCATTGCAAGAGCATATAAATTCATTGAAACTCATTTTTAACCGCTTACAGGAAGCAAACCTGTAATCCAACTGGGTAAGTCGGAATTTCTGAAAAGGGAAACAGAGTTTCTTGGTCATATTGTGACATTGGAAGGGATAAAACCTAATCCATGGAAAATTGAATGTGTAGTAAATTTTCCCATACCGAAATCAACAAAACAAATCAAGCAGTTCCTTGGTCTAACTGGATATTACAGAAAGTTCATTAAAGACTATTCTCTAATCGCTAAACCAATGACCAGATACTTGAAGAAGGACACTAAAATAAATACTTCTGATCCACACTATGTGTAATGTTTCAACATTCTTAGAACTTTGTTGACACATGACCAAATATTAGCATACCCTGACTTTTTAAAGCAATTTACTGTAACAACAGATGCTAGTAACTTCGCATTAGGCGCACTCCTCTCACAAGACAACCACCTGATTTACTACGCTAGTCGCACACTCAATGAATATGAATGAAACAGTACAATAGAAAAGGAACTCTTAGCCATCGTGTGGGCGACAAAGTATTTCAGACCCTACCTCTTCGGACGCAAATTCATAATCGAAACGGACCACAAACCACTAACATGGCTCTTTTCAATTAAGGAACTCAATTCAAAACTAGTCAGGTGGAGACTAAGACTCTCGGAATTCGACTACGAGATCAAGTACAAAAAGGGAACACAAAATAACAACGCCGACGCTTTATCAAAAATAGAGTCACAACCCGGTAATATTTATTCATTAGAATCCTGCGAATCAACTATAAAAGAAACACAATCACCTATTAATATATTCAAGAATCAAATAATTATAAAAAAAATCACATCTGGAGCAGCTAGGATAAAGAACCAAGAATATTTAGAAACGCAAGAAAAACTATAAGTCTCAAACAATTTGATCGAGAAACCGCAATCACTTTTATCCAAATCAATTAAACGCAATTCTGATAAAGAATGAATTCTATGACACCCTTAAAATACTCAAATAATGATAAATTTAAGAACCTAAAATGTACAAGAATACTAATAGACGTAGACAACGAAAATAAATTGACTAATATAATCGAAAAAGAGCACTTATGTAAGAATCATAGAGGCATTCAAGCGGTATACGAGGAATTAAAAAACCAAGTTCACAACCCTCAACTAAAATTATGGATTACACAATTTATATTTTTCTTGATGTGTGGGAATAAAAAGAAGTCATTGGATGCTAAGTCAGGGCTGACCTCGCGTTGTCTGTTGTTCGTTTTTCGAATTTCTTCGAACACTCCAGGCACACAAATTGTAGTGTTGCACTCAGAAGTGACCGTCCTTCGTTGCTCAAGCGGTTTTGCCGAAGAAACAGGCGACAATTTGCTTCGAAGTGCTTCTTCCACGAACAACTTTCGTTGGATTTGGCTCGTCTTCGAAGACCAACACGGTCGATTGTTCTTTTGTTTCGAGCTCATACGCATAGATCCATAATTCGTCACCTGTGACGATCTTAAAAGCGTCTTTTAAAGCAACTCGAACGTATTTTTCAACATTTCTTGGCGTCAATCGACATGAAACTTTTTTTGAGCGATTGTCAAATTGTGCGAGATCCAACGAGAATAAACCTTTTTTACGTTTTGCATTATCAGTTCACGCACGGCTTAAATGTCCTCTGGCACAACGGCCGTTTTTGGACGACTCTCACGGAATTTGTCGTTGAGCGAGCGTCAGCCACGATTAAACTCATTAAACCAGTTTTTTACAGTGCTATAGGATGGTGTTTCATCGCCATAAAAAGATTTAAGTTCATCAATGCACTCTTGTCGTGGTAATCCACGTCGAAAGTTGTGAGAAATGATCGCACGAAAATGTTCACATGTTAATTCCATTTTTTGGCCGAGATGAATTTTTCAAGTCTCTGTAAATAAAGCAATTCACAATTACCATAAATGACAACACGTTCTGAGTAATATTATGCTAAAAAATGCCAACATTTCCAATGGAAATGTCAGATTGCATCTGGCAACACTTAGTGTTGCCTAGGCCAGAAATGTATATAGCATCCCACGTATTTATTTTACATCCAATAAAGTCGGAGCTATATATTCGGAGATGTAGCAACAAAAAGTGGACCAATAAATAGGTAAATCTCATTCTAGATTTCCTTGAGGAAATAAAAGGTTTTGAAGTATATATGTTATATGTTCGTCTATCGAGAATATTTGCTTTTTCTATTGTATTAGACTCCAACAGCGCAAATATTTTATAGGAAACTTAGAGCAAAAAAAAAAAAAATTGGAATATATTGGGGTTTAAAGTACGACATTTAAGACAAAGTTCGAAGAAAGCAAGTGATTGGTGTAACTCAACAGGCGTAGGCTTTGAAGAAAATGATGCATGTACAACATTTAAAGGTGTAAATAAAAAGCAGTGTAAATATAAAATAGCAGAATCGAAGGAACGTTTGGTGAAGTACGAGCTAGACCTGAAATATAGAAATCATTTACTGTAATGTTAATTTTTTATGTCATTACGTTATTAATTAATTTTTTTGAATTTTTTGACAGAATGTTTCAAATTTCCTTTTTTGTACAAAATCTTTATTTAAAATCAAATTTGAATTATCGGTGATTTTACATTTGTGCTTGAACAGTTTGAAGGTGGTGCATAGTCTAGTGAATATAAAACTGTTTGTTTTAAAAAACTTCAGTTTATGAAATCGGCTCCATTAAAATTATAGCAGAAGCAGATAACAATGTAAACAACTCAAAACCTCCGGACATATCCACCCTCCATTTAAATTCGGTATTTTTGGATGAATTTAAAATGATGGCAGCGGAACTCATTGAAGTTAAAAAATTTAATGAGCTCTTGCAAATCAATTACTCTAAACTGCAACAGCAATTCGAAGATTTAAAATTACATTGCTTAGAGGTGGAACAACAATTGCAAAGCCTTTCAAATCCAGGGGTAGGTAATATGCGAGATTATAATAATAAAAGAAAGAAGATGTCACCGGCCTCCCCACTTAACTTTTCCCTCGATTCTGCAGGCTCCAGCGATGAACATATGGAGGTGGAGATCTCCGCCGAGGAGTCTAACGCCTTGGAAGAAGCAAACTCTTACAATGAAGAATTCCCCTCTTATCGGTCAAGGTCCCTTTCTTTCATGGTGAGAAAACGCTCAAAAAGGCAAAGCCACTGACGAGCCTCCAAAGTCAATGTCCCCAAACGCTAGTAACGCTGCTTGTTCAAGCAATGGCAATCAAGAGCAGCCTGCACAAAATGGTGCTAACTCCGACAAGAAACTAGGCAAAGTTGTTCCCGTAGTGCTCCGTCGAACAAATACCTGGAACTCGTTAGTTAAACAATTTCACTCCAGAAACCTGAAGTTCAGTGAGGCGAAGAAGGTGCGCCTGGGCATTCAGATAACTTCAGCTACTATTGATGACCACCGTAATATAACCAGGTTCTTGAATGAAAATAAAGAACCATTCTATACCCACTTCCTTCCCGAAGAGAAGAACCTTAATATTGTAATAAGAGGTCTGGAGGGGCAGCGCCGAAGGACATCAAAGAGGATCTTGAAGAAAAAGGATTCAGCATTCTTGAATGTCACTTTCTCAAATCTCGACATGTGGTAGACAAATTGCTAAAAATTCGTCTGTGTCTCCTGTGTCTGCCTTCTAAAAGTGACAATCGAAGCCCAGCGTCCGCTAAAAGGTCCTTCTTAATGCCATAACTGTCAACAGTTTAGGCATGTTGCCACCAATTGTAGAGCCGCATCCAAATATGTTAAGTGAGAGGGATCGCACCATCACCAACAATGTACAAAACCTCATGATGCTGCGCCTAAATGCTCGAATTGAGGTGGTGTGGCGACCAACTATAGAGGATGTCCCTGTGCCCCGCAGAATATGAGGAAAAAGAAAGTCCTCACATCAATTCCTACTATCATACCTGAAAGCTCCTCTGTTATGCCATCAAGGTCTTATGCTGACGCAATGATGTCAGGCTGCACGGCACAACAAAACCCCACCAATTCTATGTCGGCCTCTCATCTAGAGAAACTGATGGAGAACTTTCAAGCACAACTCAACACAGTTATGAAGAATATAATGCAAACCACGCTGCAAAGCCTGTTACTTACTCTCACTGGGAAATGAATACTCCACTAAGCAATTTAAAGTTGTGACCTGGAATGCAAACTCTATTATTAACAAGAAATATGAAGTCATCCAATTACTACGTCATTGCAACTGAAAATTCCCAACTATGACATCTATAGATCACACAGAGTATCCAGAAGAGGTGGGGGAACAGCTATTCTTATCAAAAAATCTATCAAATATCACAAAATATCTAACAACCTGCTCGCGCTTGAAGCAACTAAAGTGGTGGTGGATAGTATGGTAGGTAACATAAACTTTACCTCAGTCTACAGGCCACCGAATGTACAAGCCTTGAAGCGCAACTTAATAACAATTCCATGTCTTTCCTGGACGGTGACTAAAATGCGTATCACAGAAACTGGGGTAACAGTAGCACCAATAGTGCAGGTAAGGTGATCGCCAATTCGCCATTGACAACTTACTGCAGCTACACGTGCCTAACGAGCCAACACACTATGGTAGAGAAGTTGGCCACATTGTAGTGTGTATATATGTATCTGAAAGCATAACAGCACAATACTTTATTAACATTCAATTCCCACACTTTGTTGCGCTGTTTATGCAACGGGAATATGAAACCTCACATAACGTACTTAACCGTCAGTGAGTTTATGCTGAAGCAGCAAATACACATATGCACACTTACTAAGATAAGAAACAATGTAAAGCTTAGCTCAAGACAACTGTCTGATGTAGTAATGTAGAATATTACTACATTATTTCAATAAATATTCAGACACGAACAAAAGCGGTTGCGTTTTTCTTTTTAAATTATCACAACATTATAGATCTTGGCATATCTAATAACCTAGACTTTACAGTGCTTACTAAAGTAAACCGGTATTATTAATTTTAGAGAACTGCATCATTAACATTACGACTCCCACGTTCATTATAACGGACTGGGCCACCTTTAAGAATCTAATGGATGTTGGAGGAGGGTTGAACCAACCTGAAACCTTAACGGACCTGAAGAAAAGTATTCGAAACCGTACGTATCGAATTAAGGAGGCTTTAGATAACAGCTCTACTATCAAAAATAGAAAACCCAGCAACTACTTCAACATTCCTCAACATATTAAATACATGATCAGGCACCGTAATAGAGTCCGTAAATTTGCCCAGATTACTGGAGACTTGTCAAGTCATTTGACAAGGTCTGGCACGACTGCCTTATAGTTGTCAGTCGGGTTGATCAAAATACTTGGCAGCTTCCTTCTCGACAGAATGTTCCGTGTAAGAATCAACAGTACCACCTCATCAGTACGAAGAATAGAAGCGGGTATTCCTCAAGGATCCCCGCTCTCCCCCTTGTTGTACAACATCTACACGTCTGCCATCCCAATGCTAAGTCCTTCGGTGTTATGATAATACGCAGATGACACATGCTTGTTATATTCTGATAAACTTGCCAGAAATGTGAACAACATGCTGCAGGAGCATATTAATCTCATCCTGGGGTTCTTACAGAAATTGAAAATAAAAATTAACAATGAGAAAACTAAAGCCCTGTTTATTACATGTAAACACAGGCAACATCCACCGAGAGTAAGAGTTGGTGAGATCGTGATTAATTGGGAAGATAGTATTAAATACTTAGGTATCACGTTTGATAAACGGTTCACTTGTCATAAGCATATATAAGTTAAAAGAAGCAGTTGCGCTAAAACACCGCAATGCTTACAACCACTTTTCAAACTCAACAACTTTAGCGTGAAGAACAGAAAACTGATCTATAGCCAGATAATTAGACCAGCATTACTTTATGGGTGCGTCGCGTATAGCAAAGCTGCCGACTCTACTATACAAAAGGTACAAGTCGCTCAAAGTGAGGCTCTCCGAAGGCTCTTCAAAGTGCCTTGGTAAATCCGCACAAACGACATGCTAAGAGACCTTAGAATAGAACCGATTAAAAAATACATAAATGACAGAGCCCTGAAGTTATATGCGAAAACTGACTATTTACCACTATCTAATCTTAGAGTAATCACTCTTCGCACGAGGAGCTACGCAGATCTGAGATCAATCACTGAATAATCATGAAGCTTATAGGCAATACATAAATTAGTCAATGAGATGGGTGGGACCCTGTAGTACCCCCAGCTATCAAAGAGTAAAAGTGCCCAGTTGCGCTAACTCGAAAAAAGGATCAACATACATACGTTATTAATTACTGTATGAATATATATATTATAAATATTATTATTATTAAGTACAGATTAGGACATAACTTTAAGTATTATATATTTTTCTTTTTTTTATTTCCTTGATAATTTATTACAAATATTTATATTTAACCATTAAATAGGTCTGTTTGACGAGCTACTCATAGTAACTTTGAGTAAACACTGTGTATACACAAGCGCGTTCCACCAGCAAATTTTCAAGTATTTTTGTGTAAATTTTACTTCTATTTTACTCATGTTTTACTATGAGTAGCTCGTGGAACAGACCTAATATTAATGAAAATACTTCTTAGCGTTTCATTTCACCATTTCTGCTAAATGATGCTGATATTTCCGGCACAATACATTTTCAGTTGTGGTATTTTCATCTTCAAATAATATATTATGTAAAATACAACAAACTAAAATCCATTTGGAGCAATACTTATAGCTGTTTATGTTTTGGAGACGCATCTGTAGTTCTTTGAGACTTTCAAATCTTTCCTTTAATATGTCAAAGCAATGCTCAACACGTACTTGGTATGTGCTATGTCGCAGATTGAAAGCAATTCGGAAGTCTCTACTCATCTGATGCGCATTTTTTCTGTATGTAGTTAATACATATTCTGATAAAGGATATGCTGAATCACCCGCAATACATTCTCCAGGTGAAAAAAAATTTTCTTTGTGTTTCTAAATTGAGCTGTTGCGATATATTTTTGCATCATATCAACTGCCTGGACGACCCACTACAACATGTCGAATTCGCAGCTTATGATCACAGACGATTTCAGCTTTTATGGAGTACAAGTGACAAAATCTATTATCATTAATAGACGTGAGGACATCAGTGGACCGTTCAGTAGATTTTGGAACTTTTAAAGAAATTCCACGACGGCACATAAGCACAGTGGAAATGCTTTCTTCATTGAATCTAAATTACCCATTAATTCCGCAACACGAAAATCCAGCACAGTATTCAATATATTCTGCTTTTGTTATGTAGGCTTAGATGAAGGAAACGTGTGGTTTAGTAAAGAAATAGAAAAAAAATTGTTCGAGATTTTACCTGGGTTGTCCCACGCTGTCCAAGAGCACCTTGTATATATGAAACACGGATGGTTCCCTGTGGTTGTGAGGTTGTGGGTGTAGCCAGATATGAGTGGATTTTTGTTTTTTTTATTTATTTAGTTTCACTTTAATTGCTGGTAACAGAAAATAGAAATTATCATGTGCATTGCGCGCACATGCCAAGAAAAATAAGTAAAAGCTTTTGCTTCTTTTATTGTCATTTGTTTTGGTTTGTAAGATCGCGGCGAAAGCTCTTACACATTCCGAACTGGCAAGTTTAAGTGCTGCCAATAGAGCAGAACATGTAAATTAGGAGTTTTTATTTATATATCCGGAATGTAGAAAAAGACCAAAACAAACAAAACGTTAGGAGAACGGAAGGTTTTGCTAACCCGCCAATATTGTTAACTGAAAAAAAGTTAAAAAAAAAAGGCCAATTACAAGTATTAGCGGGGATATAAATTAGGAAGCGGAGCTGTAGGAGAGGTCTTTTTTGAATTGAATTTGGCGTGTGAGCGGAGGAGTAAAATTATATGTCGGAATAAATAAAAATATTGTGAACAATTTAGTTAAAAGTTTTTTTTTGAATTACTGCACAGATTAAAAAAAAAACCGAATTTATAGTAATTACTTTTTGTCTAAAAAAATGATTTTTGAAGTTGTCGCTTTATAGTGATCGCATAACAATAATTTAAATAAAAATATTGTGAACAATTTAGTTAAAAGTTTTTTTTGAATTACTGCACAGACAAAAAAACTGAATTTAATTACTTTTTGTCTAAAAAAATGATTTTTGAAGTTGTAGCTTCATATTGATCGCATAATAATAATTTAAATAAAAATATTGTGAACAATTTAGTTAAAAGTTTTTTTTTGAAATTATTGTACAAAAACATAATAGCTCATTCGAGAGATGTATTATTAAAAAATAAACTGGGTAAACGAAAAAAAAAAAATATATAACTTACTAGGTTTAAAACAGTGAGGATAAAAACTAGAAGCAGTTTGTGGTGTTTGAAGAAGTCTCATTGTTTCTGTTGAGTTTGGTGTAACGCTCCTGGAGCGCGAAGAAAAAAAAAATATTAGAAACGAAGGACTTACAGCTAACGACAAATTGCGGTGATTGTAGCGGTAGTGGAGGATAGAGGAACTGGCATAGCGGTGCAAGTAGCGGTGTTGCAAGGTACTCTGTTTCAATATACAGCAATAGATATATACAGTCAAGCAGCGGATTTTTTTTTTTCAGTTTTAAGTAAAATTATTGATCAGTGGCTAAATTACTAAAAATTAAATCGAAACTATTTGTTTTAAGATTATTTTTCTTCTTTTGTTCATTTAAATTAATAGTCTATTTTTTTTATTAGTCTTGTCTTTAAATTATACGATAAAGTAATCACATATGGTTTGAATTTAAAAAGAAAAGAAAAAGAAGTTTTTTTTTATCATTAATTTATAATTTTTAATAAATTGGTATTACGACCGATATTTAATTAGTTTTTTATATATATACCGGGCTTAGGTCGTTTATTTAACACATAGGTTTATAAAAATGGAGAAGAAATTATCCAAACATTATCGGATAAAAACAAGCAAGAAATATCGAGAGCACGATTTAGCAAAATGATTGACTCTCAAATGAGGAAAAAACACAATAAAAAAGACAAATTTATATCGTATACAGTAGGTCAAACAAAAGATTTCCTTAAAGAGAATCAAGATATTCTCATATTAAACGCAGATAAAGGCAATTCAACAGTAGCAATGAACAAAGCCGATTACAAAAAGAAAATGTTGAATATTATAAATGACATTACCACTTACAAAGTTTTAAAACGAGATCCGACCTCAAAATTACAGACTAAAAACAACAAACTAGTCGAAAAATTATTCAAAGAAAATGCGTTTGATATTGCAAAAAAGAAAAAATTAATTACTTACACAGCTACGGCACCACGAATCTATGGGTTGCCGAAAATACATAAGATGGACATCCCTTTAAGACCTATAACGTCGTGTATAAATTCCCCATCACACAAATTATCTCAATATATTGCATCTATATTAAAAAGCATAACTAAAGACTCCGTCTACAATATCAAAGATGCTATTGCTTTTAAAGAAAAAATTAACAATTCACATATTTTTGACGATGAAAGATTAGTTTCCTTTGATGTAATCTCATTATTTCCGAGCATCCCAGTAGACTATGCATTAAAAATCATTGATAGTAAGTGGTCTCTTATCAAAAATGAATGCAATATAAAGAAAGAAACATTTATGGAGATTTTAGGCTTCCTCCTTAAAGAAAATAGCTACTTCATATTCGAGAACAAAATTTACAATCAAACAAAAGGGATGCCAATGGGTTCTCCGATATCACCTGTAGTAGCAGATATTGTGATGGAGAATATTTTAGACAAAATGATGGATGAAGTAGTTATAAAACCTAGACTACTTACCAAATACGTAGACGATATATTTGCTATTATAAAAATTGACAACATAGAGAGTACATTACATACACTAAATAATTTACATAAATATATAAAGTTCACAAAAGAAGAAGAAGAATCCGAAAAACTTGCCTATCTTGACGCTATAGTTATAAGACATAACAATAAAATCAAAATTAATTGGTATCAAAAACCCACGAATACTGGACGATATATTAATTACAACTCTCAACACCCTCATCATATAATTCGGAACACAGCACTGAATTTAATTCGACGTGTAATGAATATCAGCGATCCAATTTTTCATAAAGAAAATGAAAAAATTCTTATTGACATCTTGCTTAAAAATGACTACCCCAAACGGACGATATATTCTCTTCTAAAACAAGTGAATATAGTGCGTAAGAAAATATCCGATCCCCAACCAAAAATTTATCTCCCTATGACGTATATCCCTGGGTTTTCGGAAAATTTTAGCAAATCTAAATGCTATAATGACGACACGCACACTTTAGCTTTCAAAGCGAGAAACACGCTAAAAAATCGCTTTTTTAATAAAACAAAAAGTCCAATAGACAAATTAGATGAGCATGATGTCGTATACAAAATTCCATGTGGAGGTAACGGGTCTAACGTATGCCACCAGGTATATGTTGGTACAACAAAAAATAAACTCAGGACGAGAATCGCTGGCCACAGACACGACATAAAGAGCAGAACAACTCCCGTTGACCAAAAGACAGCATTAGCAACCCATTGCTCTATGATGAACCATACTCCAAATTTTGAAGAAGTACAGATCATCAACAAAGACCCTAATTACAGACGTAGGTTAATGCTTGAAATGTTACATATTATTGAAGTTCCAGACAATCAGAGACTAAACTACAAAAAAGACACAGAGGGTCTTGCACAAATTTACAGGTCTCTGATTAACCATAATTAAAATAAAAAAAAAAATTTAATATAAATTTATAGTTTTATATAAAAAGTTTAATTTATCTTCCATTGTTACCAATTAAAAAATATTTTCGTATATTTATTTTTGATTTTAATTTTAAATTTTATTGTTTTTTTCTTAAATTAACGTTTTGCTTTTGTTCAAATAAATTTAAATGTTAAAAATGTCAAACATTGAAAGAGACAACAATGTTTGTCATTTTTGGTTTTTTGTTTTGATTGTAATGTGATATGGGTATGAGACCACACATATCACAAAACATTCAATTGTTCCACTTATTTTAAAGTAAACATTGACACAGTTCGATTTTTGATAAAATTTATGACAAACTATTGTCAAGTAATATGAGCCTTTATTTTGTCATTTCTTTGATGACAAATAACTGAGCCGCACATTGCACCATATGTGCAATATGCATAAGTCAAAACTGTGTCAATAGAATAAACAGTTTCAAGTTGAAACCATATGTAGAACAATTGCATTTGTTAATAGTACACCATTTATTGATAAGTTATGTTTGTAAGAATAGTATATACGTCTAATTTGGGTTAACCAATTAGACGCAAGTATGATAAGTAATAACCAATAGAATCAATACATAAGATTCTATTGGAAATTAGTATTAAGAAACAATGTTAGACTTAAGAATAATTATTAATAAAAATCAGTCTTGTTTTGGACACTCAAAACGACGCGTCTTTCTTTTGTATAACTATATCTTTACATGGCGATCCTGCCAAATCTCGTTGGCAAGGACCATTACTTAAATAACAATTAAGAAAAACTAAGTGAAAACTAAGCAATAATAAATAAATTTATATAAATTTATATATATTTAAATGATTATAAAGTGAATTTTAAAAATCGTATAAACAAAAAAAAAAAAATAATAAAATTTTCATATTAAAATTTTCATATTATGTGAATACAACTAAAAACCAAGTGAACTATGCCAAATCTCAATGGCAAAAACAATTAATAAATAAATTTAAATTTATATATATTTAAATGAATATATAGTGAATTTTAAAAATCGTATAAACAAAAAAAAAAAATAATAAAATTTTCATATTAAAATTTTCATATTATGTGAATACAACTAAAAACTAAAAACTACACTATAATATTTAATACTTAATGACTCGAAGTAATGAACATTAATGTGAAATGTGATGTGAAAGGTTATTGTGAACCGCGAAATATGTGAAATTAACTGATTAACTGAATTAATTAACTTATTAACTGAATTAGTTAATTAATTAACTGAAAGATCCAACGATCTACAAGCGTGTGTTCATGTATGAATAAAACATTTTTTCTTGCAACTATCGACGCATATTTTAAACTATATTTTAAAAAGAGAAGAAAAATATTTTCATCTGCAGCTGAAACATCATGGGTTGGTTTTCCGCGGATGCACCTGACACAAACACAGTAAACAACAACCAGAACCAGATTCTAGAAGTCAACATGCCGGAACAACAGGTAGCCATAATAACACTTATAATTATAATATGTATTGTATATGTACTATTTAGAATAAATAAATATTTCAAAAGTTATGTACACAAACATGTTCATCAACAACAAACATCAAATGTTTAAAAATATGTTGAAAATTTAAAATGATGAAATAGATTATATCCTTTTTATGTAAAAATTATATAATATTTCTGTAACATATTATATTACAGTATTAAATAAAATATATGAAAATGTATGAAAATAAAAAATTACTTTACATGTATGAAAATAAAAATTACTAAAAACTTTTAATTATATTAAACCATGTACTAATATAATAATAAATATATATATAAATAAAAGTTCTTTTATCTTTTATTTCTGTCCCTCGTTCACTCGTTCACTTGTGTCAGTATTATCGTTCACTTCGTTCAATTTAATATAAAATAGATCGTACATAGAAATCGTTAGCTATATTCATGTCCCCAATACACAATAGCAACTAGTTTAGTTAATGGAAACTATATCTGAGTGTATATCTGAAATACATATCATATTAAGAAACGCAAAAAAATCTGCTTCAAGAGGATATTCAAAAACTACAGTATCCGAAAAATTAAAAAGATTAGAATATCTGTCAAGTAAAGTTAAAACAATTTACCCAACTTCTAAGTTTGAAACAATAACTTCATTAACAGAAACATTTTTCGACAAATATAACCTGACTAAACAATATTTATTAAGTATGTCTACTAGTGAAAACATAATTAGCCAGGAAAACAGTAGTGCTACAAGCACAAACATGGAAAAATTAAATTACGAAACTGTGGAAAAACTAGTACCCACTTTCACCGGTAAAGTTGAAGAATTAAACAATTTTATACATAGATTGAATATAATTCATGACAAGCTACGTGACTCTGACAAACAAGCATTTTTAGATTTCATAGTAGAATGCAAGTTACAACATTCAGTAAGAGCCAAAGTCAGCCTCGTAGGAATTCCAGATTCACTTCCTGAACTAATAGAGAATCTAAAAAAGAACTTCATATCAAAGGACACCATACCTCAACTGCTCCAAAAGATAGCAGAAGTAAAACAAGGTCCTCACCAGAAAATACACGAGTATACAGAAAAGATATCAACCATTCTAGCGAATTTAAACAATGCGACATTACTAAAGAATAATTTTAAGAAGTCATCTCCGGAAGGAAAGGCCGTACTTTTAGTAAATGATGAAACAGCATTGTTAGCATTTAAAAAGGGATTAAATACTGTTTATTCACAAACTGTACAGGCAGCTCAACCAAAGACCTTTACAGAAGCTAGATTGTTTGCAGAAAATATGCATATACCAATGCAACAACAAGTCTTTTTCACCCAACAACGTTTTCATAGTCAAAGAAGATACGACAAACATAGAATGAATCAAAATAGATTCCAATATAATCAGAGAATTAACAACAATTCTCAAAATAGAAGCAATAATGGGAGAAACTTCAATAGAAACAGAAACAACACGTATCCCAACAATACTTCAAACGTTGAGAATAGAAATAGAACAGGATACAACAATACTGCTCGGAATCCAAGGAGTCAATTGAACTCTAACCAAAACAGGCGTGTACAGATACTAAATGCCCAGGAAAACTACTCAGAACCAGAGGACAACTTAGGGAATTCTCCTCTGGTACATCATTAAAAATTTTCAATATAAACCTTAATATATCAAATTATGTAATAGTATTTTGCAATACTATTGATAAAAGTTTAAAGCTTTTAATTGACACTGGTGCTGATGTGTCTATTATAAAAAATAACTACAACTTAAATTTTGATTCTAGCACAACTTGCTTATTAACTGGTATTACAGATGGTCACAAGTTATCTTTAGGTATTTCAAAGCTAAGCCTAAATTTTGATGGATTATTTCTAAATCACATATTCTCAGTAGTCGATACAGACTTCCCAATTGATGTGGATGGAATAATAGGTAGAGATTTTTTAACACATTTTAAATGTAATATAGATTACTACACATTTTCTCTAACAGTAACTTCGGACTTACAGTCCACAACAATTCCAATAAATATTAAAACATTTATATTTATTAATTTATTTATTTAACATTTATAAATATTAAAACATTTACAGTTAAAGCAAGAACTCAAAACATATTACCTATAGACATTCGTTTTAATACAGATACTGTTCTGTTCAGTAACGAAATCAACAAAGGAGTGTACATGGACAATACCATAGTACCAGCAAACGGAATTTGCCACATAAATGTGATAAATACAAACGAATCAGATATCAACATAACTGATTTAAAAATTGAGTCACAACCTTTGTATAACTATTACTGTATAAATAACAAATTAAAAATCTATACTGAACAAAGATTAGCTAAAATTCTTGACAAGATACAGCTGAAAGAGGATGCACTAACACTAATTCCATTAATTTCAAAATACCAACACATTTTTCAGCTCGAATCAGAACCATTATCTACAAACAATTTTTATACAGATCACATCTCTACAACTGACAATAATCCAATATACATTAAAAATTACCGATTACCACATTGTCATAATGATGATATAAAAACACAAGTTCAAAAACTATTACAAGACGATATAATACAACCGTCAAAAAGCCCCTACAATTCACCAATCTTGCTTGTTCCTAAGAAATCAACAAACGATAACAAGAATTGGAGACTCGTCATTGATTACAGAAAACTCAATGAAAGGATAGTCAACGACAAATTTCCTTTAACACGTTTGGAGGATGTTCTCGATAAGCTTGGAAGAGCTAGGTATTTTTCCACTTTAGATATGACCAGCTCATTTCATCAAATACCAATTGACGCCTCTTCGAGACAAAAAACCGCCTTTTCAACAAATGATGGTCATTACGAATTTAAAAGACTACCTTTCGGATTAAAGATTAGTTCTAACAGCTTCCAACGAATGTTAACATTAGCATTAACAGGTTTGAAAACGGAAAAATTTCTATATGTAGATGATATAATAATTTTTGGAAATAGTTTGAAACACCATAATATAAATCTAGAGAAAGTTTTTGAGAGACTAAATGAATACAATCTTAAATTAAATCCAGACAAGTGTAACTTTTTAAAGCATGAAGTTACTTACTTAGGTCATTTGATAACAGAGTACGGAATAAAAACCGATCCGGCCAAACATCAAGTCATAATGAACTACCCAAAACCCACAACTACTGATGAAGTACGAAGATATGTAGCTTTCTGTAATTATTACCGTAGATTCATAAGCAATTTTGCAAACATTGCAAAACCGTTAAATCGTTTACTAAAGAAAAACCAGAAGTTTGAATGGAATTCAAATTGAGATAAAGCATTTGAAAACTTAAAATCAAAACTAATAAACCCACCAGTACTCAAGTACCCCGATTTCAATAAACCATTTATAATTACCACTGATGCATCTGATTATGCATTAAGTGCAGTACTCTCA
>NC_051846.1:97328102-97341155 GCF_002237135.1 Teleopsis dalmanni | reverse complement strand
AACAGCATTTGAGTTTTTAAATACAGCCTCTAAAATCATACCCGATTTTGAGGGAAATCCAGAAACTTTAATGGCATTTATAGACTCTTTACTTTTAGTAGAGTCTTTTATGGAAAGTCACGAAGCTATTGCAGTAAGCTTGGTGAAAACGAAGCTGAAAGGCCATTGCAGAAATCTTTTAAGCAATGAGACAACTCTCACGGCCATTATAAACAGGCTACGTAATACCGTAAAAGGAGAGTCAGTTGAAGTCGTGACTGCAAAAATAATGAATATAAAGCAGCAAAATAAGTCTGCAAACTTATACGCAAAAGAGATTGAGGAACTTACCAAATCTCTTGAAAGCGCCTACATTTCGGACGGATTACTCCCGGAAACAGCATGCAAATATGCAACTCAAACGGCTGTTAAGGCCATGTCAAAGAACTGCAACCATGAACGAGTTAAACTTGTAATGGAAGCAGGTAAATTCGACGACATGAACGATGCGGTTACAAAGTTTGTAAATAGTTGTACTAATGTTTTAGGTCAAAATGCTATACTGAACATCCGAAATGAAGTAAACAGAAATCAGTATCGAGGTGGAAACTCTTATCGTACCTATAGAGGCAACTATAGAAATTATAGAGGCAGATCAAACTACCGTGGTAGAGGAAGGAACTTTAATAATTACACTTATCAAGGTAATAATTATACAGGTTACCAAAATACAAACAGAGTCAGAAATCGTAACAGAAATGTTAGGATGACGGAAGCAAGACCGTCGGAAAACCAAGAGGGCCCAAGTACATAAATCAAAAAACTATTTTCAATATCAACCTTAATTTAAGTAGTTTCATCAAAGTTCGCACTAGTACTAATGAAAATATTTCAACATTTATAGTTGACACAGGAGCGGACATATCGCTTATAAAAGTTAGTAGTATTTTAATTGGAAGCATTAAAACTTCCCACACTGTAAACCTTAACGGTATAGGACAAGGAATAGTCACAACATTAGGAATCATCACAATTGATCTTAAAGTTGAAAATATCTTAATTAAACATGATTTTCATGTAATACAAGATGATTTTCCAATACCTTCTCATGGCATCATTGGTCTGGATTTTATCAAGAAATACAATTGTATACTTGACTATAAACGTGACCAAGACTCGATAATACTTAGACCAGATGACTTTCCTGAAGACATCGGAATTCCTTTACACGATGCACTCTCAAGTAATACAATAGCATTACCTGCTAGATCTGAAGCAATTCGTAAAATCGTTCTTAACAAATCATCTGAAACTGTATTAATTCCAAACCAACAAATAAGTGATGGCGTTTTCATAGCAAACACTATAGTTAACAATTCACATTCATATGTTAGAATTGTAAACACAACAAATAAACATGTCGTCATTAAAAATTACGACATTAAAACTGAAAGTTTACATGATTATGACATACAAGAATTAAATTTTGAGTCTGATACGAAAACTAAAGAAAAGTTAAATAAATTATCAAAACATTTTCCAAAATTTGTTAAAGGAAAACTGGAAAATCTTTGCAATAAATATATAGATGTGTTTGCTTTAGAAACTAATAAAATATCAGTAAATAACTTTTATAAACAGAAACTGCGACTAAACACCAAAGAACCCTCCTACATAAAAAACTATAGACTTCCCCACAGTCAAAAAGAGGAAATATATAATCAGGTTGATAAGCTCATAGCAGATGATATAGTTGAACCCTCAACATCACCTTATAATAGCCCAATACTATTAGTTCCGAAAAAATCGTTACCAGGAACTACAAATAAACGATGGAGATTGGTGGTTGATTACAGGCAAATTAATAAAAAACTTATTGCCGACAAATTCCCACTACCGAGAATAGATGATATTTTAGATCAGTTAGGTCGAGCAAAGTATTTTTCATGCCTTGACTTAATGTCAGGTTTCCATCAAATTGAACTCGAAAAGGAATCTAGAGACGTAACCTCCTTTTCTACGGATAAGGGATCATTTTGATTTAAACGGTTACCATATGGATTGAAAATTGCCCCAAATTCTTTTCAAAGAATGATGTCATTAGCGTTTTCTGGATTAACACCTGAACAAGCATTTCTTTACATGGATGACTTAGTAGTCATTGGATGCTCAGAAAACCATATGTTGACTAATTTAGAAAATGTTTTCAAGGTTTGTAGAAAACACAACCTTAAATTACACCCCGATAAATGTTCTTTTTTCAGTCACGAAGTGACATTTCTTGGACACAAATGTACGGACAAAGGGATACTACCTGATGATAGCAAATTTAAAATCATTCAAGATTATCCAACACCAAAAAATGGTGATGAAGCTAAACGCTTTGTAGCTTTCTGTAATTACTACAGACGATTTATTCCCAATTTTGCTGAATCATCTCATCATATAACGAATTTATGCAAGAAAAACACCCCATTCAAATGGACTCAGGATTGCGAGAATGCATTCCAATATTTTAGACAACAATTAATGAGCCCAAATATATTACAGTATCCAAACTTTGAAAAACCTTTCTGCATCACCACTGACGCTAGTAAATATGCATGCGGTGCTATATTAAGTCAAGAATATAATGGTATGCAACTACCTGTCTCGTACGCATCGAAAGCATTCACAAAAGGTGAAAGCAACAAGTCCACAATAGAACAAGAACTTACGGCAATACACTGGGCAATTAAATACTATAAACCATATATATATGGTAAACGGTTCCTTGTAAGAAGCGATCACAGGCCCCTAACTTATCTATTTTCTTTGAAAAACCCATCCTCCAAACTAATAGGAATGAGGCTAGATCTAGAAGAGTATGATTTTGAAATAGAGTACTTAAAGGGCCAAGAAAATCACTCAGCCGATGCGCTGTCCAGAATAAACTTTGAAGACATTAAAAATCTTGCAAGAGAAAATACTGTTAATGTTATAACACGTCAGAGAACTAAACAAATTAAAAACACAATAGAAAGAGATAAAGAAAAAGCGATCGCAAAGCCCAAAATTTATGAAGCGCTAAATAAAAATGAATTCAAAAGACATGTCACACTAGTACTTAAAGTCAAAATGATTTATTTCAGTAAAGGCCGCAAGATACTTAGTGAATTTGACGTAAATTCGTTGATTGCTAAAGGAAAAATTGACTTAGGACAATTCTTTTCTAGGCTAAATAAACAGGCCGGTAATCAGAATCTTATGAAATTGAAAATGTCATTAAATGGCAATATATTTAAATACACCCGGGTGAATGAATTCAAAGAAGTGGGCAATAAAATAATAAACAAACAAATAACACTAGTGTTAACACCAGAATTACAGAAAATGCACGATCAAGACACTATACAAAACATTATTAAGCAACATCACGACAATCCAGTTAAAGGTGGCCACCCTGGAATTCGTTGTACATTGAAAAAGATACAAGAAAAATATGCTTCGAGTAACATGACTCAGCATGTAAGGAATTATGTAAAAAATTGCACTTTGTGCATAAAAAATAAGACTCATAAACATATAAAGAGTCCCCTGATTTTAACACCAACCCCGACTAGAGCATTTGATACTGTATTAATAGATACAGTAGGCCCATTACCAAAAACAGAATTTGGTAATGAGTATGCAATAACAATAATTTGCGATCTTACGAAATATATGGTGGTAATACTAGTTAAAAGTAAGCATGCAAAAATAATATCAAAAGGAATATGCGAAAATTTTATATTAACATATGGTCCCATGAAAAAAATAATAACAGATATGGGAACTGAATATAAAAATCAAATATTTCAGGAAGTAACAAAGTTGCTTAAAATTGAAATACATTTTCTACACCTTGATGATGATCAAACATTAAGTACGGTGGAACGTAGTCATCGAACTTTTAATGAGTACATGAGATCGTACATATCTATTAACAGAAATGATTGGGACGAATGGTGCGCATATTTCCAATATTGTTATAACACAACACCATCGACAGTACATGGATACTGTCCTTATGAACTAGTATTCGGGAAAATACCAAATGACTTCGATTTCACAGGCACACTCGATCCTATTTATAATATCGATGCCTATGAAAAAGAGATAAAATTTAAGTTGCAAAATGCAACATTAAAAGCTCGAACAATGATAGAACGAGCCAAAGAAAAAATAGCCGTAGGTGATCAAGTATACCTTAAAAATGAAGGTAGCCATAAGTTAAGTAATAGATATAAGGGCCCATTTGTAGTAGTAAAATTAGATAGTAACAATAACGTGACAATTAGAGATGAAAATAACAAGACGACTACTGTGCACAGTGATAGACTTAAAAAAAAAGTAACTACAATAAAATAAAATAAAAACGAAAAAAAAAAAAACTTTTTATACATATATATTTTATTAATTTTATTAATTATAAGTGCTTTAAGTCAGTCATTTAATCCTAGTTTTACAAAAAACAAAAAAAAAACACAAAAAAAAAATATTTCTATATTTTAAAATATACAAGCATAATTAATGTTAAATATAAACTAAATTTTATTTTTTTTTATTTTTCAAGAATAAATTTAAAATCAAAAATGTTGCAAACTTTTAATTGTAAATTCATTCTCCAAAAAGAGGAGGTGTAGTGCGTATATGTGTATCTGAATGCTTAACAGCACAATACTTTATTGACATTCCTTTCCCACACTTTGTTGCGCTGTTTATGCAACGGGAATATGAAACCTCACATAACGTACTTAACCGTCAGTGAGTTTATGCTGAAGCAGCAAATACACATATGCACACTTACTAAGATAAGAAACAATGTAAAGCTTAGCTCAAGACAACTGTCTGATGTAGTAATGTAGAATATTACTACATTATTTCAATAAATATTCAGACACGAACAAAAGCGGTTGCGTTTTTCTTTTTAAATTATCACAACATTATAGATCTTGGCATATCTAATAACCTAGACTTTACAGTGCTTACTAAAGTAAACCGGTATTATTAATTTTAGAGAACTGCATCATTAACATTACGACTCCCACGTTCATTATAACGGACTGGGCCACCTTTAAGAATCTAATGGATGTTGGAGGAGGGTTGAACCAACCTGAAACCTTAACGGACCTGAAGAAAAGTATTCGAAACCGTACGTATCGAATTAAGGAGGCTTTAGATAACAGCTCTACTATCAAAAATAGAAAACCCAGCAACTACTTCAACATTCCTCAACATATTAAATACATGATCAGGCACCGTAATAGAGTCCGTAAATTTGCCCAGATTACTGGAGACTTGTCAAGTCATTTGACAAGGTCTGGCACGACCGCCTTATAGTTGTCAGTCGGGTTGATCAAAATACTTGGCAGCTTCCTTCTCGACAGAATGTTCCGTGTAAGAATCAACAGTACCACCTCATCAGTACGAAGAATAGAAGCGGGTATTCCTCAAGGATCCCCGCTCTCCCCCTTGTTGTACAACATCTACACGTCTGCCATCCCAATGCTAAGTCCTTCGGTGTTATGATAATACGCAGATGACACATGCTTGTTATATTCTGATAAACTTGCCAGAAATGTGAACAACATGCTGCAGGAGCATATTAATCTCATCCTGGGGTTCTTACAGAAATTGAAAATAAAAATTAACAATGAGAAAACTAAAGCCCTGTTTATTACATGTAAACACAGGCAACATCCACCGAGAGTAAGAGTTGGTGAGATCGTGATTAATTGGGAAGATAGTATTAAATACTTAGGTATCACGTTTGATAAACGGTTCACTTGTCATAAGCATATATAAGTTAAAAGAAGCAGTTGCGCTAAAACACCGCAATGCTTACAACCACTTTTCAAACTCAACAACTTTAGCGTGAAGAACAGAAAACTGATCTATAGCCAGATAATTAGACCAGCATTACTTTATGGGTGCGTCGCGTATAGCAAAGCTGCCGACTCTACTATACAAAAGGTACAAGTCGCTCAAAGTGAGGCTCTCCGAAGGCTCTTCAAAGTGCCTTGGTAAATCCGCACAAACGACATGCTAAGAGACCTTAGAATAGAACCGATTAAAAAATACATAAATGACAGAGCCCTGAAGTTATATGCGAAAACTGACTATTTACCACTATCTAATCTTAGAGTAATCACTCTTCGCACGAGGAGCTACGCAGATCTGAGATCAATCACTGAATAATCATGAAGCTTATAGGCAATACATAAATTAGTCAATGAGATGGGTGGGACCCTGTAGTACCCCCAGCTATCAAAGAGTAAAAGTGCCCAGTTGCGCTAACTCGAAAAAAGGATCAACATACATACGTTATTAATTACTGTATGAATATATATATTATAAATATTATTATTATTAAGTACAGATTAGGACATAACTTTAAGTATTATATATTTTTCTTTTTTTTATTTCCTTGATAATTTATTACAAATATTTATATTTAACCATTAAATAGGTCTGTTTGACGAGCTACTCATAGTAACTTTGAGTAAACACTGTGTATACACAAGCGCGTTCCACCAGCAAATTTTCAAGTATTTTTGTGTAAATTTTACTTCTATTTTACTCATGTTTTACTATGAGTAGCTCGTGGAACAGACCTAATATTAATGAAAATACTTCTTAGCGTTTCATTTCACCATTTCTGCTAAATGATGCTGATATTTCCGGCACAATACATTTTCAGTTGTGGTATTTTCATCTTCAAATAATATATTATGTAAAATACAACAAACTAAAATCCATTTGGAGCAATACTTATAGCTGTTTATGTTTTGGAGACGCATCTGTAGTTCTTTGAGACTTTCAAATCTTTCCTTTAATATGTCAAAGCAATGCTCAACACGTACTTGGTATGTGCTATGTCGCAGATTGAAAGCAATTCGGAAGTCTCTACTCATCTGATGCGCATTTTTTCTGTATGTAGTTAATACATATTCTGATAAAGGATATGCTGAATCACCCGCAATACATTCTCCAGGTGAAAAAAAATTTTCTTTGTGTTTCTAAATTGAGCTGTTGCGATATATTTTTGCATCATATCAACTGCCTGGACGACCCACTACAACATGTCGAATTCGCAGCTTATGATCACAGACGATTTCAGCTTTTATGGAGTACAAGTGACAAAATCTATTATCATTAATAGACGTGAGGACATCAGTGGACCGTTCAGTAGATTTTGGAACTTTTAAAGAAATTCCACGACGGCACATAAGCACAGTGGAAATGCTTTCTTCATTGAATCTAAATTACCCATTAATTCCGCAACACGAAAATCCAGCACAGTATTCAATATATTCTGCTTTTGTTATGTAGGCTTAGATGAAGGAAACGTGTGGTTTAGTAAAGAAATAGAAAAAAAATTGTTCGAGATTTTACCTGGGTTGTCCCACGCTGTCCAAGAGCACCTTGTATATATGAAACACGGATGGTTCCCTGTGGTTGTGAGGTTGTGGGTGTAGCCAGATATGAGTGGATTTTTGTTTTTTTTATTTATTTAGTTTCACTTTAATTGCTGGTAACAGAAAATAGAAATTATCATGTGCATTGCGCGCACATGCCAAGAAAAATAAGTAAAAGCTTTTGCTTCTTTTATTGTCATTTGTTTTGGTTTGTAAGATCGCGGCGAAAGCTCTTACACATTCCGAACTGGCAAGTTTAAGTGCTGCCAATAGAGCAGAACATGTAAATTAGGAGTTTTTATTTATATATCCGGAATGTAGAAAAAGACCAAAACAAACAAAACGTTAGGAGAACGGAAGGTTTTGCTAACCCGCCAATATTGTTAACTGAAAAAAAGTTAAAAAAAAAAGGCCAATTACAAGTATTAGCGGGGATATAAATTAGGAAGCGGAGCTGTAGGAGAGGTCTTTTTTGAATTGAATTTGGCGTGTGAGCGGAGGAGTAAAATTATATGTCGGAATAAATAAAAATATTGTGAACAATTTAGTTAAAAGTTTTTTTTTGAATTACTGCACAGATTAAAAAAAAAACCGAATTTATAGTAATTACTTTTTGTCTAAAAAAATGATTTTTGAAGTTGTCGCTTTATAGTGATCGCATAACAATAATTTAAATAAAAATATTGTGAACAATTTAGTTAAAAGTTTTTTTTGAATTACTGCACAGACAAAAAAACTGAATTTAATTACTTTTTGTCTAAAAAAATGATTTTTGAAGTTGTAGCTTCATATTGATCGCATAATAATAATTTAAATAAAAATATTGTGAACAATTTAGTTAAAAGTTTTTTTTTGAAATTATTGTACAAAAACATAATAGCTCATTCGAGAGATGTATTATTAAAAAATAAACTGGGTAAACGAAAAAAAAAAAATATATAACTTACTAGGTTTAAAACAGTGAGGATAAAAACTAGAAGCAGTTTGTGGTGTTTGAAGAAGTCTCATTGTTTCTGTTGAGTTTGGTGTAACGCTCCTGGAGCGCGAAGAAAAAAAAAATATTAGAAACGAAGGACTTACAGCTAACGACAAATTGCGGTGATTGTAGCGGTAGTGGAGGATAGAGGAACTGGCATAGCGGTGCAAGTAGCGGTGTTGCAAGGTACTCTGTTTCAATATACAGCAATAGATATATACAGTCAAGCAGCGGATTTTTTTTTTTCAGTTTTAAGTAAAATTATTGATCAGTGGCTAAATTACTAAAAATTAAATCGAAACTATTTGTTTTAAGATTATTTTTCTTCTTTTGTTCATTTAAATTAATAGTCTATTTTTTTTATTAGTCTTGTCTTTAAATTATACGATAAAGTAATCACATATGGTTTGAATTTAAAAAGAAAAGAAAAAGAAGTTTTTTTTTATCATTAATTTATAATTGTATATTTTGAATATTTTTTGTGTAATTAATATAAAAAAGAAAAAAAAAAAAGAGAGTGTGAACAACAATCTCTTTATTAATAGTTAAATAACGTAGAGATTCTTTAAGTGCATCAAATTTTTATTGATCTACCCATACATGTTTTTTTTTTGTTTTGTTTATTTTTCCATATGTTCTCTTAATTGATTTTTTTTAGCTAGATACCTGGAGCTCAAGAAGTGACGTCATTTCATTACAGGTAGTAAGTACCTAAGGTAAAACTTATAGAAATTGTATAAAAGAAAAAAAAAATATAATAGAATTAAATTGAAAAGAAAACAAAATTTCAGAAATTTGATGTACAGAAAGAATATCTTAATTTTTTTTATTTATTTATGAAATTTATGTCAGCAAAACTTGAAGATACAGTGACTCCATCGCATAATCGGACAAGCATTTGTTCGATATAAATGTGCTCAAAACTTTAAAAAAATCCTAAAAATATGATTTTTTGCTTTAATTAATACTTGACATACTTATCTTTGTGAATTATAAAAAAAATTAAAACATTTCTCATAATAACTATTAATTTAAAATAAAAAACAGAACCAACACAATTTTTTGGGCTCAACGTATAATCGGACAAAATTAAGCATTCATGCTAAAAATACTGTTATTTTACAAATATGCACTTCAAAACTACATTAATAATTGTCAGAACAATGTTTTTTATATTAAGAAAAATATAAATTATAAATTATATAATTCTAACATAAATTAGTATTAAAATAGTACCAAATGGAAAGCAATCTGCTGTCGAAATTAGGCAATTAATGATTAAATTGAATTTCGAAGGTAAAACCGTTAGAGAAATTGTCAATTTAGTTGGAATAAGTCAATCTAATATTCAAGACATTATCAAGAGGTCCCATGATGAGTTTAGGCTGGCCAATAAGATCAGAGCAACTCAAGGCAAAATATAAAATGATCGAAAAGAGCGTTTGAATTTAAAAGAAATAAAGAAAAATCCTTTCAAAACCGCAAAAGACCTTAAATTATCATTAAAATCGCGCACTGGGAAAGATGTATGCTTAAATACTATTTGCAATACATTACATAAATTCAATTATCACGAAAGAATTGCCAGAAAGAAGCCGTTTATAAGTATTAAAAATAAAAACAAAAGAATAAAATTTGTTAAGGAATATTTACTAAAAAGAGAAAGCTTTTGGAATCAAGTAAATTGATGGTAAATCATCTTAAATACATTTTCATTGATAATTTTCATTTTTTGAAGGTTTTGTTCACTGATGAAAGTAAATTTAATCTGAATAGATCTGATGGTAAGATGTTTGTATAGCGTACACCAAATGCAGAATTCAATCATCACAATACAAAAATCACTATAAAACATGGAGGAGGCTCTGTAATGGTTTGGGGTTGTATGTCGAGTGCGGGAGTAGGTAATTTGCATTTTATAGATAGTAAAATGGAATAATCTGAATACCTCGACATTCTAAAACAGAATGCAAAGCAAAGTACAGAGAAGTTGAGTATCACAGAAAATTTTAATTTTTATCACGACAACGATCCCAAGCATACGTCAGGCGTAGCAATGCTTTGGTTGATCCATAACTGCCCCAAACTCATAGACACACCTGCACAGAGCCCAGACCTTAATGTAATTGAGCATCTTTGGAAGGAATTAGCTAGGAGAGTGTACCAAAAAAAATTTAACACAATAGTGCAGCTAAAGGAGGCTTTACTCGAAGCATGGTACTCTATTGAGCCAGAAGTGTGCCAAAAATTGATAAAATCAGTTCTAAATCGTATTCAGGCCGTTCTGGATAACAATGGATATGCAACAAAATATTAAATGCCACATTTCTGCATTTTTAACATGGATGTTTAATTTTGTCCGATTATACGTTGAGCCCAAAAAATTGTGTTGGTTCAGTTTTTTACTTTAAATTATTAGTTATTATGACAAATGTTTTGTTTTTTTTATAATTTAGATAGATAAGTATGTTAAGTATTAATTAAAGCAAAAAAAAAATTATATTTTTAGGATTTTTTTTAAAGTTTTGAGCACAGTTATATGAAACAAATGCTTGTCCGATTATGCGATGGAGTCACTGTATATACATACATTTATTCATAATTGATATTACATACTTTGTCTTGGCAAGATAGATTTTGTTTTGTATATATTATATAATACATAAATAATTTTTTTTATTATTTTCATTATTTTTTTTCTTTGGCTATTGTAAGCATATATTTTAAGATTCAATAAATTAATTTTTTTTTGAATTAATAAAAAACTTGGTTGTGAGACATTTATTTGATGGTATTATTTCGAGAAATGTGAAACTTGTTTTATTAAGCTAATATATATAGCTGCAGTATGAACTAAAAACAAATCCATAGCTCTAAGAGTGTGCTGGAGGTTGTTTTGGCAAGGTTAGTAATACAGTAATACAGAGATACAGACACAAATATTTCAGAAATATCTAGAAGACGGCAACAGAGAAGAAGTGTTTAAATCTGGAGCAACTATCCTCTAGTGAACAATTCCTTAAAGATAAAGAGGATATAATATCGATGATGCGGAACCTGGACATGGGTCCCGGTAAAACGTGTTGGCTTCGTAAAAGCGAGGAGACTACTCTAAGTACCACGGCAGCGGCCGTCATCATTTTAAATGAGAAAGGAGCGATGCCCATTCTATTTGATGAAGGCTTCTTTAAATTCAAACAGAGTAAATGAAGCACATAATAGTTCTTGAATAGGAAGTAGTCGGAAATTGAAGTGCATTCTAAATAGAAAAAAGAGGAAAGTGAAAAGTGGTATTACCGAGGTAGTATAGAATTTAAGTTTTTTTTATAAAAAAAAAAAACAAAAAAAAATGAAGTAAGAAGTATGAGGTAGAAATCCAATCAGCTGTTCTAAATATTTTCAAGACCAATATGCACAAAGTGTGTTCACGATTATTTGAGTTTGCAATGATGCACATTCAACGATGCACAGACATTGTGAATACCCCTAAATGTTTGAATAAGTGAAAAAAAAATAAACTAGTAACTCTAAACTAGAAATTCTCTACGGAAAGCAAATAAAAAAGTAAATAATACAATAGATTATTGACCCCCACTTAAAAAAACAGATAATACTTGGGCGAAAAAAACTATCTGAAAAACATCAATTTTTCGCAAGCCATCTAAAAAATGTTTTACTCCACATGATATGACAGGCGATCCAGCAACAGATATCAATGTTTCCATATTTTTGGAAAAACTTACTAAATGGAGTTACCAATTAGAAAATTTAAAAAACGAGAAATAATTTCTACAATTAAATCTCTTAAAAATCAAAAGGCACCTGGTTATGACCTCATAACTGCTGATATCCTTAAATAACTTCCAGACGTTGCTTCAATATTTATTATCCATCTTTTAAATGCATCCTTATTAAAACGTTGCATCCCAGATCAATGGAAAATTGCTGAAATAAAGATGATGCTAAAACCAGGGACACCAGCTGAAGATGTAAAATCCTATCGTCCAGTAAGCCTCCTTCCCATTCTTTCAAAAGTTCTTGAGATACTATTTTTAAAACATCTTATGCCGATAATTGAGTCGAAACGAATAATTCCGAATCACCAGTTTGTATTCAGAAGAAAACACTCAATCATTGAGCAAATTCATTGAATTGTTGAAAAAATACAGACTACTTTTAAGCGAAAAGAATACTGCTGAGCAGAGTTTTTGGACATACCTCAAGCGTTTGATCGAGTATGGCACTAAGGACTTCTTTTCAAATGTAAAAAGCTTCTGCCACTTAACTATTATACGTTCATGTAAAAAGCTTCTGCCACTTAACTATTATACGTTCATAAAATCGTATCTATTGAAAAGATTCTTTTATGTCAACAATGAGAATGAAATGTCTTCTCTACATGATATTACCATATAGCTGAAGTACCACAAGGCAGTGTACTCGGTTCAACAAAACACAAAATTAGGCGGTCAAAATTCGATATTTTCGGAACCATTTTCGGAAATTTTCCTAAAATATAGTTTTTGAGATGATCTTCCTTTTAAATCTAATTTGAGCCCAATCGGCTTACCGGGACCCCCTGAAATTTTTGTCCAAATATGGGGTATTTATGGGGTATAAACTATTATAGGTAGAAAGCTGAATTTTTGTGTCCGGAAA
>NC_051846.1:97317059-97328002 GCF_002237135.1 Teleopsis dalmanni | reverse complement strand
CATGCTGACGCGAGTAAGTACGGTTATGGTGCCGTACTGTTACAAAAGGATGCCGATGATGCGCAATTACATCCAGTCCAGTACATGAGTAGGAAAACCAAGCCAGCAGAACAAAATTATCACTCCTATGAATTGGAAGTTCTAGCAATTATCGAGGCATTGAAAAAATGGAGAGTATTCGTTTTGGGTACAAAGATAAGGATAGTGACCGACTGTAATGCCTTCGCAATGACCATGAGAAAAGACGACGTTCCGCAACGAGTAGCAGGGTGGGCCATGTATTTACAACAATTCAATTATGTGATCGAACACCGTACGGGTAGTAAAATGAGACACGTGGATGCGCTAAGTCGTGTGGCCTGTTTATTGATGGAAGATGCGTTGCAGCATAGAATCAAAGAGGCGCAACTGTTGGACGAGTGGATTCGTGCAGTTAGAAAAATTTTAGAGAAGAGTAATTACGATGACTACTATATTAAATGTGACATATTGTATAAAGATCCGAACAAGGAGCTCATGGTGATCCCAGCTGCTATGGAGCAAGAAATAATAAAAATCGCACATCGTCAGGGACATTTCGCTGCGAAGAAAACGCAAGATGTCATTGAGAAGAGTTTCTATATCAAAAATCTAGGCGCAAAAGTGATGACTGTGGTAAAAAGTTGTGTAGAGTGCATCTTAGCGGAAGCAAAACTGGGTAAAAAGGAAGGATTCTTGAATCCAATTGATAAGTCTGATAGACCGCTAAACACTTTTCATATGGATCATGTCGGACCGATGGAGAGCACCCAAAAGCAGTACAACTACATCCTGGTGATCGTTGATGCATTTTATATGGCTGTACCCGACAAAAAGCACAAGCGCTGATGAGGTCGTTGATAAACTGCGTAAACAAGCAGCAACGTTTGGTAACCCAAGAAGAATTATCACTGATCGCGTGGCAGCTTTCGTGTCTAAGAAGTTTGAGGAGTATTGTAGAGAAGAACTAATTCAACATTTATTAATTGCAACAGGTGTACCGCGGGGAAATGGGCAAGTTGAGAGAATACATAGAATTGTGGTATCAATGCTGACTAAATACTGCATGGAGAATCCAATGAACTGGATTATGATGGAACATGAGGTTATAGAATACCAAAACGAACGAGATACGGTACGGGAAGAGGCTCGAGAAAATATAAGGAAAATTCAGGTCGAAAATCGCAAAACTTACGACACTAAACGAACGACCGAAACGCAACATTCAGAAAGTGATGTTGTGGCTATTAGGCGTACTCAGTTTGGAGCGGGGCTTAAGTTGAAACCAAAATTCCTCGGGCCGTATAAAATCATCGAAAGGCTTAATCATGGACGGTATTCAGTGGAAAAAATCGGGGATACTGCTGGGCCACGAAGAACGTATGCAGTAGCCAAGGATATGAAAAAATGACACTCTGCATTCGAGGCGAATACTTCATCAGAATGGCCGAATGTGGCAATTGGCGGCGGGCAGTAAAACGAAAACGAAAAACTGGCAACGCCGCTAGTTTTTTGATTGTAATCAGTTGGAAAGAGCGAGTGATGTTGACGGGCGTAAAATACATTGAAATAATTTTGTTTTGTAGTAAAATATTATTGTAAAAATATTAATAAAATTTGTTTATCATTAAATTAAATAAAGTTTTTCCTACATATATACATATTTTTTTTCCCTAATTCAATACCTACACTTATAAACTATTACCTATTTAATTTTTTTTCCTCTTAATAACTATTTATCTCCATAACTAATTTAATACCTACACTTATAAAACTATTATCTATTTAATTCATATTTCATTGTCTGAACTTTCTTCAATATTTCAAAATAAAAAACAGGAAAGGAAAAAAAAACAAATTTCTATTCAAGCTTCAAAAAAAGTAAATAAAAAAATGAGCAAAACCAACTATTCTCTATTTGGTTTTTCTGAATTTAAAAAGACTCTCATCATATAAGATGGGGAGAGTTCTTTTCCCGATTCTTACAATTACTGCCGCAGCCGTGGAAGGTTCTGTGCAGATTTGGCTAGCACCTTAGCTGCAGATTCGACCCCTGGGCAACCCCTCGGCTTCCATTTCACCTAATATTGCACCTTCCACACCTCAGTCTGCGTCCTTAGCTGTACCAGCCTGGACGGCTATGATTTCATCTAACTCGGGAAACTTCGGTAAGATATCCGGTAATGCCTGGCTATTGCTATTATAGTGTTGGATTTTTCTTTTTTTTTTTTTTATTACCTTGATTTTAAACGATAATGTTAAAAAAATATATATATAAAAAACACAAAAAAAACTAAGCCAATAAAGAAAAAAATAAACTCTCAACAGAAGAATGAAGTACTTAAAATTCAGTTGACGCATAGCTCTGCCTTAGGAGGACAATGTGATCCCAAGACTAATACCACCCCTTTTGACCTTTAAAACGTCATAATGATTTCAGTGATACTAGGAAATTTAACTGCAACTTGAGTAAATACAGAAGAATTGCTCAACGACTTCGTAAAACAAAACCAAAAAAATAAAAAAAAATTAATTTTTATATAATTCAACTAGGTTAACATTTTTTTTTATTATTTTTTTCTTCTTATTATTGATAATAGTTATAGGAATAAAACAATATAAATAATTCCAATATATTTTTTTCTATAAATACATAATTCAATACAATTAAAAAAATATAATAATAAAAAAAATAATAAAAGAAAATTGCAATGTAAATATATATAAGTATATAAATATTTCAACAATATCTTTATTCTATATTTGATGTATGATAATAAAAAAATTACAATATTTTTTTCCTTTTTGGTTTTTTTATATATTTTAACCAAAAGTCATATTTTTACATATTTTCATGACTATAATAATAATACTCAAGTAATGTATATAGGTCAATGTCTATAAGAAACTTTTTGAAATTAACAATAAAAAAATATGAAAGAAAAAAAACAATAAAAAAAAAATGAAAGAAAAAAAAGCAAAAAAAATAAAATTTAAGCAATTCGAACCCAAAGATTAATTAGATACATTGAGCGCGGAATTTTAAGACAAGATACCTGTTAAATCAATGAAATGGAAATTTAAAAATAACACTAATAATAATAAAAAAAATAACATGGGGAAACACACAATTTTAATCAGAGATACTAAATTTTCTCTTTCAAGTTTACCTCACAGCCGCAGAAATGACGTCACTCTAGCTGCTGTTGACCTAGCTGAAACTTTCAAACAATTTTTGGAAAAAACAAATATATATATGTGTATTTGTATGATAAAAATTTATACGTTTCTATTTCTCTCTTTAGTATTTTTTTTTCTGTTTATCAATATGATATGTGTAAATTTGACAATATTAATTTTTTTCTTTCTTTGTATTTCTTTTTTCTCTTACTTTACACTTTTAGATCGTATTCAACAAACTATATAAATCAGTTTAGAATCAAATAAATCAATAATAATGAAAATAACAAAAATAATGTCTTCTTAGCATTTACTTCCGTTTTTAAAGTTTTTCTCCGCTTTCAACAACAAAATTAATTATAATCATATAAAGTTAATTAGCAGCTCAATTTTCGTTGTAATGTATGATGTAATGGAATGTAAATAATAAAAATAAAAATAAAAAAAACATATGAATTCAGACATTAAATTTTTTTTTTGGTTCTTTTGTATGAGTTGAATCATTGGCAGTAGGAATTCCTGGACACCGTTGTGTCCTAACGGTTTGTAATATTGCCGTTGATTTCCTCCAATTTTTCTGCTTCCTGTACTAATTTTCATCCAGTTGTTTTCGTTAATTTGACTGCTCCTTAGTGAGACTTTTCTCCACCTTCCGCAGCATCACAAATATTAAATTGGCATGTAACGTTTATAATTAAGAAGGGTTTTCGAATAACAAAGAAAGAAATAAAGGACAAACACAAAAATTTATTTTTAATTTTATTGAAATTTGGCTGACCATACAACGCTGTTTCGAGTATTGCCAAGTACTCTTCATCAGTGGTCTTTGGAATAATCGAATTTTTATTTAATTAGTTTATAGTCCGTATATAATTTGTTTGGACTGCAAGAGCCAGGCTTAGAACACAAAAACTAACTATGAACTATTCAAAAATTAGACTTGTGAAAAATAAAAACAATATGTTAAAATATAATATTTTCCTAACCGCTAAAGCGGATTTGTAGAATAACATAGCATAGCTTCTTTGTAAAAAGCACCAGAATGGTCGCTTTACATATAGTAAGTAAAACAATATGCATTACAAAATGTCTCTACAAAAAGAGTAGCTTTGAAAAGAAATAAAGAATAAGCAAACCCAAAAAGTTAAACTTTCAATTCGTTGAACTTGTGTTTCCAAAATAAAGCTGTAGTTTATAAGCTCGTTCTAATTTAAAGCACGGCAAGTGCTTTGGTTGGTGTCACTAATTAAATAAAAATAAGTGACAATAAAACCTGGAACTTGAGCATTGAAAGTTTGTGCAGCCTTGGCTTCTTGTGGATAAACACATTAGTCATCGCTTCTAATTTGACAGGCACGAGTTCTAAGCCTGGCACTTGCAGTCCAAACAAATTATATACGGACTATAAACTAATTAAATAAAATTCGATTATTTCCAAAGACCACTGATGAAGAGTACTTGGCAATACTCGAAACAGCGTTGTATGGTCAGCTAAATTTCAATAAAATTAAAAATAAATTTTTGTGTTTGTCCTTTATTTCTTTCTTTGTTATTCGAAAACCCTTCTAAATTTTAATAAAGCTTCTTTGTCACTATACAAAGTAAGTCTAGCTTTACAGCAACACTAATACTTTATTGTTTATAATTAAGTCAATATTTATTTTCCGTTCTTATAAATGCCTGCATTTATTAAATCTTTACTGACACAAAATAACGGAAAGTTCTTACTTTTTTTTCTTAATTTAAATTTTTGATTTTTTCTTTTTTTTGTATGCTCACTTTTTCTTTTTACATAATTTATTTTTGATTTATATATATATTTTCTTTTTGTTTAAGTGAATTTTTCTCTGATGGCTCATTTGAGCCATTTTTGTCTGTGGTACTTACATAATTTTTGATCTTTAATTTACTTTTGTTTTATTATTATAATTTTTTTTCTTTAACGATTTGGGCTTTCTTCACAAATTTATTTAAAAAAATTTTAAAAGATTTCTTTTATTTTTACTTTCAGTGAATAACTGAATAAGTCACTGAATAAGTCACTTTGAATTAAGCAATTTAAAATCACCCGCCACGCACAACAACCTTTATGCACAAGAAAAAGAGACTGAACCAACCCTCTGCTAGGTCTTTTATAGCCAGTCCGCCTAACTGAAAATCCTTCTATAACGTTCATGGTCCTCTTAATTTTGTATTTACCGCCGAAGGTTCTTTAGAACTTTTCACCACTTTCCTGTTACTAAATTTTTTCTCGCGGATTGTTTTTGCTTGTTTTGGCTGGCGTTGTTTTAGTTTTGATTACCTATCTTGGGGTGAATGAACTATTAAAAAGCTCACTTTACTTTTATTTCCACAAAACTATGACTTGCCTTTTGTATTTATGTTGATTATTCCTATTTGGCAATACCATTTCCTCTCACTAAGTCAAATTTCAGTGAAGCTTTTAGTGGAATTCGCCTCAATTTGCACAGCTCAAAACAAAAAAAAACAAAAGCTTTACATTTACATTCTTTATTTACTATTTCTTTATTTCCATTGATATGCATATTGAAAATTTAAATTGCAGTGATAAGCAACCAAAACAAAAAAACAAGAAATAAATCAGTAAGAAATAAGATAAATAATAACCAAAAGTGCATATGTTATTTTATATATAAATACCTCATTGCTAAAAGTAGGTATATTTAAAAAAACAAAACAATTCTAAAAGTGATCTGATCTGGTGGAGACTCTATGGACACATTCACATAGGAAAAGCAGAAAGAAAAAAAACACTGACTGTATAAACATATAATTAGGTGTTGCAAGATGTGACTTGGACAGCGTGGGACCTCGCAGGTATTATTTTTCCTTTATTTTTGAACACTTATGATAACAGTTAAATCCTTTTCTTAGGCCTACATAACACAATATTGAATATTTAAACTGTATTCCAGTCCAGCGTGCAATTCGCACCGAAGAACTGTCAGTCGAGTTCAAACATTTCAAAGACAGGTGATCTGTAATAACCGTGAAGCGACACCCCTTCAAGTACAGAAGCATCTTTCAAATGCCCTATATTATAGCTATGCCTTTTCTGTTGGTGAATAGTTACATTATCCGCTGCCGATAATCAACACACTGTCGCCACTTACCGTTTTTCTTCTTCACCAGTACGATAGGAGCACTATACGCGCTCCTCGAGGGTTCGATGTGGTCGTTTTGTAGCAGCTCCACCGGATTTCGTAAATAATATCTTTGTTTAATCGGCTGATTATCGGTCATGGTTATAGAATAGTAAGCTAATGTATTGACTCCCTTCACAATTTTGAACTTAGCTAATTCTTGCTCTGAAAAATCTATTATATCGGCCTCTATTGGAACTGCAGCCAAGTATTTTTTCTCCTCGTTCGTAAGTCCTTTGCTCTGGGTTTGATTCTACTAGGTTCGACACATTCCTCTTCCGGAGGTATACTATGGACAGCTTCGATGAACTTACAATGGTTGGTATCATACAAAGTTTTCCACCTGTACCTCCTGTGATTTGATTTCATGTAGAATGCTGATATTGGTTTACTTTGTCTCGTTGGTCTTAATTTTGGAAGGCGATAACTGAGTTTCCGCACCGTAAGGTAGCATCCGCTGCTTTTAAAAAGTCTACGCCTAGTATAACGACCCAACTGCGACAGTTTTAAAAGAAGTTTTTTCTCGAGAAGTTTAGAGATGCGAGAGAATCTATATGATAAAACTTATAGAATTTTTACGTAATTTATGAATCAATATGTACAATGTTTTCTTTTACTCGGAAAATGTCCATATTTAATGATGACATTAAAAATATTAGTAATAAATTATTATAATTGAAATTTTTTTTATAATTTTTTTGATTGATGTCAAGAAAAAAACAGTGTCTACAGTAAACCACAGTGGGGCTTCAGTGATGGTGTGAGCGTGTATGGCGGCAAGTGGAGTGGGTAAATTGGTGTTTATTGACAATACAACTTGCAAAATGGATTAGCTTAATATTTTAAAAGGAAATTCACCAGGCTAGCGTCGAAGTGTCGGAAAACTGGATCGCTGCTGTGTCTATTTATTTTATGCTGGATTTTCCAGCATAAGGAACTCCTGCTGTACCATACACTAAAACAATTGGACCATCCCCACAATCACCGGATCTTAATCGCATTGAACATTTATGGGAACATCTGGACAGGCAAATTCGCAAAAAAAAAAGCATAACTATCAGACTCTCAGAAATCTGTATTGTAGGATGAATTGCAGAACATTTGACTGAAAGTGACACCAAAATTAGCTGAATGAAAGTGTGAAGTTTTTAGCTTATTATTTATTAAATTCATTACTGTTCACTTTATTTTGACGCAATAAATCTGGAGTTTTTGTTGTATTGCTTTTTTTGAGGTAAATCAAATTAACATTTCTTTCAAGTTTAAAGGTTTAAAAAGGTTTTAAGGTTTAAAAAAAAATTAAAATATTATTGGCAACCACTATTTAAACTATTGGAAGAAAGCAAAAAAAAATTTTGTAAAATACTGTACACTTTATTTTGATGTTGACTGTATGTTTTTCAGGACGTGGAGGCTCTCTAGAGTCAATCTTTTGTTGTGGGTTTTTCCATTTCCATCTCTTATTGTTGTTATCTAGGTCGACTTTATATTTGGTCTGTACTATGTTGTACCAACGCAGTTGTTTCTTTACCTGTCATTATGTCATTCTGATGTTCCTTCGGCGGGCACCAGTTATCCGAAAGGCTCCATTTAAAGACTATTACTACGTCTTTAAACGGTCGAGTTTTATCACTAGATTAAAAACAGGTTTACCTCGAGGAACATGTGATATAACATGATAGACCATGGTCTTAATGTGGCACAGGTTAAAGGCACTTTATTACTCCCTTTATTAAGAGGTTGAAGTTGTAAATAGAATAAGATTAATTTTTTTTGGTAGTGCCCGATAACATTATTAAATATCATAATGTTGTATGGATACCTTTTTCTATTTTGGACAATATCTGGCCTTAGTGTACTATTTCCAGGTACATTTTAAATATTCTGCGTAAATTTCGTTTTAGACTACTTCATTATCAAAATATCATTCAGACTTATAAATAATTTATTTCATTTAAATCGAAAAAATTATTGGGGAATCTGCTTTCTTACTTTAGAGGTCTTAAGTTAACACCTTTAGTAATTATTGTAAGATCAGCTGATATCAAGATATACCTAGTTTCTGTAAGTATTTTTGGAAACATTATACTGACACATCGGTAGAAAGTACAACACAACCATAGATCATTTATATATCTCGATTTCTTGACATTTTATTACTAATCTCGACTGGCATTAAAGTCAACGTACATACTTTTTCTGAAAGCCACCGACGTCTTTATATTTCTCGAGGTGTAAACGCTTTGTTTTTAGTCTTGATTCCCAATGTTTATTTTTAGCATTGCAATCACCGTTTATAATATCTGACTGAAAGCCATTACTAACTGTTTAGAAACTAATAAATACATAATTTAAATGGAAAATAAGTAAGACCCCTAAAAATATGGTAATTATTTGATTTAATTAAATGGAAATTAATATCAATTGTATTTTAAAAGACACATTCATTAATACATAATATAAATACTTTATTAAATGCCATTGACAAGTATATTTTTAACAAAACAAATTAGTCTGTCCTATGTAGTTTATTATTGAATTTATACTTGTTCAATCAGGTTAGTTTTAATCTTTTCTTTGCAATCGCATCTTCAACAGCTCGTAGTTGTTTCAGGAGTTCTTCACGACGTGATTTTTTCAGTCCCTTCTCTGATGATATTGAATTTGTTGGCGATATTAAAGCTGAAGTTCCAACAGCATTCTGCTTTTTTATTTCAATGGAAATTGGAGACCTTTTTTTTGTGAGAACTGCTGTAAAAAAAATTATTTTAATTGTAAATTCAAATTTTTGATGGAAAAGTTTACCTTTTTTAATAGATTTTCTATTTTTAGTTAATTTTTGTTTTATAACTAATCTTTGATCTACTGAGCATGAAGAGCTATCTGAAGATGATGACCCAGATTCTGAATCTGAATCAGAACCACTAGAGTCAGAAGAACCTGTACAAAATTCAAATAAATTATTATAAAGAAATGTTACTGAAGAATAATAAAAACAAACTTACCTGTTCCAGAAGATGTACCAGTATTTTTTCGTTTAGTTTTTGATTTGATATTAACGTATTTTTTTGCAATAGGTGATGATTTTTTTCGCTTGTGTGAGGGACTATGTGCATTTGTTTTTATTAGAGCTGGAGATAATGATATATGATGACCTCGCCTGGCAGTTGGAGAATGTTGTAAGCCTAATATAAAATTCCGATATTAAAAAATATGTACAGTTATATACAATATTTAAAATAAATTTAACCACAGTCAATACACATAAAAATCTTGAATTCACACAACTTTAATTCAGAAGAAATAAATTATTCAGATATTAAAAACAATAATTATGATCAAAAAAAGAAAACAAAATGATCGAAAAGCTACTAAAAGAAATAAAAGTATTAATTATATTGACATTTTTTAAAGTTGTCTTTCAATATTAGAGCAGATACAATGAATTCACACGAGAATTTTGATTGTATTTTTAGCTGTTTAAAATTTTAAACTGATATCTGAAACCAAAAAACACAAATCGATTCACACGACGTACACTGTAATTTAATAATTTGTCAGATTTTTCATATGTCCACACTTTTTAACCAATTTCAAAAAAAAAATGTGATAAATAACAGTTTTTTTCATTTTGTATTCATTTGCTAAAACTATTCACAACAGCATAAGCTAATAACAATACTGTACTAATATGAACAGTCCAACAAGTTAAAATCAACTTGATTTTGTACAAATCACGATTTAATTATATTTAGTTGTTAAAATTGCCATACAAATCTTCTTGATTTCAACTTGTTTTGCTATCGAAATCAATAATAATTTGAAATGACTGGTAAAATTAAAATTAAAACTCTCATGGGAATTCCGTATCATATATATTTTAAGTTGGTGTTAATACAATTTACAAGATCAACTTTAATCTCACTAAATATGATAGTGATGCTTTAGGAATATATCCTTTAGAAAAGTTCGCAATTTATATCACCTTCGCCAGCAATATAATATCCTGTCATATTGCCAGTGCTTACACGGCTAGAAGAACTTGACTACACCGAAACACACTTATACACGACATATGTCAAACGAACACACACCTGTTCCATTGAGGGATATTGAACGACATTTGGCCGCTTGTAACGACGTGTTACAAGCTCTCGCAGGTAGCTCATGGGGCAAACACAAAAAAACTTTGCTGAGCACTTCCAAAGCAATAGGTCGTTCTATTGCGGCCTATGCAGGTCCTTGAGACGCAATGGTTTATTAGTTAGAGAACCGAAAGGAGTAATGTGAGCTTGCTCTGCCGAAGTACATGTTATGTCAGACAATACAAACCAGCCGCTTCGGACCTAGGTAAGGAAGTGTGAATTAGATACACGAGTAAAAGACTGCATTGCTATGGGCGAGCGCTGGTCTGTGCAAATTCTGAGATCATCAAACTGTACGTCCGGCCTCAGGGAGTTACAGTAGGGGTATTATCCCCGAGGGTACACCTGTTCCTGAATATATTCGTCAAACAATAAACACACACAATACAGCAGTAACAAAAACCAAAGCACAAATGTAGATATCAGTGAGGTAGTA
>NC_051846.1:97311772-97316959 GCF_002237135.1 Teleopsis dalmanni | reverse complement strand
TTAAGAATTAAATTAAGATTCTAAAATTGAGAAATTTTTTGTGTAATATTTGAAATTTTTTATACACAGCCCTACACCAACTAAATTTGATTTTTCGTTTTAATTGTGCCCACCGAATCTAAGTATGTTCAAAAAAGAACTGCAACGAGTCCTTATTTTCACACTCAAAGTATCTGCATAAAAACCAAATAAAAAAAGTGTGTATATGGGTGATTCTGTATACGGACGGATTTTGGCAAAAAATGACCTCAAGATCTCCGATTTGGCTGACATTTTTTTTATGAGCTCCTTTTATAAAATAAGAAGACTGGTATCTCGGGAAAAAATTATGTGATTTTATTTTAGGATATATGGAAAATTGTTAATATTTAAGTACTAATATTAACTGTTAAATTTCAAAAAAAAATTTTTCTTAAAATACATCCCCAAGGATTCCATTTTTTATATTTTATTTAGATTCAGTTAAACATTATCTTTTTTTGAAATTTTTTAATATTTTTTTTCTCCCGCAAAACACATCAAACACATGCGGACTACATTTCCATTGAATGAATTTTCAATGAATATACTACATATATTCTTATATAATATTTTTGATTTCGATTAGTAATAAAATTCTACACAAAACCCAGGACGATATTGTAATTAGAAGTACTTTTAAAAATTTATTTATTCTTCATATCAGACCAAACACATATATAAGATTTTTCAGTAAAAAAAAAAAGAATTATGTCACTCAAATTTTTTTTTTTTACTTTTGATTCAGATTAATATATAAATTCTACTTAAAAAATAAATATTTTCAGTAGGATATCTGCTAATGATCCTGCTAATTCCCAAAACCCCATGAGCCCATATCTTCTAGTAAAAATCACAAAATTTTTTCCCGAGATACGTGTCTTCTTATTTTATGAAGGGAGCTCATAAAAAACATTTCAGACAAATCGAAGATTATGAGGTCAAAAAGGTGACCGGTTTGTAAAAGAATGACCCATATATGTTTTCCTCATACGCCACAGAAACGATTCATAAGTATTTTTGTTAACGAGTGGCGGTGCTAATGCATCATCGGCACAAGAGTGCGTGTACTCTTCAAAGTGTTTGTATACTTCTCATAACATATAATCATAACAACAAAATCTTGATTAGGAAAAAACACAAGCTTCGACGACTATAGCAATTGACTATGATTCCGATGGATAAACTAATACTAAATCAATTTACGAGAAAACTGCAAGATAAAACCAAGGCATTTAAAAACGAAGCATTTAACGGCTTTCTTAGATTAGACTAGACTGATTAGCACCGACTACTCATTGTGGAAAGCAGCTAAGGCTTTAAATCGTTCAGTGAACCATAGTGTTCCGATTCAAACCAAGGATAATAAATGTGTTAAGACCAACATAGAGATAATACATCCCTTTGTTGAACATGTTCTACAAGAAACACTTACTCCAAACTTAGTGGACAGCGAAACGACAATACAAAGTGTTATGCATGTGTAAATTTTATATGTATGGTACTCCTTCCCTCTATTATAAATATTAATAAAGTTAGTCGTAATGTAGCTCTAGCTGAAATCGGTCATTTTATTATTCGTGGAGACAACATTCTGGCTACGAGGATTATAAGTGAAAATTTTATGCTATTTTAAAGGTAAATAGTAGCATTTATTTAAGCGATATGGGTGAAGTGGCTGCATGTCTACCGTTTCCTAGTTTCAATAAGGGCAACCAAAATTGGAAGTCTTATCTGCAGCAATTAGAGCAAATCTTGAGGCAGATTCCGTGATCTCGGTTGAAAAACGAAAAGCGTATTTCCTCTCATGGATAGGTGCAGACGGTGCAGCTAACTGAAAAATTAACGGAACATTTCCAAACAAAGCGTCATGTTGTCGCCACTCGTTATGAGTTTTTAAAAGAGAAATGCGACACTCACAAACACATAGAAAGTGAGTAGCAGAATTGCGGGAAATTGCACGAGAATATCAAAAGCAAACAAGAATGCTCTCAAATCGTGTTTAGGCTGCGGTCATTCTCACACTGGAGAGAAATGCAAATTTCGCAATGCTATTTGTCATAAGTGTGGAAAAAAGGGACACATAGCTGTGGTGTGTGCATCGAAGCAAAACAACAATAAAGATAAATATAGAAAACGTGATGATCAAAATAAAAACAAAAATAGTGAAACAATTCAAACAGTGCACAGTACAAGACTTGCAAAAACGCAAGGAAATTAAAATGTGATTGAACTAGAAATATTTAATAAAAACATCAGTTTTGAAACGGACTCTGGTGTCAGTTATAAATAAAGAAATATATAAACAGTTGAACAGTCCAAAGCTGGCAAAGTGTAATAAAATTCTACATGCATGTGGTAAAAAGCCAATTCCGATATTGGAAGAGTTGCACACTGTTGCAACAAAGAAGCAAATGTAGTAATTATTGTAGTAAATATAGGGGAAGCAAATAATCTTTTCGGATTTGACTTGTTTGATACTTTCCATTTTACTATTCAACAATTATTAAATGTAAATGAAAATGTTAAATTTCAAATAACTAATCTTTGTATTAAATATAAAGAAGTGTTTGAACCGGTTAAGGGTGCAATAAAAAATTGTAAAGTAAATATAATTTTGAAGCCGAATGCTACGCCGAAATTTTACAAAAGCAGACAAATACCTTTCGCAGATCGACTCACAAGTGCCGAAGACAATAAAATATTACCGTTTTTTAATCGTAGATTCGCATTGAATGTAAATAATCATAAGTTATGTCTAAATACAGACATAAATCGAGTTATCTTTCCTCGCACACTAAGGCAACATATTCTAAAGCTTCTACATGAGGGTCACTGGGGTATAGTCAAAATGAAACAGTTAGTTAGACAGCATGTTTGTTGTCCTGGTATTGATGATGATATTTCTAGCAAGAACTTGCAGCATATGTAAAATAAACAATCCAGTGAAAGAGTTTCATAGTTAGCCAAAACCTACTTGGCCGTGGGAGAGAATTCATATTGATTTTGCCGGTCCAATATTTGACTCAATGTGGTTCATATGCGTAGGCGCTTATTCACAATTTCCGTTTGTTGTTCAAATGCATTCCACTACATCAACAAACACCATAACAACATTAGCAGCTATTTTTGCAATTGCAAGTTATCCTAACTTATTGGTTAGTGACAACTGACCTAAATTTACAGCAGATGTTTTTAAGCAGTTGTGTCAAACAACTGTATAAAGCATATAAAGGTATAAAGCATATTACAACAGCTCCATTTCACCCATCGTCAAATGGATTAGCAGAACGTTTCGTGTAATCGTTCAAACCCTCAGTCAAAAAACATATGGAAGACGGATATTCAGCTTCTACAGCCGTTACAAAGTATCTCCCTTCATACCGTTACACATCGAACGTAGAAGGCAAATATTCTAGGACTTGTTAGGCTATAGAAACAGTCTCCTAACTGATGAGCATCAAGTAAACAAAATGTAACTGGAGAATGGTCAGAAGACAAATCGCAGCTAGTATATTTTAAGATAAAATTTCTGCACATGCCTTTGGTTACGGTGAAGTCTATTAGCTCTGGTATTTTATTGTTATCGGCAGGCAAATATGTTGACTGCCCAGGAGAGACTACGTCTAGTGCATTTTTCCTGTATAAAATTGAATTGTAAAGCTGTTTACCTTTTGAATTACAGAGCCGTGAACCCCAATACGTGTGCTTGGCGTTGTAGTCTCCTACTGCAAGGATTCTGTCACCCAAAGTTAAGAAGTAATCCGTAAATTGAATCTCAGTAATGTTAAAATTGTGTTTTAGACGCCTTCGTATTAAAATACCTGTACCACCATGTGCTTTGCCATCTTGGTAATTGGTTTTATAGAACAAATAATCAGGAATAGAAAATAATTTTTTTCATTAGATGTGTTTCTGAGTAAAGCATTACTTCCACATTTTCTCGGGTGATGAAGTTTGTAAGTTCAAGTTTATGTTGGCTTACGCCGTTTGCATTCCATGTACAAATTTTCAAAGTACTCATATATTAGATAAAAACATTTGCATTAATTGGCTTTGCATTTTAACTATCTCGTTAAGAGTAGTTTGCATGATAAATATAAACTGAGTTAAGCTCTGGGTGAGAATGTAGATCATCATTTCCAAACTATTACTTTGAACTGGAGGGGCTTGTTGTTTGTCAGATTTAACGACATTAGCATATGAAACACCTGGTGTAAGAGATTTAGAAGTTAAAGGTTGTAGTACTTCAACTAATTTGATGGGATTACTTCTTGTAGGATTATGCAAGGTTTCTTTCTGCAGAGTTAACCTGTGCTTTAGTTCTTTATAAATAGGACAGTCTCTGAAGTTTGCGGTGTGATTTCCACTGCAGTTGTCACATTTTTTGGAGCTAGAATCTTTTAATGCCTTTTTATGGCATTCGGAACTACGGTGAAGCTCGCCACATGTTAAAAACTTCCGGGTGAAGTTCAACTTTAAACATGGGTTGCATGATTTTATCTTTATTAATAATATTTATAACTGCTCTAGCGCTAAAGCCTTTTTCGCGTTTTTTATCTTTTTTTATCTCGATGGGTTCTACATCTGACTCAGTACCTTTAATAAAGACAACAAGGCCTTAACTACTCTTCAGTTGGTATGTGTAGTAATTTTTCTTACTGTCATCGAAATGTGTAGTTATGCCTGAAATAATTTTCTTTGTCAATTTGTAGTTTGTCCTATTTAAAGGAACAATATATTGTTCCTTTAATATTGACATAGCGTTCCATGCCTGTTTGGATTTTTATTGGATTTTTATTTTTTGGATTGACTACGTGGAGAATTGCAAGCAATGCTGCTGAAGATGCAATATTTGAAAATCTTTTATCGGTTGGTACAGTTTTTAGGAACAACACGCTGTGTCTATTACCAGACAAGCATTTCGTTTGTTTGGGATGCTTATCGTATGTCCTTTATATGTGAAAATTTTGATTACTTTTTTGCTTACGTGGTTATGTATACAAATAGCAGGTTTGCTATAAATTTACTTATTGTAACTACTGTTCAAATAAAATGAAATTAAATTAAATTTTTTGTTTTTTATTTATTTTATATCCGGCTACAAGTCACCTTTTTTGTTAAAATTAAACGCTTGTTTAATATTTTTTTATATATTATATATTTCAA
>NC_051846.1:97244086-97311672 GCF_002237135.1 Teleopsis dalmanni | reverse complement strand
AAATCGGAGTTCATTAGGTCATTTTTTGCCAAAATCCGTCCGGTTTGTAAAAGAATGACCCATATACGATTCTAAAACTAAGTGGACGTTTATAGGTAACAGATTGCGTATCTTGTATATGAGCCCATTATATTATACTTTGATAAATGCAAATAAATGTCCTCATAATGGAAACTCATGATTTCTTGTTGTAAGATTTGTTTCGAATACCTCTTTTACGTAATCCATTGCGTTAAATTTATCTTCATCGCTTCGCGTGCGATGTTGATAGAAACGGATTCTATAGGGAATTTATACCTTTACTATCATTCCATACGAATACATGTTTTTTGGCATTTGCACATAGGTTTTGAATAAAATTATATTGCCTGGCTTTGGTGTCCATGCTTAATGCAGTTCTAAGTCTCCTTTGGGTATCTTTGAATAAGGTTTTCGTTGTCCTACATTTTACCATTCACGCTTTAACTTGCCTTTTTGTAAATCTAAATGTTCTATGTATAAATACTTTATTGCATATGTAAATTTGTTGTCTTTAGGGGTTGTTGTAAATCAATACACAACAGGCTTCGATTATGCCAATATTGCACGCCAATATGCAGGCATTGTGCAACCAGTCAATGCACCTTTACCAAAGTCCAACCTACAATGACATATGTTCAGCCAATGGCTTATGAAAGCGCTAGAAGTGGATGAAACACTGGACTACCACATCATGATCCTACTGTCCAGATGGCTAAACGTCCATCAGCAACAACAACCATCAGCAGCAGTGATATCAACAGCGATAGCTGCAGTAGCAGCGATATCAACAGCGGCAGTAGCAGCAGCAACAGTGGCTACACGATTCTCATAGTTAGTTCCAATTTTAAATGAAGTAAATAACCTAAAAACTAGACAGCATGTGTATTCTTTCAAGCATAACGTGACACCTGAAGAGGGTGAAGTTTTCTATTGCTGAAATCAAGATTGAGTTTAAAACCAAGATTGCGTCCTTAATATCTTATAGGTTTCCGTACGGCTTTTTCTTTCTGTCAGCCAAATGTTTCGTTATGACTCTAAAACTATTTTCGGTTCTCAATTTGGATTTTGTTTTCGTGTATATTGTCCCTGGTTAAAGGAACAATATGAAAAGTATTGTTACCAATCAGACGTACAAGGAGTGTAACAAGGCTATTAGAGCTTGGTTCACACAGGTAATTTGGAGCGGATTTACACTATTTATTAGTAGGCTGATTAGATTCATCTACAGATTAATCTAGTTCAACAAATTTATTACCAGAAAGTATATTTGTGGGTGCACTATCTTTGTTACTTTTATTTATTTTAGCACTTCTCAAACTAATTTTTTGAGGGCATAGTTTGCGTTTTATATTGACATAGCGTCCCATATTTGTTAGGATTGCTATTTAATTTTTGGACTACCTGTATTGGGAATTGTAAGCCATGCTGCTGCAGATGCAATGTTTGACAAACTTTTATCAGTTGTCATATAATTTATTTGGAATGCTTATCGTATGGCTTCTCTCTAGGTGAGGATTTTGATTATTTATATGCATACGTGGTCATGTGTGTAAATAACAGATTTGCTATAAGATTTACTTATTATTATAACTATTAATAAAATAGCAAAAAAATAATAGATTTTTTGAGTCTAGTGAGCTAAAAGATCGTTGCTAGAATTACCTTGTTAATGTTAAGAACAGATAAGATTTTTTGCTGGAAAGCTCTTTAAGTATAAATAAAATTTAGATTGTACCCTGTGTTAAAAAGCACAAAATCATAAAAAATATTCGTGTTTCGCAAATATCCAAGCAATTATTGGCTTTAATTGTATCAAATGTTTCAATTATTCATATTATTTATGAAAAATAAGAGAATATTTTTGTATTAAAATAAATTAAATAATGGTCAACAACTTATTTTAATACAAAAATAACCTTTTAGACTAATATAAGTTTTAAGAAGATAAATACGTCACTGACTAATATTTTGTTTTTACTGGCTCAAACAATGGTTTTTTTACCTAATTTTTCCTTAAAAAGTGGGTTATAGCATTGAGTAAGAATATTATAGAGTCACAATGACTCAATTTTTAAATTTTCAGCAAAAGGCACGGGAGGGCGGAGTGAAGATTTTACTTCTTTCTGCGCTGCTGCTAGATCGGTCGCGCTTATGCTTGTTCTTTCTAAAAATTTTACTATTGATGAATGAAGGACAAAAATGAAAACAAAAAACAGATTTGCTTGTTACGTATGCAGGCCGTACAAGAAAAGAGTCAAATTAGTTTTTGGTGTAATTATTTGTTTTTGCAATTAATGCTTGGCAATAGCAAGCAGCACGTAAAAATTTTATGCATTTAATATCACTTTATAATGCAAATAAGACAAACATCCCTACTTGTTTGGAAGTTTACTGACCTACATATATATATGTATTTTATAAACATATGTACTTTTATTTGGAAGAATATGAATATTTTTTCATTTTATTTTAGGAACATTTGAAGCAAATGAAACCAATTTCAATTTTTTGGTTTAATCAGGTATAATAAAATAATTGTATGTAATTGACCGTGTGCGAGTTCGAGTAATTGATGGTAAATTGAGGAAAATTATAAATTATGTCCGTATGGCAGCGAATGTTGGTGTTTACCAGAATTTCGAGTATGGTAAATTAGGTAAATTTGATATTACCATTGGGAACATATTATAAGATGTATAATAAAAAAATAAATAAATTTGAAAACTTTTAACATAAGTGCAGTGCAAAAAAACCCTAAGAAATTTCAGTTTACTTAACCATAATTTACCGAGTTGGTTTATTGGGGCCTGCAGACTTCATCGAATTGAATTGCTGCACTTTATTCTGCTTATATTACTTCGTAAGCAATTCCTTTGGATGGTAGAGAAAGTGAAATCGACTAAGGCATAAATTGTTATATGACCTTATATTAAAAATTTGCCCTAATACAGGCTTAATAACATTTATTTATAATTTATTTATTACCATAACTACTTACTTTATTTATTTATTTTGTTCAAAATACATAGTTTAAGTGAATTAATTTTAAGATAGTTATTAATAAACATGTGTTAATAAATATGTATAAAAACGTAAATATTAATATTCATTACGTAGAAACTTTCGCTATTTTTTATGGTTATTCACGGGATATTGATCAATTTATAATTTTTTGTGTTAATATACATTAATATTTTTAACAAAGCAATTTATACATATAAACAATAAAAAATAATGTATCATATATATATCTAATAACGGCAAGAACTAACAAATGTGTTCTCTTATTGGTGGTGGTATTCCTCTATTGCTGAGCGTTGTTTGTTGTCGTTTTGTCATTGGGCCTTTTTGTGGTAGGATTTTAGGCAGGTTTAGGAGTATTTTCGGAAAATCTTCTGCAGGTTGTTTCCTTTCTTCTTTTTTACCATTCTATTTTCCAATTATTTATGTGTGATAATATATTTCTTTATCATTTATATGCAAAAAATCTTTTTGTCGAAAATACTAATGTATATTAATATAAAAAACTAAAGTTCTTCAAATTCTTGAGGACGAAATAGAGAAATAGAGAAAAACAAATAATAAAAAAAACTTTGAAATAGTAAAAAAAATAGTAAAAAAATTTCAATTTTCTATATTATTTTTTTTAAACAAAATTTCTTCGTTAACATGGACTAGGCCTCCTGGGGACACCATGTAAAAAAAAACGTGCGATGCATTATACCTCAAAGGTGGTCTGGAAATTAGTACGCAACTAGAAACATGAAAATTGTCACTTCTATTTAATTAACGATAACCTTTCATGTATGTCGATCTAGTAACTATAAATGATTATGCAGTTAATTAAATAAATCTCCATTTCTCGGCAATTATTCGCTTGCAAAAGCTAATAGTCGATACACTTGTACCCCTTGTACTGATGTTCCGTTTATACTTATTCAGTATCTTTTAAGTGCATATATATGTAAAATAGCGTTAACTATTCAAACTGCCATATAAACTGAAGGTTTAATCTTAAATCGATTTCTATATAATTTTATTGTAATACATTTGGCAAAGCTAAATCATACTATTTTTAAAAAATGTTTTATGAATTATTGGTAATTATTTTATATACATATGTATGTGTTCTTATGATTGTACTACTTCCTAAGATTTAATATAAATATTATGTAAATGCGATAAAATTGGAAATCCATAACTAATAACAATTAATTACGAAAACAATTATAACTCTTTCTTCAAATGCCATCATAATGAAAAATTGTTTCAATGCAGCAAATAAAATTTTAATATCTCTTGCCCCCGAAATTACATACAAAAATATCAATGTCCATATATTCATATTTAAACACAAAGCAAGTAGGCATGAATGAATATAAAATAGCAAATAATTCTTTTTACTACTTACATTATAATTCAAGAATGCAATAACAACACCTCAAAGAGCAAAAGGAGAAAAAAACACAAAAAAGAAATATAAAAATTTCTTGAAGCTATGAAGCAGAGAATATTGCAAAATCTTCTTTGGTATGAAGCAAAAACGACTGAAGCGACGTCGGCAGAGATTTGAGTGATTTAGGTACCCAGTAGTAGATACCTAGAACAAAAATTAATTTCTATGGCATTGTGACTCTATAATATTTTTACTCAATGGTTATAGCCATAAGATAGAATTCTGTACTGCACTGGTGAAAACTTTTTTGTTAAAATACCTTATGATCAAAAAAGAACGAGAATTTAAAAAAAAAAACTCAAAATTTTAATTTTTAATAATTTTCATTATTATCGCCTTCAAAGTACTCTCCTCCTGCTGCAACACATGCACATTTTCCACACAAGTTTTATAGGCCGCCGAAGCTATGGCCTTTAATTTACGCAGCGAATTCTCTTCTATGGCCTTTATGGTCTTAAAACGTCTTCCACGCAATGGCAATTTAAGTCGGGGGAAGAAGAAAAAGTCACACGGGGCCATAGCTGACGAGTACGGTGCTTGGTTAATGATATTGGTGAAGTTTTTGGCTAAGAACTGCGACACAACCAACGCTGTGTGAGCCGGTGCGTTATCGTGGTGTGAAATCCATGAGTTTTTCTTCAATAAATCTGGCCTCTTTTTGTAAATGGCCTCACGCAAACGACGCATAAAGGCCAAATAATACTCCTTATTGACCATTTGACCGTCCGGAAGGAATTCATAGTGCACCACACCACAAATATCGAAGAAAACAGTCACAAAACAGCATAACATTGAATTTGGACCGACTTTGGCGTTCTCTTTTCGGTTTCGGTTCACCTTCAAAGCACCAATCGGTCGATTGTTGTTTGGTGGGCATGTCAAATTTATAGACCCATGTCTCATCACCAGTTATGATTCATTCGATGAATGTGGGGTCACTATCTGCGTTGGAAATCATCTCTTTGACCACATCACAACGATAACTGTTTTGAATGAAATTCAGCTAAAAATCGCCACACGAAAATATTTCGACTTCTTTGTACAGCCGCCAAACAAAAACTAATCGTACGGTAAGCATTAAGCTTTGACAGAATGTGTATAATAGTGTTTCCAGCGTGAAAATAAAAAAAAATTTCTGAATGGATAAGCGCGGAAATTCAAAAACTCTCGTTCTTTTTTAATCACATATAAGTTTGATATATACATTAAATATAAACTCGCAAACTTTAATTTATTTTTTGGCCAAAAATAAGCTTTTCCGTAGGAACCATGTAAAATTCAAAATAAATTTTTGTGATGAATAAAATAAAGTGTTTAAAAAAATTGCGAGTTGTGGAAACAGTTGATTCTTTTAGTACGTTTACTTCTTTGGTTATATAGTATAACAAACCTAAATTTCTTCGTGATTTTTTTCAGATTTTAATTTTTATACACTTTTACCATCAATATAAGTAAACGGAAGCATTTGTTATTTTTGTTTAATCGGAAGCGTTTTTTATGGTATTGTGGCAGCACCAGCCTAAACACATGTTAGAATATGTGAACGGTATAAAGCGAAAGTGCAACATCGAACGGACAGTAGCGCGAAGATTCAGCACTAATTGTGCATCGCGTCTCGATGAAGGTACCTCCGTTCTGACATGAGCGATCCGAAATATGGTTTGCTCAGATTGAGGTGCAGTTCGTGGAGGCAGGTGTCTGCAATGATGTGACTAAGTTCAGCACCATAGTAGCTACAATTGAGCCTAGCATTGTGACTGATGTTGCGGACGCTGTACTAGATCCCCCGACCGATTATTAGACGTCGAGTTTGCTGACCAATGGCCCACTCAACTATTAAATGAACTAACATCGTTGGCGAAGGACAAAGTGAGCGACGAATTTGTGAAATCACTCTGGCTCCAGTCTTTGACATCAAACGTTGAATTGATCGTGTGAGGATGGAAATTTGTAATAATTTCTAACCTACATAAATTTAGTAACACCATAACAACATATACATTATTTTAAATAAATTGAAAAGAAAACTGAAATTAAAATAGATTAAATTACTTTTAATTTTTCGATTGTTATTAGCTATAAGACACGAACAATGAAAAGCATTTATTAAGAGATATTTGTAAATATTTCGTTCTTTATTTAACAACTTCATCAATTGTATAATTACATAAATTAATTTAACTTCAAAATAACAATAATGCTTACATTTGGTGTTCAACCATCGTAATTAATAATAAAAATTATATGAACAACTCAAAAATAGAAAAATTAAAAATCACAAATTAACACTCGACAACAAATTTTTTGGACATATATAACAAAATTAACAAACTAGAACAATATGGTTACTCAGTTTTCTATCAGACCATCCAATACACCAAAAAATTAATACAGTTAGAAACCTTATTGTCAGAGTTGAAAGTCTTAGTGATAATAGGTTTATGGAAGAGAACAGGAAAGAAATTAAACAGATACTTATGAATAATAACCCTAAGTATTTTGTAAATAAAATCTTTCAATCGTATAAATATTGTGACGATTATATTTAACAACAACATCGCCGCAATAAAAATAAGTTATTAAATGTTAATAAGATTGAATTGTTATAAATAAGTTATTGTAATAATATTATTATTATTATAAAATATAATTTTTATTAAATATTAATAAAATTAAATTATTGTAAATAAGTAATCATATTTTGAGTATAAAAATTTTGTTAATAATACCACTCATTTTCTGTTGAGTGTATTTTTGTTAAAATTTTGCCAACAAAATTAGCAAGCGAATGCATTAAACATACAACAATATGATCACAGCAACAACAGAAAAATCCATGTACAAGTAAATGCATGGAGAACATAACAAAACTATTACAACAACAAAACCAACGCATAAACGAACGTATGGAGCAAGCAAATAGCAACGCTATTCGCAGACAACAAGATTATACTGTAGACAATAACAAAGCAGAGCAGAGCTACACACCGTAAAAATAACAACTATAACAGAAGTCTCGTTGGGAAAAAAAGGGTATAAAAGGAGACTTCAAATCCAACAAGAGGTCACTTTGTCGCAGCACTTAGAACAGTGCGCATCGTAGCGAGTGCATGGTCATTTGATCGCAGCACTCACAGCAGTCGACATCGACACAGCGCAGCAGCAGGATACAACATTGGATAAGATAGTTTAATAAATTTCCTAACATAACAACGTGGCGCTGTCGGCACCGATGATACCATCATCCAACAGCGTGGCCCAGTCGGTAACGTTGATTAATCTCCTAATTTACCAAATATTCTTCTAATTTCAGGCATTTTTAATATTTGTAATTATAATTCATTTTGTTAGTTAATAAGTCATAAATATTGTTGCGAAGATACAATTCGATTTAAGTTAACTGAGATAATTTTGAATTATGTCAGTTAGTTAGTAAATAAGTTTTTAAATGTTGTTGGTTATTTTGAGGAATAAAGTGTGTGTGTTTAAAATATAAGTAACGGTTATAATTAATACAAGTTTAACATTATTCACTTATCAGGATCTAGTGTTATCGAAGGAAGCGTGGGAATAATCGTAACAATATATTGTAAAAAATAAAAGTAAATAATAAATAAATTATGCTAAAAATAGCCCGTTACAAAGAAATACCGGCCCGTGAGCTATCAACGGTGAATAGGTTCATTACAATACAAAACAACGTCAAAAAATACAGTAGACAATGTCAGGAGTAATAAACTAAGATGTAAGTTCCCCAATGTACCTTGACTGTCTCAAAAAAATTCAAAACTTTTCAAAGAAGAGGAAACAATTAATATTGTACTTTACAACTTGAAAACAACAAAGAATTTATTCTTAAAGATTAAGGACAAAGAAACGAAAGAAAATTTATCAAATCTTATATATAAGATCAATTGGAAAAAAAAACCAAAGATTGACAAAAAGAGTAGGTGAACATAAAAGTACATGTAAACGTAAAGATGATGGGAAAGAAACATCTCTTTCTGAACGTTCTCATTCCAATGAACATAATTTCAACTTTGATAGGGTAATAATTCTTGAAATTACAAAATAGTTATCAAAAAATATTAATGAATGAAGTTATTCACATTAAATAATGAATAGGTGGTAAACTCCAAGAGAGCACACTTTACTCTAATTTACTTGATAAATACCACTTGATCAGAAATAGGAGATGAAAACAATAAAATTTAGCCGATTGGTTTATATTAATTGAGAAATATGAACAGAAAAAAGAGAACGTTTTGATTTTTGGCGCAATATTACCATATTGTTTCAGTTTTGTTATATATGTCCAAAAAATTTGTTGTCGAGTTTCAATTTGTGATTTTTAAATTTTTAAGTTGTTCATTTAATTTTTATTATGCATTGTAAAGATTAAGCTATTTATCCTTCTATGTGTTATTTTAAAGTTAAATTAATTTATGTAATTATAGCACTGATGAAGTTCTTAAATAAAGAACGAAATATTCACGAATATCTTTAAATAAATGCGTTTTATTGTTCGTGTCTTATACCTGATAAAAATTTAAACAACAATAAAAAACAGGCCGTACGTGAGTTCCCTTTACCTAAAACCTTTAAGTAGTTGCGGCAGTATCTAGAAATGATAAACATCTACCCTCAACAGCAAAAACGACAAAACAGCAATCACCTGGTCGCCTGATGACGTGGTGGCATTCCAGTAGTAACGGTTACGACAGATGCTTCAGGAGATGCAGTTGGTTACTTGGAGAAATTGAGTTCAGCTCAAGTGCAATACAGCGTTAATGTCTAGAATTGACAGCGATTTATCAAGCGGTCTAATATTTCCGATATGAGTTGAAAGCTCGCGAGAAAAAACCACCCGCATCTGTGTTCCAGCAAGCAAGTGAGAACGCATCTCCTAGACGAGCAAGACGAATTGAACTTGTTAGACAATATTCTACCAATATTCGTGACGTGGCTGGAGCTGATAACGTGGTAGCAGATTACCTTTCTCGAACTCCAGCAGTCCAGTGTGAAGCGAAGTGGAAAGAATTGAGGTTGACCAAGAAACAGACCCGGAACTGCACGAATGATTAAACGTCCAGTCCAGAAAAATGTTGTTATTGAAGAAGTGGAAACTATTAAATTCAGCTAAATTGTTGAACTATACTATTTTCGGCACTCTCATTCGCCCATATGTCCCATAAAATTGCAGGCAGCAGGCATTGTCCAAGCTTCACTTAGAGCAACCCGCAAAATCATCCAAGCAAAATACGTGTGGCCTGGTATACAGTATTTTTCGTCCGAAAAATTTAAGGTCCAACTCCATACCCGTACTCCTATAAGTTCTTTTGTAGCGGTCGATGGCCGATTTCAAAACATTCACATCGATATAGTGTGCCCATTGTTACCGTCGCAAGAGAAGCATCGATCGTTTTTCGCGTTGGCCAGTGGCCATTTGTTTAATGGGCATTACAGCAGAAGAAGAGGCAGCAGCACTCATTGATGGTTGGGTTGCACATTATGGCACGCCACAACAGTCACAACTGACCTACGACGTCAATTTGATTCTACTGTATTCACGGAGGTGACGACACCTGCCACCTGCCACCCTCAAGCCAATGACATGGTGGAGCGGTTCCATAGAACACTGAAAGCAGCTATACGTTGTCATGGTTCCAGTAATTTTGGGTTTTAGAACCAAGCGAAACAAACTTTATGAAGTCACTGCCCAATAACATGGGTAATTTACAAACTTAACCTGGACTGTGATATGGTCAACAACTGGTCTTTGTTCCAAACGAGCTGTCAAGCGGTAAGTACGTGTTCCTAAACACCGACCGCGTTCAAACATTGTTCGAGCAGCCTTACGAGGGTCCTTACACAGTGGTCCATTGCAATGAGAAAAACTACGTCATAAGCGTAAAAGATAACGATGTCACAGTAGCAGCAGGCAGGCTAAAACCAGCATTCCTGACTTTAAATGACAATGACAGCAGCGGAGCAGCTAAAGCTCTGTCATTTAAGAAACTGCCTTCTGCCGAAGCACCAGTAGCTGAGCCCGTCCTCAGAGACCAACGAGAAGTCAGACATAAGTTGCACGCACAGGTGAAATCCTTGCTAATGATATCAAGAAAAAATTAAGTGATCAATACATCGTTGAAACTACTTTACTGCGTAATCCCAAACTGTTAATTTTAGGAATGAGTAACAGATAGATGGCAATAGTTAACTTCTCGCAATAAGAAATCAAAATAGTGTCTCGTTCCAACACCTAAAAGGTTTAAAAGTATACAAAGCTTACAACAAAAAAAGAAAACATTTAACGCTATAATATTTATTTTGCAATTTGAAATATACATACTTGAAAATGAATTGCGATTTGCTAATTTCATAAGTTGATGAGAATGAGGCTATATGAGAATTTTAATTATTGTTATTCAATATTCTATTATTTTTTTACATTCTTAATTATTAGTCAAAAAATAATTGTTATAATTTATTAAGAAAAAATATTATAATTTGCTGTTAGAAAATTATAGAATATGTGTTTTAAAAATGAAGTTGATGTACTCCTATCATATTTATAATTTTATTTACATGTGTACATGATATCAATTCATATTACGCAACAAACATATACAATGTTTGTTCGACAATGCATTAAAGAGCTCCGACTTAACATCTGTCAATCGTTATTTTCTTGGGTGCACCTCAAGGTAATCAGACATGCGAAGAAGTTCGCTGCCACCGCACAACAATGCTATCGGTCAATCGTTGTAAGCAATGGCGACGCGTGTTCTATCTGGAAGGGTGTACGGCCCTTCTTTAATGTTGTTTTTACATGTACCACTTAAATTAAAATATATGAGATGTTTTATTAATAATAACTATATTATATTAGGCAACAATATATTCGTAATATTATATTAACAATTCATTAACAAAATAACATATTAAACAAATTAAATTAAAAATATATATAGAAGTTTAATATTATATCAATATGGAAGAAACAAAACTTTTCACATAATTCTCGTAACATCAAACCAACTTTTTTCAAGCAAAAGAATTTGTACTTGGAAACATACATGTTTATGCAGTGATCAAACAAAGTCGAACCCAATTACAACGTACAAATGTGCGGACAAGTACCCCGCACAGTAGGCGACAGAAATTCGTGTGTGCTACTGTTAAAAGGAGAGAGACGAAATGTGATCGAAATGTATGGTGAGATGAGCTGCAAACTTCAGCCGCTCATGCAATCACTTTGGCAAATCATCATGTTGGATTCGTATGCATGCAGTTGATATTTGGAATAGAACAGAAAATTACTCTCATACAATTCCCACTATATAAATCTCTATTTCTGATATTACGAACGGGAGCACACGCGCATTATTTTGTTCATATGCAACGTATGAATGTGCGGCCAACTTCTTTGCACACAAAGGGGAGAGATGAAATATAATAGAAATGTTCTGTGATTTGAGCTGTTAATATATGTGCACAACTAACAAGTATAGCGGCTAACAGAAGCAAATTGATTGAGTTTTCATAGACAATTATATTAAATTGTTTTTGCTAAAACTTTAAGAATATATATATGGAAATGTAATAAATAATAATAATTTTTGATGTGAAGATACTTGATAAATTTATATACCTATGTTATTTGACATTTTGCAAATTATGTTAGGGTGTTCACCGCACACCTCCGCACCTTAGAGCAATCGTCACTGGTTGTAAGTGCATATATAAAAATCATATATTTTGGTAGCATTACAATGTCAATGTGCTCATGTTTAAAACGTTTCAAATGCTTACCGCACCAATTTGTTATGTCTGTCCACTTGCGTTTGTTGTTATTTGAGAGGGTCTGTTAGATAATTATGACTAGTAATTGACCAAGCTTTTGACTGCAACAAACAATGTACCAAGTCGAATATTTTCTTCCTAAGTTGTGCTGGGGCGTAAGGTTTGATATTAGGGCGTTTGTTTTAAACGGAGATACTTTGCCCGCTTTCTTGGATAGTAGTTTATGACCAATAAGCACCATAAAGAATGGCCCTTAATGTATTTATCTGAAGTGGTTCATGATAGATCGCCAGCATCAGGTTTTTTGTCGGACGAACTATATTTTACCTGTGTTGCTTTTAATTTAAACGAGAATGCAACGGTTACCACTGGGCAAAAATGAAAATACCTTTCCAACACGGTCAATTAATTATATTCGTTTCTACATGAAAGTATTACGTATTTATTTTAAAGGAAAGATTTTAAGTTATAGTATCAATTTTAATTCTTTTTTAATTTCAGGTGAAATAGTAACAACGGAACTGAAGCTTGATAGAGAAAACCAAGCAGAACATACCATAGAGGTAAATAATAGAGCAAACAACTATAGAGGTAAATAATAGATAAACTATATATATTTATATAGAGGAATGACTTAGATCGTCTTGCCTTAGACCAAAAAATTGACCTTGTTGCGAAAAAAGATTCTAAAAAAATATGCACGATAAATTTTAATAAATAAATATAACAATCAAGTGTAATTTGATTTTATCGTGTGGATGTGTACTTATCGTGTTGGTCACGTTCAGATGTGTTGCTCAATTTGATGCAAATGTTTTACAATTTTATGGTATTTTCTTTTCAATTTCAATCTTCTAATTATGGTGAAAAATGCAAGTGTTAAAACTATCATTTGTTTTTACTATTTAAAGTTTTAAAAATAATTTTTCTTACGAACGTAAAAAAAAATGTCACTCTGTGAAATTTATGGGTACTCTCTGCTATCATATGCTATAGTGAAAAGGTCAGTAATTACACAAAGTGTAATTATCAAACAATGCTGTAAACACTTTAAAAAAGTTAAAAATTTAAGCATTTAACATTTTAAGTGTGAAAATCCAAACCTTCATAGTGGAATCTCAACATTGCACATCTCTGCAAAACTTGCGAAAAACTTTTCAACAGCGTCAAAGGTACAGGAAACTGGGCACCATATAAGGAAAAATAAAGGGAATTCAAATACGCAATTCTGTGGTGGCATAGAAACTTCTTCTGAGTCTAGTTGACTCCGCGTAATTCTCAACTCCGTCCACTAGATCCTTGATTACATTCAGTCTCCAAATGGTTAATGAACCAATTTTAGTAAGGAAACTCTTGAGATCATGCACTTTCCAGGGAGTGTAGTCTCTAATGTTCTAGTATCAACACAGGTCGGCGCACCCACTCTCTAACCCTCCGACACTCCCAATCCGTTTGAAGTGATCAATACTTAAATCAAGTAGGCCTTTGAACCTTATAAATCTCCAGATTCGGACGGCATTCTTTCCGCTGATATTCAACAGGGTGAATATGTCATACTTTACTTTCCTCTTAACAAATACAGCAATAGTTTTTATATGCTATACATCTATGAGTATAGCTGCTTAAAAATCACTCAACTAGTATTTATGCACAAAGCAGAAAGAACAGTACACTCCAGCCCCAAGGACTATAGACCAATTAGTCTGTCTTCCTTTCTTCTGAAAGTAATTGAAAGTGTTCTTCCAGCACTTTTCTCTGCATCGGCTTTAGTATATTTTCTAGAAAATAAGTTATCAGCTTTTCGCTTTGACTTCCAATCCATTGCAGTGTTTTCCAGGCAGAGTTAATGGTAATTATGCGGTATATTGGGTACTTGGCAATCAAATCCTTGATAGTTCTATTTTTATTTTCTCGAATAGCAAAGCTACCATTAAGTCACTGATGGGCACTTCAGCCACATCAATTATAACTCAAAATTGCCGAGCTTTCCTCAATAAGATAGTTAGATGTCTCAGGGTCCAATTCATTTACTTCTTAGATATAGGTGTTTCACTTGCTATAGTTGAACTGGCAATTAAACAAAAATACCTGAGCACAGATATCGGACAATATCTGACAGTCTTTACCTTTTTTGACGTTGGTTGTATACTGATCTTTCAGACTGTGTACATACCAACCCTATTCCTGTGGTACCACAATGGGTCAACCTACTCACCTACTACTCTCAAAAAAATTACGTTCCGCCAATAGTTAAAAAGGAAAAAATTTCGTTTTGTTAAGATAATGTGATACTTTTACAGTTATCAATCCTTAATGTCTCTAGTTGAGTTTTACATTGTTTACCCAATCCTTTATAAATCTGATTAATAAAATTGAAGTGGTTGTTATAGTGTAAGAAAACGTGTTAAAAACGTGTTAAAAACACGCAGACTAATAAAACCTGCTACAAACGTCGAGCTGAACTTTACTTTATTTATATATTCAACAATAAATTTATAAAATATTTCACATATGTATATTAAAAAAACCAATATAATACAAAAATTTCATTTAATTTTTTAACTTTTTGCTTGCCCAAAATAAACGTAACAACCCAAGACAGTAACTAATGTTTGCTGCATTCGGCTTGCAATTTATGTTGACATATTATTATATTGATTATATTAGATATTCTATTGATTTTTTTTCTTTCATTGGTTTATTTATTGAGTATTTCTGAATAGAAATTTACAATAATTTTGTGAATTTAAAAAAACTAACATAACATATATACTGTTGAGCTAGGTTATTCATATTTATTAATAATTTTCTTTTAAGGCGATTTAGTGCAGTTGCAGAGAATACCATAAGTGTCGAATATTAGGATTTACCATAATAATATAATAATAATGACAACAAGATAAACAACAAAAGAAAAGAAAATAAACATTATAAAACACATATACAATAACCTGTATTCTTTGTTTATAATATTCCTATAAGCCTGAGCACAGTTGTCCGTATCCGTTTTATAATTTAGTCTCGTACTATTTGTAATGTTAAGTATTGAAAGCATTTTCAGGAAGTACCTTTAATTTGGTTTCTTTCTTCATGTAAGATCTTTACAGTGCCAAGATCAGGCTCATGTTTGCAGTCAATACAATATATAGCCAATGCTGTACTGGTTTCAGCACTACTTTTATTTCTCATACTATGTTTATGTTCAGCCATCGTTGTCTTAAGTTTGTTCTTGGTTGTACCTATATATATTAGTTGAGTTGCGATTTAGAAGCCAGTATCCACATTAATGATTTTTACTGAAGGCATGATTGTCTCCTTAGAGTAAAAGTTACTTGAACGTATTTAGTTTCATTCACTTTGGATTTCCATTTAGCAAGCCATTCAATCAAACCAAGATGCCTGTATAAATTTTGTGAAGCTATAATGCAGTCACGGTTGGTATATACTGCAGCAGTGTCGTCAGCGAATGTCGGCAGCAAATTGTTTGGGTATTGTGGAATGTCAGTTATATAGATTTAGTATAGAAATGACCCAAGAGCACTATCCTGAGGAACTCCAGCGTTAAAATCGTTCTCTTGCGAGGTAAGAGATTTAAAATTATAATTTAAAATTATTTTAAATAAAAGTTCTTCAAGCCACACTATATAAAATATCTGCGCTGCATCAAGAAAAACTGCTGTACAATATTGGTATGAATGTAAAGCTAAGTGAATTTCGTTAGCGACTTGTTCAAGTGTTCCATGCCCTTTGCGAAAACAAAATGATGATCTGGAATGAAGTTTACACTACAGTTTCATTATTATTGATATTTATTTCATTGTTAATACATAATTCATTTTCATGAATTACATTCTTATTAGATAGTACATTTTCATTATTATTGATATTCATTTCATTGTTAATACATAATTCATTTTTATTTTCAGATTTGTGATATAATTCTTCGATTATATTTTGAGAATTACAATTACTCTTAACATTTTGTATATCTACACTAGAATCTTGGCTACTTAAATCTAATGCTTGAATTTCTTTATCATATTGTGAAAGCTCAACGTTTGTACTTAGCATGTCTGTATTTGAACATGATGGACTGTAACTCCAATCATCTTGAACATCTATTGAACTGTTGTGTGCGACCAGACTTTCTCCTGACCCTGATTTTATCTGATCCAAATGTCTCTTAATGACTCTGTTGTTAGACATAATGCAACAATATGAACGTGGACCCATTTTGTCTTTGATTATTGCAGGAATCCATGATTTTTTATTTACGTTAGAATAGTCACGTACAGATACATTTTGACCTATCACAAATTGTTCATTCCTCATGGTATTAATTGACTTTTTTCCGGACTTGGCAATAGTTTTTGGCAAGGAAGACATGATTTAATTAAATTGTCTATGTCCCTATCGAGTTTTGGCCACCATACAAAGGATCTTGCTAGTGATTTGGTCTTAACTATGCCTAAGTGAGCTTCATATAGTGATTGTAAAATGGATGTCCTAAGCTTCAATGGAATTATAACCAGATACCTTCAGAGTAAGCAATCTTTTCTAAAGTTTTCATGTCTTAAAGTTTTGACTGTTCCTTTTCTTACAGAATCACATACTTTAGAAAGTATTGGATCGCGTCTTGTTTCGCGTGCTATGTCCCTAAAGTCAATGCTTAAAATATTTTCGCCTTGAATATAATTTATAAATGAGCTTCCCTCATCCTGATCGCAATGTTTTGTTTAAGGTATACGCGATAAATTGTCCTCATCATTAGTGTGTCCATTGACATATTCAATTTTATAATTAAAGCCAGATAGTATGAATGCCAATCGTTGCATGCGTGCAGCTGCCATGATTGATGCTATAGATCCTAAAAACTCCAAGTGACACCAGACTAAATTTCAAAAGTGACATAAAACACTGTGCTCAGGTGTATAAAAACACCTTCGACAAATCCGGAAGAGGATAAATATATTTTTCTTATATATATGTTAATTTCATGATTCTTATAGTCAAAGTATTGTATATTTTCCAAATACATATGTATGTTTTATGTTTCAATGGAAATGTAATTTATTATTGTTTCTATGTAATGTATACCTTAATATTAATTACAATGTATTTATATGTATAGTTCCCCGATGATGACTATAGATTATAGTCGAAATATTGGACAATAAAAATCTTATAAAACTAAATAATAAAATTTATTTAATAACTGACCAAATTATTTAACAAAAATAATTATTTTAAATATTTGTTAATTTATGCAATTTTTAACATAAGTTACGACCCCAACGAATAAAAATATCAATTTTTTCAAAATGTGCAACAAAATATTTCAAACAAAATTGTGAAATTCATGTAATTTTTTTCCACCCTTGGGTGCAAGCGCAAAATCGCTCATTTGTTCACATTTGTGCAATCGTAATATTAAAACAGCACACTCGTGTGCGAAGAGAATTTTGTTTCGCACAGTGCGGTGCGATATCACAAATGGTTTTTTTTTTTTTACATGGAGGTTGGGAATCTTCATAGATACTAGGTTCTCGATTAGCATGCACGATTCGCAATACAAGTTACCTCATATTACGCCTACGTACTAAACCCTTCACCCCGCTATCTTCAACCACTATCCGCGTGGAAGTCAGCCTTAGTTATTACATCACGGGGCTGGTTAGTTATTACACTACTTCATTGTTTTCAGCATTTCTTTTTATTCCCTCAAATCTTCTTAGTTCGATTTGTACAGATACGATGTGCTCCATTGTTGTGTTCCAATTATCCTCTGTTGCTAACATATACTGTATTATATGTGCCGGACCTGGTAAGCATGAACTAATCGTATTGAATCGGCTACAGTGAAATATTGCATGCTCGGTATCTTACTCCACTCCACAGCTTGGACACAAGGAGGAATTATCGTGCCCAAATTTGAACAGGTATTTTCGGTAACTTCTATGCCCAGTTAAAGACTGCGTTAGATGGTAGTTTGTCTCATCATGTTTTTGTTCCAACCATACGGTGATTAGAGGTATAAGTGAGAACGTCCATCTGCCTTTGGTGGAGTTTTCCAATCTGTTCTGCCATGCAGCTACTGAAATTTCTCTCTCATTCCATCTAACTTGGATGGAGTTATGTTGTTCTCGGATTTCCTGCCTTTTGCTGAATATCCTTCGCATTTCGTCTGCTAATATATCAATGGGCACTACACCAGCGATAACAAAGCCTGCCTCATCCGAAACTGTGCGGAAGGCGCTTATCGTTCTCAGCGCACTTAGTCTGCAAGCCTTTGTTATCTTCTTTCTATTTTCAGCTATAGACAGCGATTTTGCCCAAATAGGCGAAGCATACAGCATTATGGAGCTTACTACTCGACTAAGGAGAAGCCTTTTATCATGACCAGGTCCCCCGATATTTGGTAGAATCCTTGACAGTAATGTCTGCGCCTTTGCCGCTTTCTCGGATACATATTGGATATGTATTTTAAAGCTTAATCTATCATCAATCATTACTCCTAGATATTTAATGGCTGGCTTAGATTGGATTAATACATTGCCTACTGTAACGTTTATAAATTCCACTCGTTTGCGGCTAGTTATAAGCACTGCCTCTGTTTTATGTTCCGCAAGTTCAAGATTCACTGAGTTTAGCCATACTTTAATCACACATATAGCTTCGTTAGTTGCTCTTTCAACTTGTGCAATATACTTCGCTACTGTGACTACTACACAGCACAAATGTGTGTGCAGGAATCTGTGTGCACAATCATCGCTTTGTGCGATGTGAAATTTGAAATCGCACAACAAATTTGAGTGCGTATTTGTTTTTTTTTAACACTACAAATGTGCGTGTGCATATTTTAAAAATAGTTTCCACTCGCACAGTGCAGTGTACGATTTTTGCACCACATTCCGAACTCTGATAATAACCTATATTAAATGAAACAATTGAAAAAGTATATAAATAATTTGTACACTTTTTTACATTTTGTGCAAAATATTTTTCCACATGTAAACCAACACGATTTTATTTGTGCCGCGCATTTTTTTTCGACAACGTTTACAAATCTTTTCCACTTTTTTATTTTATTTTTGCTAATGTCTTTAATTTTAATTCTTCTTTTTATTCATATTACTTTTTTAACTTCTTTTTATTTATTTATTTATCCATTTATTTATTCATTTATTTATACCTCGTCGCCAATTATGTTGTGTACTGAGTTATAGTATATTAAAGACTAACTTTATTTTAAATTCCAATTCTTAAGACTTAGTTACAATTTCTATTAAAGCACAAGAGAGCGTAAGCTTCTATATATACTTAACAGATATGTTAGCCTGGAAGTCTTTGATTTTGAGATTTAGCTGAAAAATGAAACACTACACCTTGTAGGTGTAGTGCCAGAGTAGTTATTTTTTTTATCGCTACGAGTCTAGGAGCCAACTTGTTTGCATATAGGAGGTTTTCTTTGAATTGGGGCTTTATATTCTTAAAAATTTTCTAAAAGAAATAATTAATATTTTTCGTGAGGAAAGTCTTTCTGGATGTTTTTTTATTGAACTGTTTCTTTCCTCATCAGAGGTCTTTTCAGCGCTTTAGTCGCTACATTGAGGTTGATTTTAGATCTGGGAGAACTGCATTTTTTCGAAATACAGTTTAGCAGAAATAGGCTCATCCAAGGTCAATGGAAAAATTGTTTTTTTGCATTATCATGTTGAGCTATAGTAGACTCAGCAGAAGAGTCAATTAGGGTATTGTTTATTACATCGACAGCGTACTCAATTTCATCTGGGTAGTGAGTTGCAAAAGTTTGTAACAAAAGTTTGTAATATAATTTTTATTTTTGGAAGTCAAAGACAATGTAGTGTAGTAATTAAATTATTTATTTAGCAGAATTTAAAAAAAAAATGGTTTTACAATCTAATATAATTATAATTATAACATAATGCTGTTTTGCTAATTTGATGACTACGATTATTTAGAATAATCGTGCTTTGATGATTGTTCCGATTGTTTCCACGTGCCTGAAATGTAGCTGTTAGACGGCACTACTCGTGCTAGTCTTGGTGTTTTGTCAGAAGGCGTCGTTAACTGGAGATTCGAAGTGTTATGCTGGGTTACAGCCTTGATTAGCATTTATTAATGTTAGGACGTATTACTGCTTTAATGCAATCCTACAGAAAATACTACTAGTCAAGATGTATCATGACTACCTCGGCTTGGTTTACCTATAAGACTACATATACAATCAACTAGTCAAGATGTATGCTAACTACCTTGACGTGATTCAAGTCTACTAGTCAAGATGTAGGCAAGGTAGTTACTTGCCTATAGTTCTACTGACTTGTTTCACAAAAACGTATTACTACCTTTGAGAGTTTCCAACAAGTGCCCCTGATTGTACAATGCGCGTTTATTTATACTCAAACAACCAAAGGTTTTTCTGTACCCTATCGGTACATATGCCATTGGTATTTTTGATACATGTTGTCTTTTGTTGCTGTTGTTCTTCTGGGTGTAATTTCTGTGCTTTGTGTCTTCGTGTGTTCTTGAATTCGATTTGCTTTGTATTTAGTTCAACCAAAGCTTTCATGCTTTGACGTTTCTTGTTTTGTTTACAAACGAATTTTTGACATTTGTTCTAAGTTTTGTGTGCAAGTGAATATTCTTTCGATAATATAAATTTTAGTTTTAAAACTAAATTCTTGATCCATGAGTTTGTATTTAGTTATTTAAATAAAATTCATTTCATTTTTAAAATCAGCTTTATTTCAGCTCCTGTGCACCGCCAATTCAGTGTTAAAACAAAATCCATAATAATATGTGAGTGAAATTTAACAAAAATTTAATTTTTTTTTTTGAAATCGATATTAGATTAATTTAAATAAATGTTATTTATAAAATAACATGGGTGTGAATTTATGTAGGTTGGAAATATGTGAATATTTCTATCCTGTTAGGAATTTTAGTTCTAGGCAATAAAAGTATTTTGTAAAATCTTCAGTGGTTAGCGAAAATCTAGGAGGGCAAAATACAGCAGATAACACAAGTTTCATTTTGTCATCAGTAGTGGCTCGAATGTTTTTTTCGAAAAGTTGCTCTAGTTCATAATGTCGCATTGTACTTCTGATAAAAATATCAGTATAACCGTAGGGCTTACTATCGGGATGTGTCATAAAAATAGTAGCCCTGTATAAGAGTGCAGTTAGGGCAAGACAGACAGGGCTGCTGCGATAATTGGCTGTGTGATTTCCGCTGCAGTTCGACTAAATCTTGGCTTTTGTATCTTGTTTGTTTTTTTACGCCCTACGGAGGGGCGTAATTTTGTATAAATAATTCTAGTTTTAGTATGACCATTAGGGTGCCATTAAGGTATATGGGCAATTTTTTTTTCGTAAAATCGGTTGACGGCACCCCCAGATCGGTTCATATTACTAAAAAAATAATCTGTGTGAAATTTTAGTTCAATTGGATAAGTGAAAATGGTGCCCCAAGAGCCTCAAAGATTGGAAAATAACATGATGTATAGCTCCAGGAGGTCGAAACTTTATGGTACAGTTCGGGTTTTCTCCTAAAAACATTAATGCATGTTCCAGAAGTTCCCTATAATTATCTCTTGGTTGGTTATCCTTACGAATCTTATAAAGGAAACTTGTAATTCGTAACACATCATCCATATTTAACGATTTTCTTACTTTTTCATTTTCTAAGCCGACTGTAAAGTTATCAACGTTTATTTTCGGCCAAAACTTCTGAAATCGTTGAAATAGTTCAACATTTGGGCTTTCAGACTTGTACACTTTTTAATGTAATCACTTTGAATTAAAATTCACTTCGCATTCCAATGAATAATACAGAAACTCACCTATGTATATAACTGTACAAGTATTGGACTTATTTTGTAGCAAATTTAGTAGACAATTCATTCATTGAACTTACCTAAATTTAATAGGGGGATTTCAGCTTGTATTTGCTTTTATTCAATAACTATTAGAAATATAGAAAAACTTTGTATAAGTGAATTGTTTATTTTAAATAGATCTATAACTTTCGGGAAGACAGTTTTTATGTAAAATTAAATATGTCGGAGATATAAGCAATCAAAGATGAATTTTATGGAAAAAATCGTTTTTTCCAATCTTTGAGGCTCTTGGGGCACCATTTCCACTTATCCAATTGAACTAAAATTTCACACAGATTATTTTTTTAGTAAAATGAACCGATCTGGGGGGTGCCGCGGGCAATTTTCCGAGTTTCGAAAATTAATGGCACCCTAATGACCATACTCGCTACAATATGGGCATTGTACTTGTTCACTTTGCTTATGCTACACAGTAATTTACCTGTTAAAGTAGATATTGTAAAGAATATATTGCATGAACTTCTTGTGGGATATGTTTTTTATATATGTTTTTATAAATACTTTTAACCACGAAACTTTTTTCCTCTAAAGCTGATTGAATTCCCTCTATATCTCTTTGTCTTCCTTTCATCACATTTTATTTTGGCATGCGTTAAGGGCCAAGTATTTTATATAAGGTTTAGTTTCCTAAAGTTTAGGATTAACTTTAGTTATCTGTATGCCGCGTTGTATAAGTCCGATCGGGTTCTGCTAGATGGTGTTAGAAAGATAAGAGTTGTCGTTAAATTGTCAAGTCTGATCTGCTGTTGTCATGTTAGAATTGTTTTGATTGCCCAAGAGCTAAAGATTGCACAAAAAAGCATGGCTATTTGAAACCATTTGAATAAGGCTCAACACAAAAAGAAGCTTGAAGTACACGAGTCAGCGCGAATTGCCATTTGCGAATCGCTGCTGAATCGCAACAAAATCGACATTTCTGAAGCGGTTGGTGATTGATCACTGACGACAATGTGACAAATTCAAGCGAAAACAATCATGTTCGAATCGCGGTAAACCCACTGAAAAGATGGGCAAGTTATGACAAGGAAGGTTTTGCTGTGTGTTAGGTGGGATTGGCAGGGAATCTTGGCAGGAAAACTTTTAACTTCAAACTGCATTGCCAACAGTTAGACCGTCTGAAGAAAGCAATCGCTCAGAAATGGCCAGCTTTGGGCAATTAGAGGGGAATGTTGTTTCATAAGTATAACGTCAGGTCACACACATCGATAAAGACTCACCAAAAGTTCCGGGAGCTCGGTTGGGAAGTTTTTATGTATTCACTTTATTGTCCAGACCTGGCACCAAGTAAATACTACTGCTCCTGTCCTTTGTGAATGATTTTTCTGGTCAAAACTGAGGTTTGTGAAAATTGACTCAGGTTTTTGCCAATAAGGACGAGGACTTCTATGAGAGAGACATAATGAAATTATCTTTACAATGCCAACAAGTTAACAAGGTTTATTCTAACTATGGTAAATAGGCCTTCAATTTTATCCAAAAATAATGAATTTCTTTTTACTATACCTATTATTTATTTATTTTTGTTTATTAATTTTCTTTATTCTATATTTATTATTATATGTGCCAAGCCTATTAAATACATGTGGATTTAGATCGATAATATTAAAATGCTCGAATTATTTTTTAAAAAACAATAAATATTTTTGAATATTAATCACACCACGAGTATTAGTTTATGTGGTTTTGTTAATCTATTTAGATTTTTTTATGATATGTCGATGAGGTGTACGCGTATTTACTTATTTAATACATTATTTGTAAATAAAAATAAATTTCACATTATTGTTATCGAAAAGAAGTTTACTCGTAAAAACTAACAACAGAAAAACTAAAGCGAAAATAAAACAAGTATTTACGGTATTTACTGTCGAACAAGACAAAGTACCTTTTTATGGTACTTTGATTTTGTTGCAAAACCTTTTTTATGAAAAAGACTCTCCCACAGGTCGAAAAATAAATAATAAATTGTGAAGTTCGTTAGTTATAAAATAAATATTATAAAATATACTTAAGAATAAATTGTTAACTTTTATAATATTAAACAATATTAACTAAGTTTGATTAAATTTAGAAGTGTCGAAGATCCTATAAAATAAAGCAGAACTAATTTTTTATCAGAATTTATACAAGTTTTAAACAAGTTATATTCCATGAAGTTTTAGTTAACCTTTTTACTGAATAGTGTTAAAATCTACATTATATAAAACTTAATAATGTATTTTATAACTGAAATGTATGAATATTTTTTAACCCAATTTGAATTATTTTACAAACATATAACATAAATTAACAAATATTATGTAGTGTCTTATATGAAGTGACACATATTTAAAACATATAAAACTTATGGTGTAGGTTCAACGATGTGAGTGTTTTTGCAATGTCTCTCCCGTAATTATGGATTTGCTCTACTTCTATTCTTATTGTGGTTTTAGCACTTACTTTTATTATCTGATATTTTCTTTGTCGCTCTTTATACTAGTATGCATCCGTTCACCGGGTTTACTCTCTCTCTCTCTCTGATAAGATCTGCTACTGTTGTAAGCAGTACTAAAAATAGATTTTAAGCAAGGTTTCCTGTAAGGTTGTTTCTTATTATTTGTAAAGGCTATTTTTCGAACATTTTCTCTTTAGGCTTAAAAGATAAATTGTGGACATCTGAATAACATAATTCAGTTAATTCATTTGGATGTATTAAATAAGTAAATACGCGTTCTCCATTACTTGACCAATAATTTCAAAATCATTATCACAAGATCTAAAGTTTCCTAATAACGCTATTATCAATTGGTAATAGCTAAAATTTATCTCATGTGCGTCGTCTTTTATTATTTGTCAATACCATCTATTGACAGCTCGTAGCTCGTAGCCCGATTACTAACAGAAAATTTGTAAAAAGTTGCTGATATGAGATCACATATTGCTCTCGCATTTTTTATATCTGAAATATAATACATAATACAGATATTTCTTTTGAGGTTCCATAAAACTATATTCGACATTTGCCCAAGTCACAGTTTTTTCTTGCGACTCTTCCACTTTCTTCAAACCATACAAATTTCTTTGTATTTTTCTTCTTAGTTTTCTAAAAATACCAAATTTTCACTAAATTCACTGTAGGCTAGTCTTAGTCAATCTTCATACCTCTACAAAATTTACTCACCTTCTAAATCCTCTTAATTCAGTTTTAGTCTCTTGCATTTCATTAATTAAAACTGGATTCCATTGCATTAATACGTGAATTATCTCTATAAGTCCACCCTTACTCTCGCTGCTTTCTGCATAAATTTACAATATGCAGGTTATTTAGATCATCAGTTCCACCTGCAGTTCTCTATTGTAATGAGTAATATTCTACGTACGATGCCTTCGTTTCTAAGTTTCACTCTGATTTATTTAATTCAGATATAAATGCAGAGTTCTTAATAATCAAGTTAGGTTCACTGCCTGAGAGTTTATTAAACAAGATACTGGAACACAAATTGGTACGTTAAATAAGCACGTCATATTAAACCTCAATAATTCAATTGAAAAAATATTTTCATCTATTAATCTAAGCAAAAATTTTGAAAGAATTAATCAAAAAGAAAAAAAATAAATACTTCCATTACTTATATTAAAATTATTTATTGCATTCTATTTATCGATTATAAAAAAATGTTTCTATTATTTATAAAATATTTAAATTAAATATCACGTGTGTTCTCCGTGATATTTACAGATTACATTGATTGTAGATATCTTAAAATGTTGCTTTTAAGTTGCGTCTGTACTTTAGTCTTCCACTTGTCTTTCTCCTACATGATTTTTAGAATTAACTGCTGTTTAACAATTTGATGCATTCTGAACCACAGCCAATGGTAACGCAATCACAATTATAAGCCCACCCACCACAAGCGATTCAAGAAGTAACCCTCACGATCATCTGAACTAATTTTAATTATCGGCAGCTTTAACTTCATAATTCTTTACTTTATACAATATATCCATATTCATACCACTTGCAGCATTTAACACAACACTTCTAGTGAGCAGACTTGTTTTCGAGCCGGTCTCTGAAAAATTTGAAATTCACAGTCTTAAAAATATTTAAAATAAGTATTTTTGTAAGTATTACTTTTGTTATTAACATAAATAAAAAACAATTCCAAAAATGAAAAGTGCATATAATATTAATTTGAAAAATGCGAATGGTTTTTCGGGTTTTATTATTTTATCTCTTATAATACTAAACCAGCTGATAGAGACAGTAGACAAAGTTAAATTTCTAATTAAAAAGTAAGAAACAAAAAGATGAGTGCACTTTAGGGCACACATAATCGAAACAAAAAAGTGCTAACAGAGATAGTTATGATTTTATAAAAACCTTTTCCAGGATCCTGATCCTGATGATGACTATGAAGGAGAGTTGAAATATATAATATATAAAAAAATATTAAACAAGCGTTTAATTTTAATTTTAACAAAAAGGTGACTTGTAGCCGGATATAAAATAAATAAAAAACAAAAAATTTAATTTAATTTCATTTTATTTGAACAGTAGTTACAATAAGTAAATTTATAACAAACCTGCTATTTGTATACATAATAGAGTACTGCACGCGCGCATTTGATTTCAGTTTCAAAGCATTCTATTGTGTTTAGAATGGTAGCATACTCTCACTCTCAACGAACAAATACGAATGTATAGGCATAAAAACAAAATGGAATAGAATAAATATTTGTTTCGTTTTTTTAGAGTACTCTAACTCTAAACATTCTAAAAGTAGTTGAAGTAGTTGGGAGTACTCTAAGCATTTGATTTTCAGTTCATACAAAAATTATGTGTTTTTAAATAGTAAGACCCAAATTTATTTATTTAAGTTTTTTTATTAATTAAATATTATTTAAAATGTTGATAATAGTAATTTGTTGATTACATATATAATATGACTTAATATATTAATTAAATATAAAAAAAATTTTGAACAAAAATTTATTTAAAAAAATTATAATAAGTTTTTTTACAGTTTTTACAGTTTACAAATTTAATTTAATATGCAAATTAAATGTTGAGCATCGTCTGACTTAATTCCTCTTTTTCAAGATTGTTGTGTAAAACATGATTTGATTGATAGATCTTTGATTAGATGAAATCAATGTTCTTTTTTCTGATATTAAGTTCCGAGCAACTGAAAAAACCCTTTCCGAAGATGCACTACTTGCTGGTGTTGCAAATAATTTACAAGAAACTTTGTAAAGTAGAAATTCTGAAGGAATTCTTAAGAAATTTCTAAAAATCTCTCTTGTCATAAATATATATTTTTACCATATCATGCATAAAATTATTTTCCAGGAAAAGGTAAATATGTGAAGCAATTTATTTTGTTACATCATAAAAAACTATCGACAAAGAAGGAAATTCTGCGCAAACCGTTTTTTTAAGTTAACCTTTTGCATTAGATCTACCTGCTTAAACAACTTTTGCATTGAAAATAATAGAAAATTAAACCTAATTTACGTACTTTGTTGTTGCAATTATTGCAAATCTCTACGCACATCCAACTTTCTTTACTTTTGCGCAGGCAACCAAACGCACACAAAATACTTTGCAAAAATAGAATTATTTGAAATACTCTAAAAGTGATTGAAATACTCTAAAAGTGATTGAAATACTCTAAAATATTTGTTTATTTGATTTTAAAATTCAAAACAAACGATTATAGAGAACAAATCAACCCCCATTCCATTGAAACGAATGCGGCGGAAACGAATTCTATCGGACCGTTTCTGTTATTCGTTCGTATTCGCTTTAGAAATAATTTGTAAATATGGTACACATTTGAAAATAAAACGAATGACCGCAAAAACGAATGTTTTGATGCAGCACTTTAATACATAACCACGTAAGCAAAAAAGTAATCAAAATTTTCACATATAAAGGACATACGATAAGCATCCCAAACAAACGAAATGCTTGTCTGGTAATAGACACAGCGTGTTGTTCCTAAAAACTGTACCAACCGATAAAAGATTTTCAAATATTGCATCTTCAGCAGCATTGCTTGCAATTCTCCACGTAGTCAATCCAAAAAATAAAAATCCAATAAAAATCCAAACAGGCATGGAACGCTATGTCAATATTAAAGGAACAATATATTGTTCCTTTAAATAGGACAAACTACAAATTGACAAAGAAAATTATTTCAGGCATAACTACACATTTCGATGACAGTAAGAAAAATTACTACACATACCAACTGAAGAGTAGTTAAGGCCTTGTTGTCTTTATTAAAGGTACTGAGTCAGATGTAGAACCCATCGAGATAAAAAAAGATAAAAAACGCGAAAAAGGCTTTAGCGCTAGAGCAGTTATAAATATTATTAATAAAGATAAAATCATGCAACCCATGTTTAAAGTTGAACTTCACCCGGAAGTTTTTAACATGTGGCGAGCTTCACCGTAGTTCCGAATGCCATAAAAAGGCATTAAAAGATTCTAGCTCCAAAAAATGTGACAACTGCAGTGGAAATCACACCGCAAACTTCAGAGACTGTCCTATTTATAAAGAACTAAAGCACAGGTTAACTCTGCAGAAAGAAACCTTGCATAATCCTACAAGAAGTAATCCCATCAAATTAGTTGAAGTACTACAACCTTTAACTTCTAAATCTCTTACACCAGGTGTTTCATATGCTAATGTCGTTAAATCTGACAAACAACAAGCCCCTCCAGTTCAAAGTAATAGTTTGGAAATGATGATCTACATTCTCACCCAGAGCTTAACTCAGTTTATATTTATCATGCAAACTACTCTTAACGAGATAGTTAAAATGCAAAGCCAATTAATGCAAATGTTTTTATCTAATATATGAGTACTTTGAAAATTTGTACATGGAATGCAAACGGCGTAAGCCAACATAAACTTGAACTTACAAACTTCATCACCCGAGAAAATGTGGAAGTAATGCTTTGCTCAGAAACACATCTAATGAAAAAAATTATTTTCTATTCCTGATTATTTGTTCTATAAAACCAATTACCAAGATGGCAAAGCACATGGTGGTACAGGTATTTTAATACGAAGGCGTCTAAAACACAATTTTAACATTACTGAGATTCAATTTACGGATTACTTCTTAACTTTGGGTGACAGAATCCTTGCAGAAGGAGACTACAACGCCAAGCACACGTATTGGGGTTCACGGCTCTGTAATTCAAAAGGTAAACAGCTTTACAATTCAATTTTATACAGGAAAAATGCACTAGACGTAGTCTCTCCTGGGCAGTCAACATATTTGCCTGCCGATAACAATAAAATACCAGAGCTAATAGACTTCACCGTAACCAAAGGCATGTGCAGAAATTTTATCTTAAAATATACTAGCTGCGATTTGTCTTCTGACCATTCTCCAGTTACATTTTGTTTACTTGATGCTCATCAGTTAGGAGACTGTTTCTATAGCCTAACAAGTCCTAGAATATTTGCCTTCTACGTTCGATGTGTAACGGTATGAAGGGAGATACTTTGTAACGGCTGTAGAAGCTGAATATCCGTCTTCCATATGTTTTTTGACTGAGGGTTTGAACGATTACACGAAACGTTCTGCTAATCCATTTGACGATGGGTGAAATGGAGCTGTTGTAATATGCTTTATACCTTTATATGCTTTATACAGTTGTTTGACACAACTGCTTAAAAACATCTGCTGTAAATTTAGGTCAGTTGTCACTAACCAATAAGTTAGGATAACTTGCAATTGCAAAAATAGCTGCTAATGTTGTTATGGTGTTTGTTGATGTAGTGGAATGCATTTGAACAACAAACGGAAATTGTGAATAAGCGCCTACGCATATGAACCACATTGAGTCAAATATTGGACCGGCAAAATCAATATGAATTCTCTCCCACGGCCAAGTAGGTTTTGGCTAACTATGAAACTCTTTCACTGGATTGTTTATTTTACATATGCTGCAAGTTCTTGCTAGAAATATCATCATCAATACCAGGACAACAAACATGCTGTCTAACTAACTGTTTTATTTTGACTATACCCCAGTGACCCTCATGTAGAAGCTTTAGAATATGTTGCCTTAGTGTGCGAGGAAAGATAACTCGATTTATGTCTGTATTTAGACATAACTTATGATTATTTACATTCAATGCGAATCTACGATTAAAAAACGGTAATATTTTATTGTCTTCGGCACTTGTGAGTCGATCTGCGAAAGGTATTTGTCTGCTTTTGTAAAATTTCGGCGTAGCATTCGGCTTCAAAATTATATTTACTTTACAATTTTTTATTGCACCCTTAACCGGTTCAAACACTTCTTTATATTTAATACAAAGATTAGTTATTTGAAATTTAACATTTTCATTTACATTTAATAATTGTTGAATAGTAAAATGGAAAGTATCAAACAAGTCAAATCCGAAAAGATTATTTGCTTCCCCTATATTTACTACAATAATTACTACATTTGCTTCTTTGTTGCAACAGTGTGCAACTCTTCCAATATCGGAATTGGCTTTTTACCACATGCATGTAGAATTTTATTACACTTTGCCAGCTTTGGACTGTTCAACTGTTTATATATTTCTTTATTTATAACTGACACCAGAGTCCGTTTCAAAACTGATGTTTTTATTAAATATTTCTAGTTCAATCACATTTTAATTTCCTTGCGTTTTTGCAAGTCTTGTACTGTGCACTGTTTGAATTGTTTCACTATTTTTGTTTTTATTTTGATCATCACGTTTTCTATATTTATCTTTATTGTTGTTTTGCTTCGATGCACACACCACAGCTATGTGTCCCTTTTTTCCACACTTATGACAAATAGCATTGCGAAATTTGCATTTCTCTCCAGTGTGAGAATGACCGCAGCCTAAACACGATTTGAGAGCATTCTTGTTTGCTTTTGATATTCTCGTGCAATTTCCCGCAATTCTGCTACTCACTTTCTATGTGTTTGTGAGTGTCGCATTTCTCTTTTAAAAACTCATAACGAGTGGCGACAACATGACGCTTTGTTTGGAAATGTTCCGTTAATTTTTCAGTTAGCTGCACCGTCTGCACCTATCCATGAGAGGAAATACGCTTTTCGTTTTTCAACCGAGATCACGGAATCTGCCTCAAGATTTGCTCTAATTGCTGCAGATAAGACTTCCAATTTTGGTTGCCCTTATTGAAACTAGGAAACGGTAGACATGCAGCCACTTCACCCATATCGCTTAAATAAATGCTACTATTTACCTTTAAAATAGCATAAAATTTTCACTTATAATCCTCGTAGCCAGAATGTTGTCTCCACGAATAATAAAATGACCGATTTCAGCTAGAGCTACATTACGACTAACTTTATTAATATTTATAATAGAGGGAAGGATTACCATACATATAAAATTTACACATGCATAACACTTTGTATTGTCGTTTCGCTGTCCACTAAGTTTGGAGTAAGTGTTTCTTGTAGAACATGTTCAACAAAGGGATGTATTATCTCTATGTTGGTCTTAACACATTTATTATCCTTGGTTTGAATCGGAACACTATGGTTCACTGAACGATTTAAAGCCTTAGCTGCTTTCCACAATGAGTAGTCGGTGCTAATCAGTCTAGTCTAATCTAAGAAAGCCGTTAAATGCTTCGTTTTTAAATGCCTTGGTTTTATCTTGCAGTTTTCTCGTAAATTGATTTTGTATTAGTTTATCCATCGGAATCATAGTCAATTGCTATAGTCGTCGAAGCTTGTGTTTTTTCCTAATCAAGATTTTGTTGTTATGATTATATGTAATGGGAAGTATACAAACACTTTGAAGAGTACACGCACTCTTGTGCCGATGATGCATTAGCACCGCCACTCGTTAACAAAAATACTTATGAATCGTTTCTGTGGTGTATGAGGAAAACATATATGGGTCATTCTTTTACAAACCGGTCACCTTTTTGACCTCATAATCTTCGATTTGTCTGAAATGTTTTTTATGAGCTCCCTTCATAAAATAAGAAGACACGTATCTCGGGAAAAAATTTTGTGATTTTTACTAGAAGATATGGGCCCATGGGGTTTTGGGAATTAGCAGGATCATTAGCAGATATCCTACTGAAAATATTTATTTTTTAAGTAGAATTTATATATTAATCTGAATCAAAAGTAAAAAAAAAAAAATTTGAGTGACATAATTCTTTTTTTTTTTACTGAAAAATCGTATATATGTGTTTGGTCTGATATGAAGAATAAATAAATTTTTAAAAGTACTTCTAATTACAATATCGTCCTGGGTTTTGTGTAGAATTTTATTACTAATCGAAATCAAAAATATTATATAAGAATATATGTAGTATATTCATTGAAAATTCATTCAATGGAAATGTAGTCCGCATGTGTTTGATGTGTTTTGCGGGAGAAAAAAAATATTAAAAAATTTCAAAAAAAGATAATGTTTAACTGAATCTAAATAAAATATAAAAAATGGAATCCTTGGGGATGTATTTTAAGAAAAATTTTTTTTTGAAATTTAACAGTTAATATTAGTACTTAAATATTAACAATTTTCCATATATCCTAAAATAAAATCACATAATTTTTTCCCGAGATACCAGTCTTCTTATTTTATAAAAGGAGCTCATAAAAAAAATGTCAGCCAAATCGGAGATCTTGAGGTCATTTTTTGCCAAAATCCGTCCGTATACAGAATCACCCATATACACACTTTTTTTATTTGGTTTTTATGCAGATACTTTGAGTGTGAAAATAAGGACTCGTTGCAGTTCTTTTTTGAACATACTTAGATTCGGTGGGCACAATTAAAACGAAAAATCAAATTTAGTTGGTGTAGGGCTGTGTATAAAAAATTTCAAATATTACACAAAAAATTTCTCAATTTTAGAATCTTAATTTAATTCTTAATTTTTTAAGAACAAATAGCTTTATTTGAAGAATAAAACAAGTTAAGAATACTAAATTCTAAATTTGAAAATTGTATTGCTCTTCGTCTAGATTAAAAACAATTGCACGTGTTTTGTTTTTTTCCAAAATTTTTTCTTAAACAAATAATTACAATTTTCAGAATTGAATCCAGAGCTTTTTTAGCAGAAGCTCATCTAAGCAAATTAACCAAAACAAAAAAGTTTGTAATGATAAATTGCACTTCGTTTGCTCTCTTGTCATAAATACAGAAAGAGAAAACGTTGAAGGCGCAAAGAGCTTTCAACATAAAGACGGGATTTCATAAGACTCTACAGAGTATCACTTAGCTAACGGCAAGTGTTATTTATTTTTACGTCATCACAGTGAAGAAGGAAATTCTTTCTTAAAAATAATCCAGAATTCGTTCCAGAATCCAGAATTTGAGTAATTTTAATCGCATAAAATTAGATTGGCTTACGACAAACTCATATTTTAGGTAACTTTAATTTTTCATACTTAAAATTTATGCGGATTTACTCCAAACATATATTTTAAGTAAATTTATTTGTTGAACATAAAATAATCTTGTCTATTGTAAAAAATTTATTGCAATAACTCGGAACTAAGTTTACGAATTTTAACTTTGTTAATGAGTATTCTTCATTAAATGTTGCTCATGTTTATATTCATTTATATATCAATGATATATATTTATAATTAATTATTTAATTACCATTTTTATAGATTTCAATAAGTGATAATAATTTACTTGAGTTGACATCTATTACAAGAGTAGTTATAATTGTCGAAGATGTAAATGATCACAGTCCAGAATTTGATAATCGATTTTATAGAATTGAGGTTCCATCAACAACCAAAATAAATAATTCCATTTATCAGGTATTTTTACATTTTGTTTCAATTTTAATATTGTATATATAAATGTATTTTTACAGGTGCATGCATTTGATAGTGATTTTGGCGAAAATAGTCGAATTACATATTCTATGAAGTCTGGAAAAGGAAAGAGCAAGTTTCGCATAGATAGTAAGACTGGTGCAATTTATCTATTGAATTATTTAGATAAGGCAACTGAATATGATTTGATAATTCGTGCTGAGGACAATGGAAGCCCAAAACGATCACAGACAGCTAGGATGAGTATTGTATCTGTCTTTGTAAGTCAAAAATCTAAGCATCCTCCTGTTATAAAAACAGTTGACAATGTTGTCAAAGTTACTGAAGGTGATCCTCCTGGATTTTTTATAACACTTATTCAAGCTGGAGACGTAGATGGTGATCGTTTATGGTATATTATAAATGGTAAGTGTACCAGATACTTGGTGCTAATTTTAATTATAAGTACAAAGTATTTATATTTATTAACATGCAAATAATTTGTGCAAATAATCGAATAATTCAATTTCTTCATTACAAAACATTTTGTTTAGGTACATTTTAAGTTACTATCATGCATGTATCAGTTCACAAATTATAAATCCATTAAAATGATGCAGTCCATAAAGAATATAAAAAATAATGTCTTAAGTTAAAATGTAATATCATATGCTTATCGATTTTCATTTGCGTTAGGAGAGCTTGCAATTTAACATCTATACATATTTACTTGAAGTATTTTTATTTAGTACCAGATTTCTTGAAGTTAGTGAAAGCCTTTCATTCGTGCATAGATAACCGCTTTCTCCGCGTGTGTATAATTCTTGTCTTTTTCTGAGACAACTAAATTATCGAATTCTTACATAAGTATTTTATAGTATATTAAAATTTTTTTATTAACATAATTTTTTAATTTTAATGTAATTTTTAATAATAAATATAAGTTACTTAAAATGTAAATTTTTTTTTTGATAATATGTAATAAAATAAATAAAATAAAATGAAACAAACATTACAAACAACACATATATAATTTTCTGCTTAAGACACTAAAAAAAAACACAAAATCGTGCAAACAAAAAAATTCTATCATCCCTCAAATACCTTGTGTGATGCACGTTTGTTTGCATTTTGTGCTCTCACTTTAATTTTTTCTCACGAAGTCTTCGAAGAATTTCACTGCGAATACAAAAAATCCGGATTTATTTCCAGCTTCGAAGACTTCGTTTATTATACGATTATTCGGATTCTTTGAATACTTCATAAAACCAAATACGAACAGCACTACTATACACGCCTTTCACTATCACTATGCTGAACGCTCTTTGCTCTTTGTGACTTCGAGTACGACTGTTCCATTTAGAGTCTTGCGAATGTAATACATCGAAATATTTGTATTTTTTTTGGTTTTACATCATGCTATGCCCGTAAAGGTTCTACTATCTAGTGACTTTATGACTGCCGCTTCTGCTTTCTCCTTTGGGTCTGTATTATCACTGACTCTTTGCGCCTTCAACGTTTTTTCAACGTGTCGCGGTGTGTTAAGTAACAACAGTGTAGTGTGTCCGTTACCGCCGCTCACGGGTTAATAGTTCTCACATAGAGCATTCAGATAACTGATATTTCAAAACGATCCTCATAGCATTCTGTGCTAATCTGTATTGCTTATAATTCGTGTTCTAGGATTACCTGGGAAGTCAGAGCATCAGCAGTCCCAAGCTTTGCATATTTGCTTAGAGTATTCTCATATCGCATTGCAGCATTGCGTTTGCGGGATCTCGGTATGTGGTCCAGTCTGACAGCTTTGTCCACATCGAATGCAGAAGCCTTAGGGTCAGACATTTTGCAATTATACTGAAAATCCTCCATTTCGAGACTTCTGAAACAGCATGAGACATATTTTTATATCCTGAAAGAGTTATACTTTACATATTTCAAGTCCACGCGGAAGCGTTCTTTCTTTTGAAGTGGTTTGGCTGCTTGGCACGACATGCAGACATAGGCTCACCGTTGCTTTCTGGTATTCGCGCCAGATATTTTCAAATTTATTTTCTCCGTGGAATTCTGGAGCATGGTTAATTCGGTTATAAGGCTGTCCAAATCTCGGATTTCTACGCTTACCGGGGTACATTGGCTGTCTCCGCAATTGATATTTTTCTATTGATGCAAAAGTCGTTTTTGTTTCTTCCGTTTCCTAACTCTAAAGGTACGGAGTGCTAAGAAAGAATTGAGAAGGAATCCGCGGACTTCAGTTAATCACCAAATGGACTCATTACCACTTGGCGGGTACAATGATTAATAGTCAGACTGCCGCCTGGTATAATCACATTGCAATTTTGTGCACTTATCGAAGGTGTAAGAATGAAATTTTTACTTACTAGTGATCTGACCTGTCCTTTGAGTTAACACTGCTTTACTGTCCACTTTATACGTTTATACTTTTCTTTTGTATTTCTATACATAGTATTTTAATTCACTTTTCCTTACCTGCGAGTAAGATAGTGTTTGTCATTTTCTATAGCAATTTTCGTTTTTCCGCAATGGATCCTCCCATGGAAGTCATTGTATTGCTCAAGGAGCTGTTGCTACTTTCTCGACTACAGTCCTTACTTGTGCCTAAAACGTAGGTTTCCCTCCAAGTCCTACACGAAAATAATTTGGCATTGCTTTGGTAAATTCAAATACCATTACTTAACATATTTCGGATAGAAAACATATTTCTATGTTATGGGTGGTCAATTGCAAGCCATATGAGCTTCACCAGATTTGTATTTCGGCTCCAGAGTGAATTTTTGCGATATCTCTGTCGTTATTTCTATCAATTTTAATCCATTTTCTATTGAATAGTTTAAGCGTTGATTTCTTAAATAACTTCTTATTATTCTGCTTATAAAGGCAAAAAACAATATTATAATTAGTGTTGCGTTTTCTGGTAGCTTCAGAAAAGGGTGTTTACAATTCTCTTCATTTTTTCCTTTAGTTTTATCATGACAACTTTATATTGTAGACCCAATGCTTTTTGGATTACAACTTTTCAGGGTTCATCCCATTTTCTGCAGTTACTTGTGTGAAACAAATTCTTAAATTTCTTTTTGGCCTAAGTATATTGATGCCCTACTTTCTCGAAGGTTCACCTTGGTTTTTTATGATACCATCGTGTGCATAAGCATACCTTTTTTAGTTGACACAATTCATCTGTCTATCAGTAAGTGGTTTTCAGTTTTTGTTTGACTGATACTTCTAATTGATATTTTACATACCTGCGTGATACGTAGCATCATCTGCTTCATCCACTGTAGTGAGGGGTGATGCATTCATTATTTATATTAAGTCTTTGGACTTACACTTTCCTTATACTCTGTGTTAACTGAATATACTTACCTCTGACTATATAGCACACGAAAAATATTTAGAATTACTTTTAGAGAAGTGTCGTAATATTTCTGGTATTAACATGTTGTTAAGGGCCCATTACACGGCATCGCCCGATGTCATCGCGCGATGTTTTCGCTTGCCATTAACATACAATTTTTCAACAATTTTTTAAACATCGCACCAGATAAAACAACAAATATACTAAAAAATGAAATCATACATGCCTTTAAACGATGTTTTCGCTTTCATCCCTTTATGCGCGTATATACGCATGAGAATTTTTTTCGCACTTTTTTGTGAAATGCGAAATTTGTTTGTATAATAGTAACATTTGAAATTTTAAGAAATGCGATGACGAAAATCAAGAAATTTTGATATTTCTTCAGACACGCTCGTGTTTTTGCGAATACAGTCGGATTTTGTCGGCATGCAAAATTTCATTTATTTTGAGAAATGGAAGCGTAAATATCGTTAAATGTACGCATGATTTATCGTTAGCATGCGATGCTTTGCAAATATGAATGAATTGTATCTTTTATTTTAAATATTTGCATTTTCTACCTAAGTAAAATTTTTTAATTTCCAAAACATGTTATTAAGAAGAATTAAAATATAAATAACCTTGGGCTACCAAAAATAAATAAATAAAAAATCATTAAATTACAATAAATATTTTATTTTAAATATTAATTGCACTGTGCACAAACGGAAAACTTGTTATTAAAATATATCAAAACAAAGATTTAAAATATTAAATAATATATAATACATAAAAATATAAATTAAAATTATAAAAATTAATATATAAATTAAAATTATAAATTAAATATAAAACATCATTTTTCGTTACGAAATTACGCATAGCAGCCGCTGTTGACACTTCAGCGATTGCTTTAACACTAATGAGTGAACAAATTTTGCATTGTTTGCTGGAGGCGATGTTTATAAAATTGTCGAAAAATTCGATGTGTAATGGCAAGCGAAAACATCGCGCGATGACATCAGGCGATAACATCGGGGGATCCGTGTAATGGGCACTTTAGAATTTGTGACCTGGGCCCTATTGTACCAACACTTTTCATTTTGCACCTACAAATTTTGTAAATTATTGCTTTACAGAAAACAAAAGTTTCTTATGTATATTAATAAAAGACAAAATGCATAAAATGAAAGAAATCATTAATAAATAAATAAAAATATATATTTATATTGTACCAATACTAAAATTTTAAAAATTAGAAAATATAAAATTAAGTTATATAAAATATAAAAATTAAATCCATAAATTTCTAATATATTCACTTTTATTAAATAAAGTGCTTTTTTTAAATTAATATATTTAATTTTTTTATATATTATTTTTAAATTTAAAAATTCCTCCTTTGCTTCGTCGTACATTTCCCATAACCCTTTCTTGCGTTTTTTTAAACTTATACATACGTACTATGCATAAGTCATGTACTCATAGCAACAACATATCAAACAAACTTTGCTAATTTAATCTTAATCTTAATTAGATTAATCTTTAATCTAATTTTTTGGTGCAACGCTTTGCTTTGCAATTTATGCAAAGACTATGCAATAAAATCTTTATTTTCAAAGTGCAAAATAAGTTATATTAAGTCTTTGGTGTTAAGTCTTTGGTACGCTTTTTACTTTTACTTTGCAAAAAAAAATCATTCGTAGGTTTTGCAAAGTGAAAAGTGTTGGTGCAATAGGGCCTTGGTATTCTTGCCGTCTGCACCTTGCAGTTGTTCTCATGTTAATGACTACTTCACATATAGCGGCAGCCATTTCTTGTACACGCTTACTCCTCGAGTTGCTAATAACAATTAATGAGCGTAGTTGCAATTGCTTAACAGAAAAAGCCATACACTGTGACCTATTTGATGTTTTAAAACACTATTTCATTTGTCAATCAAATAGTTATGGTAGTAAACGTAACTTGTAATCAAAGTTACGGTTAAGTATTTGCAGTTCAGTTTTTAAATATGTCGGTTCGTAAAAACTATTTGGTAGTCAGTTTTCTGTTTTCAGATACTTACCAGTTCGATTGTGGCCAACAGAGCACCTTAGTACGTTTATGCAAATCGTATTTAAATGTTTGTATTTTAATGAAAGTACTTGACCATTTCTTTCCTCTACATTATAACATGAAAAACTGCGTAGATGTCAAGAAGATATTTAATTCTGCAGTAAGTTTAGTTAATGTTGATGCACTTCAAACAAGTATTTGGTTTCATTGTTTCAAGCGTATAAAAATCCGGCGTTGTTTGCTGGAGTAGCTGTTAGTCAGTGTAAAATTATTGAGATTCCGAAGACAGAAACAAGCCTGAGTAATTTGTTTTAATTTCAGCATTGATATGATATCAGCACACAAATGTAGATACATATTTGAAAAATTTAAAAACTTTTTGTTTTTCTATTTCACTAAAAGCAAACACAAACAGTGAAAGCAATTGATTATATCTTTTTTTAAAGGTGGAAATGACTTTCAAAATTTTTATATTGGAAGAGAAAACGGAAATGTAATTTTAATCAAACAACTTGATTGGGAGGAAGAAAAATACCATAACTTAACTATAGTTGTAACCGATGGCACAAACATTGTTCAAACGCAACTTTATATTGAAGTGATAGATATAAATGATAATCGTCCTGAATTTACACAAAATATATATTATATAAATATATCAGAAAGCATTAATGAAGAAACTGACGTGATGCATCTACAAGCTTTTGATAAAGATGAAGAAAACAAAATTTATTATAGTCTTAGCGCTGCTCAAGATCTCTCATCTTTGACATTGTTTAAGATTGATTCACAAAGTGGTATCATTTCACTAAAGCATCGATTGGATTACGAAAAGAAATCCAAACATATCTTAATTGCAATTGCTAAAGATCAAGGAACTCCATGCAAAAGAAGTTTTGCTAAAATTTTTATAACAGTGCTAGACCAGAATAATCATATTCCTGAATTCTCTAAAAGAATTATTCAAAGCAGAATTCCTGAAAGTGCAGCAGTTGGCTCCAAAATAATTCAGGTTTATGCCGCAGATCGTGATGATGGGAAAAATGCTGAAGTAAGATATTCTATAGCAGCAGGAAATTTCGGTAATATATTTGCTTTAGATCAGAACTTGGGTGTTTTATCTATTTCAAAGCCAATAAGTAATAACGAAATGGTCGAATTCATGATACATATAAGAGCAACCGATCTAGGTGAGCCGCCTTTGTCGTCTCAAATGTCAGTTCATTTATTATTAACAAAATCTGAGAATGATCCACCTAGGTTTAGAACGCCTATGTTTGTAGTAGAGATAAACGAAAATATACCTTTTGGAACTTATATAACACAAATCGAAGCTCATTCCTCATCTTCAGTGTTCTATGAAATAACTGACGGAAATAATGATAATTTGTTTCACATAAACCCTTCGACTGGAATTATTGTATCAAATTACATTATTGATTTTGAGCACAAAAGGTAAGAATACTTCAACTTACGATCAAATTTAAAATAGATGTATTTTGTATTTTACTATGCATATATGTTAGATGTAAATTTATGATTATTACCTTATATATTTACCAATAATTTCTAGTGGCTTATTTAAATTGTGGACAGGGGTAGATCGGTGTGCATACCAGTGTTAATAATAGAATAATAGTTTTAAAATTGGCCTCTTCTACTATTTTCGAGTAGTTTTTGTATTTCGTATAAGAAGTTTAGACTTTTAATGATATATGTACAAAAATATAAAATTAATATTACAAAAGTACTTCTACTCTGTTTCATAAAACTTAAAAATATTTGTTCAAAGTCTATAGTATATTTAAAGAAAAATACAAGATTTCGTTACTAATAAAGGGTTATACATTTATTAATTTAGAAAGTAAACATAAATACAACATACTTTTGATTGAAAACTCAAGCAAATTTATATTTTGATACATTATTTGGATCTTGACATTAAGTGCGAAGAGTGACATCCCTACAGGCAAAAGAATCGATGCAAATATTTAATTTTTTTGTTTGTGCAGTTTGCATGGACGGATTTCATTTGGTGCAGCTTTATTGTCCATTTATTACTCCAACTCATAATTAACACTGTCAAAAGATTAACAGCGTGTAGCGTTACTTCTGATGATTGCTTTATGGTGTTTTCAGTAGTAAGGAATACTGTATTATCTCCAAAAGTAGCTATGGAGCTTGCAAGTCGGCTGTGTAAATTAAGATATAAAATTGTTTTTCGGCTAGCAGACAAATCAAATTAAAAAGCTTTTATTTAAAAATTTCCAGCATATATTTCGTTCTGTTTTTTAGAACTTCATCAGTGCTTAAGTTTTTAAAAAAGCAAAAAATTAAACGCTGATGAAACTGTTGAATCGTATCCGCAAGTCCTTTGTGCCAGACTTTATCAAAGGCTTCGGATACGTCTAGGAATACTAAAGTATAATTTTATTGTTCTTTTTCGAATGCACTTTCGATGTTGTTGCATATTCTATGTATTTGTTCAACAGTAGAATATTTTTTTTGAAACCTAAACTGATGGAACTAATTGTTTTTTTTATTAGAACTGTCTGAATTCTATTAAGTGTCTTAATCGCAGAGCTACATTAATTATTTTGCATAGTTTGATTATTGCTTTGTGAGGGAATTTGATTAAGATCTCAGCCTTTTGTTGTCCTAACCAGAACAGCCTTTTTTAATTTTATATATCGTATTTAATTTCCATTGGCGGAGTTGGATGTATTGCTTCGTTTAATGCAGGAAGATTATTTCTATCATCATTGAATGAGAATGTTTTCTTAAATTTGCTTTTTCTTCATTACTTTTGGCCATTGCTGTAGTATCTGCTTTAACAGGAGGACTATGCTGTATTGGTTGTTTTACTGCTTTCACAAGCAGAAATCTGTCCGTGTGTCATAGAAAATACTTTTAAGATTTTGTTGTACCTTGTGATAAAAAAAAAACTTATTCACGAGAACTGTGATTCACGCGCTTATCCAATCGGTAAATTTTTCTTATTTTCACGCTGGCAACATTATTATTCATATTCTGTCAAAGTTTAACGCATATCGTACGATTAGTTTTTGTATGGCGTCTATACAAAGACGTCGAAAACATTTTCGTGTTGCGATTTTTACCTTAAGGCCTCTATGGTCTCAAAATACCTTCCTCGCAATGGCAATTTGAGTCGGGAGAAGAGGAAAAAGTCACACGGGGCCATATCTGGAGAGTACGGTGCATGGTTGGTGATATTGGCGGAGTTTTTGGCCAAAAACTGCGGCTTTTTTTTGAATGAAATTCAGCTTTTTTGCCACCAGCCGAAAAGCGACGCGTTTCAAACCCAAAACATCAGTTAAAATGTGTTCGGCCGATCTATATGAGATGCCCAACAATACTGCAATGCAATGTTTTCTTCAGTAATAGAAGTTGTTGGACGGTCAGGGATCTCATCATGGTCCAAGCTTGTACGACCGTCTTTGAACCTTTTAAACTATTCGTATACTAGTGGTTGCGATACACACAAATCACTAAAGACCTTTTTTAACATTTTTAAGCAGTTTCGGCCCACTTGAATCTATTTGCAACACAAAATTTGATGCACGCACGTTGTTCTAATTTTTGATCCATTATAAAAATCGCCACACGAAAATTTTTCGAGTTTTTGTATAGACGCCATACAAAAACTAATCGTACGATATGCGTTAAACTTTGACAGAATGTGTATAATAGTGTTGCTAGCGTGAAAATAATAAAATTACAGATGGGATAAGCGCGGGAATTCAAAAATAGGCCTCTCGTTCTTTTTTGATCAGAAGGTATTTGATACTTTTTAACGTTAATAACGAGTTTTCGTTTTTGCGAAGTTTTCCTTTTAATTTTGTTTTGTCAGTATGTGATCGAGTTTGTTGCCACTTTTTGTGCAATTTCCTTTTTTGACATACAACTTTATTAATTTCTTTTACAAGCGTTAGTCCAACCTGGTGTTTGGAGAACTAAGGAGTACTCATCCATGATGATTTCTGGGTCTGTTGGATAATTACGACAACTTTATCATTCACTTCAGTCACGCAGCTTAGATCAGAGTTAAGATTAAGTGTGTTTTTAAGGTGCAGTCTAAAGAATTTCCAGTCAGTAAATTTATTTATAAAGTAAAATTTGGACTCATTTATGACTGCTCTCTCATTAATTGAGAGGTGTAGAGGTGAGTGAGCATAGGAAAGATCGTAATGATTTTCTATATCTAAGAGTTCTTTCGGTATCTTTTAGTTATAAAAAAGTAAATTGGAGTAAACCAGTGCTTTCATAGGGACAGTCGGCCAATATATTGAAGAACCATACGTTCTGTTGTATCGACAATTAGCAACGTTGTGCCCCTTACGTAAGCATAAAAACTACATATGATTTTCTTTAACCACTTTCCAACGACCTTAGACACTCATATCCTCATTAAGCATACTGTAGTTAGTATTAAAATGATAACCATTACATTGTATGCATTTGTTAGATTTTTTTTTTGTTAACTAATTTGCATGAATTTTTTACGCGTTATTGATAGGGCGCTTTGCGCAGATATCAATATTTTTATTTTCTTTGGTTGGGGATTCCGCTTATTTTCAATAACATGAGTTATTATATTTGCATTAAATTTGTAGAGCAGATTACTATCTGACAAGGCTCAGTCTTTAACAAACGTTTCTTTCAGCTTATAACTAGTATCTGAATTGGAAAGCAATCTGGAAAAGAATGTCGTTTAAATTGAATACGTGCTATTATAAACTTAAATAATATTAGATTTGGTTACATGGATGACTTGCATAAAGGGTTTAAAAATCATGTTTTTCCTTTTAGCATTTAAAATATATAACATAATTTCAAAATCTTAAATATAAATTTATTTATTGAGTATTAATTGTAACCACAGTTTACTAGAAGAAACAAAGAACAAAAATTGGTACTCTTGTACCAATTTATTAATTATATACCTAAGAATTTTTCACATATGTTCACATTGATCACATGTGCATTCAGTTTCTTTTTATTTAAATAAGAAAAATATGGAACAAAAGAATAAAACAATTTGGAAAACTTTGACTTAAACAGAACGAGAACAGAAACAAAATTGTAAAATAGCGACACACTTAAGCAACATAAACCAGTGTTGCCGCTCTCTTAACAATATATTGACATTCAAATCACATTTGTATAATACATTTTGGATGTATGCCCTTAGAGTGGTTACTTCGTGCCTGATGTTACTTTTGAATAAAAATTTTTTACTTCCTAATTGCAAAACTCAGATTTTTCATATGAAAGTTTGAACATATTACCATCCGCTTGAATATCTACTAGAAATCGAATAATAAATATAAACTTTTGTTGTTATAGTTTTTATCTAAATTTAGAACTACTAAACAACTGATAAATGCTAAATGTTTGAGTTGCCACTTACCCCAAAGTTATACCGCAGCCTTTTGTGGCATGTTTTGAATTTTTTTTGTGTTCAAATTGTTTGAAAATGAGTTTTTTTAACGAACTATTTATTGTGGTTTTGTGTTTTTTTTTTCGTAATTTGGAGTAATAAAATTTGAGCTTCTTTACATCTGTTTTGAGCGTTTTGTTGATCTTTAAGGCGTTTTGTAAATTCACGGACCCAATGAACTCATTAATGACAATAATTACAATTGCCTTTCTGTTGCATTATTGTTGCCTTCGCCTTTATTTTTTAAGTACATTGAATTGGTCTTATTTCTGTTTCCTCTGCTTTAATTTATACATACTTTCTATTTATGAGAGTTTCCATGTTAACGAGGTACTTAGTCATTCAATGTTTTGACTTTAAGATAGTAGCGCGTACAAAGCTATACAGAAGTGATTAAATCGAACCAGCTTAGTTTAAATTTTTGCTATAATCGTAGGTTGCTTTTGCTTTAACTGCATTTCTTTGACTCGTTGCGTTATTGTTGTAATGTTTGCAATAAAATCAATCACTAGCTCGTCATTCACTATTTTAATACTTACATATACATATCTCAAGTAGAACCTTCTTGGATAGCTCACTTTTTATAGCTATAAATAAATGTTTATATTCGATTTAAATTTTTCTCATAACAAAAAACTGTGCTTCCTTGTCGTTTTTATTTTATTGGATGCATTTTCGTTCACATCTATTTTCATTTAGCGTGGCCATAGTTGATAATTTTGCCCATCCACAGCAGTGTTTATGGCTTTCTTTTGGTTCGCTCGTGTTCATTTTAGCAGTATATTAAAACTGATCTGTATTATTACAACTGTTATCAAAATCGTCGATTGAAGTGTCATTCAAATTTATTATAATTTTAGAATTTGCCAAAATTAATTATGGCATAGTAAATGAATTTGCTAAAAAAAAAAATAGAATAAAAAAAACCAAAATTACGTAGGTACCTTGGTTTAAACGTCGAACTAGTTAATCTGCGTGGGACTACAGAGACACTGTCTCACTCACTAACTGCGAATAATCTAAAAACTGAGTTCATTACAGAAATTTTATTACTATTGTAGAATTTTTATACAATATGCATATATATTAATTAATTTATATAACATAATCAAAAATTTTTTAAGGGTTTTTAATTTAACCGTTACTGCAATAAATATGGCATCCTTCACGGCAACACAGTATGTCGTTGTACATATTTTGGATCAAAACGATAACATACCGTACTTTCTGGAAACTAGATACGAAGGAGAAATATCAGAATCAGCAAAAATAGGTTCGTTAGTATTTCAATTACCTGCACGAAAAAAAAGGTAAGTTGTCGATAATTATATTGATCTAATTTAGCAAAAAAAGCCTTATAAATTCTAGGATAATTTTATCTTAAAATATTAAACTGAACTTCTTTTACACAATAAATTACAATTTTGTTGGCAAAATTCTAGCGCATGCATATAAAATATACAGTGGTTCTCAGCTTATTTTATCCAACAATGTTTTAAATTTTTAAAACATTGCATTTTAAAAATGAATTCGAAAACAATCAAGTTTTTAATGTAGTTATGTGAGGAAAGGCACGCTTATTGAATATAATAAATAACCAAAGTACATAAAATTTGTTTCTGTTTCGTTCAAAGCTTATTTCATCCAAAATCTCATTTGAATTTAGTCACCAGTATGTCGCACTGTGCAACGGGATTTTTTTCCGCAATATTTTTAAAATATTTGCAACCAAATTCAAAAATACATAAATTTTTTTTGTGATTTTGGACGTGCAACGATAAATAAGTAATTTTTTAAAAAATGGGACGACGCACTACACTTGAGCAGTGAGAATTGATGCTAACCCATTCTAAGGACGCTCCACTGTGCAAAGCATCATTAATCACTTTGTTCGTAAGAATAGGACTCAAAATATGGGCGGGAGTGCGCCAAATAAAATTTGCAACTCATCTGAGGGGCGATATTTTGTTAGAAAAATCAAAAGGAATCCAAAATTAAATGCACCTGATACAGTCAGGAAATTACGGATAGAACTAGGCAAGTCGTACAATGCGGAAACCATCCGCCGCGTGCTTCAACAATCCCACTTTAATAGTCGAGCAGCTAAATAAAACCCTTCATATACAAAAAAAAATCAGAAAAGGCGACTTACTTATGCTAAGGAACATGCTCACAAAAAATTAGACTTTTGGAATAGCGTTATATTCTCAGACGAGTCTAAATTCAATATTTCTGGCTCAGATGGCATGACTTACATGTGGCGGAACCCTGAGCTCAAAAAAGAACATCTAAAGCATAGCATAGTAAAGCATAGCGGCAGAAGTGTTATGAATTGTACCTGTATGTCAGCCGCCGGCGTTGGTAATCTGGAGTTTATTGATGGTAACATGAACAAAACAATGAGCCTCAACGTTTTGAACAAAATTTATTGCAGAGTGCTGTGAAACTTCGAATTCCTGAAACATTTCGCTTCTACCAAGACAACTACCCAAAACATAAGGCCGGTATCGTACAGTCTTAGTTAATTTAGTTAATGTGGAACTGCCCACATCTGATGATACCGCCGGTGCAGAGCCCAGACATGACTGTCATTGAAAATTTATGGGCAAAATTGGGGCAAAACATTCGGCAATATACTATTTTCAAAAAAGAAGACTTAAGAAAAGGTTATTATACAAGAGTGGATGAAAATTGCTCCAGAAATAACCGAAGAGACTTGACGAAGTGATAAAGAGACTTCACGAAGTAATAAAAGCGAAAGGGTATCATATCAAATATTAACTTTGGCCCTAAAAGAGATTTCTTCTTGTGGATGAAATAAGCTGAGGCATTAAAATAGGAGTATTTTTATAGTTTATGTTCATTATTTATTAAAACAATATTTTCGATATATTTGAAGTTTCTAAATCATATAGTAAATATTTTTTCTTAAAAATGGCATTTAAATATTTTCGATTAATGACATAGTTTTTCAGTAATACCGTAAAGAATTTTAAATTGGTATTGGATGAAAAAAGCTGAGAGGCACTGTATTTGTATGTGCGATTAATTGTTAGGCTGTGAAGAATGTGTATGTGTAAACGCGGTGAAGAATGTGTATGTGCCAGAGAACTGCAAAGAGTCATAGTTTTAATATTTAGATCCAATAGGGACCGTCATGCTCTTATCTTCTCTTACATTATGCTTACTTTTCAGGAGGTCATTATGACGAGTTTCTTTCAGAATTTCCATGACTTTTATAAACAGTTCGCCGCCGAAATCATGCATTACTTGGTAAAGTGCAAAAGGTATGCAATGCGGAATTGACATTCGTAAAACTTCGTTTACGAATTAAAATGCACTTTACCATGGAAGCATGTGGTAAGTGTACGATCAAACCAAAATGTCTGATCAACGCTGGAATCAACTATTTGCAAGCACTGAACACTTGAATCCAGTACTTATGTTGATTCTATTTAAACAAGAAAACCACTGAGTACTTGAACCCAGAGATTTCGACGATTGTCCTAATTATCCTAGTCACTGAACACTTAAATCCAGTGGATAGGCGCTTATGTGACGTAAATTTAACACTTGAACTAAATTTACAAATCTAATAGAATAAAGCAATGAATTAATAACGGATGTGGCTTCGCATCAATTGAATTGTCAAAAATTCAATTGTGCATTTCATTTAAAATTAATAATCAATTTACAACAAATAAATTAACTAAAATAACCTTGACCATGCATGCCAAAGAATGAACTTGTTACGAACTGCAAGAATGCATTTTCTTGCAGACGAAATTTGACGTTTTTGTTTTCATGAGCAAACAAAGCGTATGACGTATGTTTTTTGGGCATTGCATTGACAAAATTATTTTTTACAACAAAATATATTTGAAATGAAATTATTACAACAAATTATTCATACAAAATAATACAAACAAATTATTTATACATAATAATATAATATAATATTTAACATTCTCCCCCGCGTTGAACAACCGTTCAACAATATGAGCCTCTAGCTGTCAGGTAGTCAGTCCGATTATATGTAGATAACGAATTCTCGTGACTGCCAACGTGGCATGGGTATAGGTGTTGTGCGGGTGGCTTCTTCATCGGGTGGAAGTTCAATTGGGTTTACAGGTTTTTTCTGCAATTTATTCTTCATCATGATTATGAATAATATCAGACTTATAACAAATGCTGCGTAAGCTATGATGAAGCTGTGGTACTTGTGTGACTAAAATTGATTTGGAAGATCATTTATCTGGTATGACTGCAAAACCTTCTGCAATACTGTGAGCTCTTTCAGCTGTTGATCGTATTGGTTGTCGCGTAATGTTGACAGTGTACTGTTTCCGCTGTAAGCATCTGATGTCTTTATAGGGGATTGTAGCCTTAATTCGGAGATTTTACCAAGACTACTGTGTGAATATCTTGACGTGCTTGCAATTATTTTGTTGTCCTTGCACGGAAACGAAGCTGTGTTTAAGCACGCAGTCTGTCCAATAAAGACTTAAGTCGTAATAAACTAATAGATTCCAAATCAGTAGTTGATATGGCAGCTATGCCCAGATTTTCATAATGAATACCCAATTTCGACCCAAATCTTTTATTATCAATTTGAGGCCCTATTACTATTGGCAATATCAGTAATAGTGTGAGTAATACAGAACAGTATAAGTTGGTCGGGAGTTTTCTACGTTTTGTCTTGGGTTCTTCATACGACTCTTTTTTATCTTCAATAACTACGTTGTCAGGAGGTATTTCGTGATTAGCTTCAGCCATTGTTGGTTGATCATCTGTATTAACAGGCAGTACAGCTATTCGATGAATTGGGCGTTTAAAAATGCCTATTTTGTTTTAACGTCAGCTACTCGGATACGTTCATCTGTACTCTTGTACACATGTACAATTCGTCCCAAGGGCCACTGCATCACTGGGACGTTATCTTCTTTGATTATAACCATGTCTCCTAACTGTATGTTGGCAGATTGTGTTTTCCATTTGTTACGTTGTTGCAGTTCCATCAAATATTCATTAGACCAGCGTTTCCAGAAATTATGTTTTAACTGGGAAACTAGGTTCCAACGTGACAATAACGTGTGTTTTTCTGGTTTTGATCGGCTGTCTACATGAGTTGTAAGAGCTTCTCCAATTAATAAGTGTCCTGGAGTTAATGCTGTCAAATCAGTTGGATCATTGAACATTGGAGTCAATGGTCGTGAATTTAATATCCCTTCAATTTCCACCACCACTGTTTCGAGTTCTTCATACGTCAATGATGCTGTTGAAACAAATATTTTGCGGACTTTACGGATGCTTCCCATAAACCGGCAAAGTGTGGAGCCCTTGGTGGAATAAAATGAAAGTTTATTCCTGTAGTACTGCAAGCAGAGATTATTGCTTCTTGCCCTTCATTAGAATAAATGCTTTCCTCTAGTTCTGCTAACTGGTTTTTGGCGCCTACGAAGTTTGTTACATTATCACTGTAAATATTCAAACAACGCCCTCGTCGACCTATGAATCGTTTTAATGCTCCAATGAAAGCATTTGTTGATAAGTCGGTCACCAACTCGAGATGTACCGCCTTTATGGCAAAACAACAAAAGACAGCAATATATGCCTTCGTTGGCTTTTTGCCCCTCACCTTGTAGTGCATCCAAAATGGTCCGCAATAGTCTACCCCAGCATTAATGAAGGGTCTTACAGGAGTTATTCTTGACTCTGGTAGATTCCCCATAATTTGTTGGCATAGTTGCGGACGTGCTTTGTTGCATCGAATGCATAGCTGAACCGTTGCTCGGGCTGTTGAATTACTTTTAATCGGCCAAAAACGTTGTCTTACTATACTCAATAGTGCCTGCGGGCCACAGTGCTTGTTTTCTTCATGGAATATCATGAATAATAATTTTGCCAATGGATCATTGTATGAGATCAGCATTGGGTGTTTAGAATCGTATGGTAATGATGAGGCTTCTAAGCGTCCTCCTACTCTAAGAACATTTGCATTATCAATGAATGGAGATAAACTACTGATTGAACTAGATTTATCAACATGGCCTTGTTTCTTCAGTTGTTCGATTTCTTCATGAAAATCATTACCATGAATGTGACATATTATAGTTATTAATGCTGCTTCCAATTCGGTAGCACTGGGTGCTATATGTATGGCACGTGACTCCTTTGACATTCTTGTGTTGTTAATAAATCTAAGAACATATGCTACTCTCCTTTGTAACGTCTTGTGCTGAATCCTGTATATGAAATTGCGTCATTGCATTAAGTTGCTACAGCTACAACCTTTTTCTTCTCCAGATCAACTGGAACTTGTAATGATGATAAAAACCTTGGTGGCCATACTTCCTGCCTTCCATGCAAAAAGAACGGTCCTTGAAACCAAAGTGCACATGTTGACAATGCCCTTGCTGAAAGTCCTCTTGATAACACATCAGCTGGGTTGTTCTTTGACCTAACATGTCGCCACTGTTCAGACAGAATTAAAGTTTGAATTCATGGCACCTTGTTAGCTACAAATGTTTGAAATGATGAGGACTGTGAGTTGATCCAAGACAACACAATTTCTGAATCAGCCCACAAAAATACTGGCTAGTCCTTCTTCTGAAGATCGCTTTTGACTCTTGCTGAAAGTTCCGCTGCTAGAACTGCCGCACATAACTCTAGTCGCGGTAGCGTTTGTTTTCTGAGTGGTGCTACTGTTGACTTTGCACATAATAGTCGCACTATTATTCTACCATCCTTTAAAATTGCTCTGACATATGCTGTAGCACCAAATGCCTTTTCAGATGCATCAGCAAAAATGTGTAGTTGTGTTGATGATGGAACCTCGCCCCAGAAGATATGTCTTGCCACTTGAAGGTTTTCTAGAGTACTTAAGTTTTCTCTAAATGTTGACCATGTTGTACGAAGATCTGTAGGAAGTGGTTCATCCAAAGATAATTTCAACTGCCATAAGTGTTGTATGAAAATCTTTGCTTTGATTATTACTGGAGCTAATAAACCAAGTGGGTCGAACAGTCTAGCTAAATCAGAACTAACGACTCTCTTCGTGATTATTCCTTCAGTAACCATTTTAACCTTAATTCCAAATAAATCCGCCTTGGGCAACCAAAATAATCCCAGCGTTTTGATTGACTCGTTATTATCATTAGTAAAATCTAGATTTACCTCTTGATCATCTTGGGAAATGTTTTTCAAAAGTTGAGGATGGTTTGCGCTCCATTTCCGAAGACAAAAATGATGCTTCTTCAAAATATGGATTAGTTGTCTTTGAGCTTCAATAGCCGTAATTAAACTATCTGATCCACCCATCGTCAACGTAGAAATTGTCACATAGGACTTGGATAATTCACCTTATTATCTAATGCTATCTTTTACAGACATCTTGTTGCTAGGTAAGGAGCTGCTCGAGTTCCATATGTAATTGTGTTTAGCTGATAATAACGAATCGTAGAATTTGGACTGCTTCTCCAAATGATAAGTTGATAACGCCGATCTTCAGGATTTATCAAAACTTGACGATACATTTTCTCGATATCTGTGGTGAAAACAAACCGTGGTCGCCTAAAACGGAGCAGAGTTGAAAAAAGATCACTTTCAACTGCCGGTCCGTTATACATTAAATCATTCAACGAGTGTCCAGATATAGTTTTGGCTGATGCGTCAAACACCACTCGAAGTTTAGTAGTTGTACTATCTGGTTTTAGTACACAATGATGAGGAATGAAATATCTTGGAGTCAACATGGAATCCAGGTTTACTTCAGTCATGTGACCCAATCGCTCATACTCTTCACATAAACTGCACATATTGTTTCCGCAAAATATCATTTTTTGCTAGCCGTCGTTCAAGACTGATGAACCTTCTCCAAGCTGTTTTTTGAGATGTGTCTGTATTTGATGCAACCTTGCCACTGACAAACCAGCCAAATGTAGAATTTTGCAAGACTGGAAGCCAAGGAGCAAGCGTGATTTTACTCTTTTTAACAGACTGAAATAGAACTCCGCACCGAGTAAAATATCAATTTTCCCTTGTTGGAAAAATGTTGGATCTGCTAACTGAATGCTGTTCGGCACCTTCCATTTGGAAATATCGTAGTTGGAACTTGGTTGAAGTGGAACTATGTTTGGAAGCACAAACGCTTCGACTTCTGTAGTGAACCTCGAGTTAAGAGATTGCAATTTGATGTTAACTCGCTGCGTTGAATTTTTGTGCACCTTTCTTATACCTTCTGTGCACAATAACGATTTTGTTTTTGATATATTGAGCCTTCTGACAAGACGCTCAGAGACTATGTTCACTTGTGAACCAGAGTCTAGTAATGCTCGGACTTCATTTGTATTTCCATTAGCTGCAGTTATTTTGACTCCTGCAGTTGGCAAAAAAACATATTCACGATGACCTGTGGATGTGTTTGCTGTCGCTGTGGTAACTGCAGTATTGTACCCACATGAAGTAGGTTGAATGTTTTGTTTTGTTTGATTGTTAAATTCCAAATGTAGCAACGTGTTATGCTTTTTATTACATTTGGTACAACTTCTTGATAAACATTTGTTCACCACATGATCATTTCTGAAACAGTTAAAACAGAGCTGTTGATTTTTCACCCAATCCAATCGTTGAGATGGTGAAAATTGCAGGAATTTACGGCAATGGTATAGTGGGTGCCTGTCTACATTGCACAGTTTGCAATTGTTGTTTCTTTTAGAAACTGTTACAACCGACGATTTCGATCTGCTTTAGTTTTTATGGCCACCTTATCTTTTTGTTCTACAACTTCCATCAGTTGAAATTGTAGCTCTAAAAAGGCTAAAAACTCCTGAATGTTTTGTATCTCTTTTGGTTTTGCCAGAGATTGCTCATATCTAATGAGCATCATCCGATCGAGTTTTTTAATAAGTACCTGTAACAAAATTGGGTCCCAAAAAGTCGTTTGACCGCCAAGACTGTTCAGTGCTAATAGACACTCTTTCGTTGTGTCATGTAAATTTTTAACTGCTGCCACAGTTGATGTGCCTGATGGCTGATTTAGAAGTCCATCGATTAAGGTGGACGTCAAGACCCTTTTATTGTTATAGCGGTCTTGTAATAATGTCCAGGCTGCAGGATAATTCTCCTCTGTTATGCTGAAATGACTGATTAATTTTTCAGCTTCACCTGTCACATGTGATTTCAAATACCACATTTTTTGAGCAGCTGGTAGGGGCTGTTTGTCTACCATTTGTGTAAACAAGTCAAAAAATTGCCTCCAGTTTAAGTAATTTCCATTAAAACTTGGGATTGTTACCTTTGGCAATGGCAGTGAGGAACGCATATTTGTTTCTGCTACTGCTGCTTGTTTGTTTTGTAGTTGATCCAATTTTATGGACAGCTCTATCAAACATTGTTGTACCAAATCTTCAATTTGGTAATATTCATCTTGGTTAAATCCTGACGTTAGTGGATTTTCCAAGTTTTCCCACAGTTCATCATGGAAACATCCCAGTTGGTTCCATTGTTGCATGATCGTGTTTGATTTAATTTCGTAATATTGAATTGGCTGTAGTCCTTCACTCTCTGACAAGCTCTCTACTAATCTTTTTAGGGCTGCCATTCGAGCAGATATTTTTCTTATCAAACCGTTTGTCGTAGCCACTGGTTGCGGCTGTGATGCCATTTGGTTACTAGCAGCTTCACCTGTTGCTTTGATTCGAAAAGCTTCTATCTTGAATATTTCACTATATTCATTTGTTACTTCTTTTATTTTATCATAGTAACAAGATGTAAAATACTCATCATCTGTTGGTTGAACGATGAGAGTTCTGAGCGTTGTGTCATTTTGTTCAAATTGCGTCCACGCAATATTAAGCCGACGTAACCTTTCACTGTAGTATGCTGATGTTTGCTTGCGTTTAGCCGAATCTTTTTTGAAGTTCCTGACGATTCGTTGAATCTCTTCGCCCGTCTCCTTTTGGGCATCTAGGAATTCATTAAGAGTTGCCATCGATATTCTGGAATTTTTGCCAAATGTGCTACGAAATGTTCTTCGAATGCTGAATGCTGAAACTTAACTGCTGACTGTTGATTGTTGACTGTTGCTGCGTCAAACCAGTCCTGTGCTGCTCTCCGTTTCACGAGGTCACCAAAATGTACGATCAAACCAAAATGTGTGATCAACGTTGGAATCAACTATTTGCAAGCACTGAACACTTGAATCCAGTACTTATGTTGATTCTATTTAAACAAGAAAACCACTGAGTACTTGAACCCAGAGATTTCGACGATTGTCCTAATTATCCTAGTCACTGAACACTTAAATCCAGTGAATAGGCGCTTATGTGACGTAAATTTAACACTTGAACTAAATTTACAAATCTAATAGAATAAAGCAATGAATTAATAACGGATGTGGCTTCGCATCAATTGAATTGTCAAAAATTCAATTGTGCATTTCAATTAAAATTAATAATCAATTTACAACAAATAAATTAACTAAAATAACCTTGACCATGCATGCCAAAGAATGAACTTGTTACGAACTGCAAGAATGCATTTTCTTGCAGACGAAATTTGACGTTTTTGTTTTCATGAGCAAACAAAGCGTATGACGTATGTTTTTTGGGCATTGCATTGACAAAATTATTTTTTACAACAAAATATATTTGAAATGAAATTATTACAACAAATTATTCATACAAAATAATACAAACAAATTATTTATACATAATAATATAATATAATATATAACAGTAAGCACGACAACATAAACTAATATTCATGAGCGATTCTTATGCACGAAATATATAAGGCTGATCATTTTCTGCCTTACGACCTGCTTCTAAAAGAAGGCCACCTTCTTCTGTAGCTTACGATATCAGTAGCTTGTAAGGCTATTACTGTTTTGAATGCATGCTTTTGCATTTTATATTTATTTAATCTAAAATAAATTTTTATAAAAAAAAATAAAAAATCAAAATTTTTTTTGTTTCAATTTATTAAAAAAATAAATAAAAATGACAAAAATTGAATTATTATTAATATATTATAGATTTAATAAACTAAATATAAATTTAATATAAAAAGGCAACAAAAATTAATAAAAATATAATATTGTTTCAAAAATGTTTTTTATTATAATTTATTTATAAAGCACAATTGAAAAAAAAACCAAAAACGGAATGAAAAATAATAACTAATAACTTAAATTAAAACATAAATAAATAATTAAATAATAATAATTATTGTTAAAATAATAAATAAATAAATAAACTGGAAGCAGCAGCTGAACTGCAGACTGAAACAGAGAAATAATAAATAAAGTGTATAAAGTATAGTTTTTCAATTTAATTTTCAACTAACACTGGAATGCCGAATGGAGAACCGAAGGAAAAACAATAATTAAAATATTATTTTAACAAATATTATTTAACAATAGTTGAAAAAAGTTATATTGCAATGCTCAACGAAAAACTAGACGGCTCACACTTAAATGCATACAATAACTAACCATGGTTGAGTAATTTTATAGAAACGAATACAACAAAACCAAATATGACAAAAAATATCTGTCGTCCGGTTAATTTCACGAAGAGTAAGGGTTTTTTTTTCGCTAGGCGCATAACATTATGCATTACCAGTACATTCTATTAATATCATGACTTCTTTCTTCTTTTGTAAACACGATGTCAGGCATTAATTTTTCATGTGCTTACCGCAGGGATAGTGGGGAGTACACTTGAAAACCAAATATAAATATGTATGAATCTTTTTCTCATACGTCACTTGTACGCATTTATACTCATCACAAAATTCATAAGTATTTTCGTTAACGAGTGCCAGTGCTTCTGAATTAGCGTCATAAAATTACGTACAAGTTTCTTAGTAGAATAGTATGCAAAAGACTCATAAGTCATAGCATATAATCAAGTGATAAGAATCATTGAGTGCCATCATCAAAAATGAATAAATGTAGTGACTGCCCATTCGATCAGTTTTGACATCCGTAAAAATTGTGTGCTATAAACTGAGCGCTATTGCTTGCGGACAAAAAGTTGTTTGTATTTTTATTATTTTTGTGTTTTGGTGTTATGCTGTTAGTGTACGTTGTTGTTGTTAGCATTTTATTATCCATGTATTTTATCCATGTATTTTATTTAAGTTCTAATATATTATGTGTGTATTCAATTAGGGGTTGTTTTAGTTAGAAATTAAATACATATAATTAAATACTAATGAATGATTCCTTCATCACTTTTGTTAATTTTGCAAGTGTTATATGAGAATATCATATGAATATTTAGTCGTTTCTTTTGACTATTTTATTCAAAATACACTATTATACAAAACTACTTTTTTCAAACTACAAAACAATACAACTTTACTCTAGGAAAATTAACCATCAACTATTTATATGTGCTTTTATCTTTTAAGCATTGCCAGGTGTATTTCTTCTTCAATAATGACAATTGGATATTTTCTGGGTTGCCGTAATGGTTGAACTGTCGCCACAGTACTCCCTTCCAGTATTGTCTATTGTGAAAACCTCACCTGGTTTCTCTTTACGTGCGTGTGTGGGTTCTTCGTTGCCTCCTTCACACCTACTTCTTTAGTAATGAAAGCAGGTTTGAGCCTTTCTGCTGAAACTGTAGTCTCTTTTCCCTGGATCTCAATTACGAAAGTTCGGTCCGTTGGTCTACTAAGTACCCTAAATGGTCCAGTGTACGGTGGCTCCAACGGGCGACGAACAGAATCAGTCCTAAGCAGGACGTGTGAACAGTTGTAAAGGTTTTTCAACACAAATGAAACATTGTTCCGGTGATGTGTTGCGGGAGTTGGTCGCACTAATCGCATGTGCTTGCGAAACTCCTCTATGAAAATCTGCGGGCTGGTGCATTGTTGGTCGTCCTCAACAAACTCGTTCGGTAGTCGAATCGGGGAACCACACAGCATCTCAGCAGTTGAAGTTTGCAGATCTTCCTTGAAACACGTTCGTAGACCTAGCAGGACTGTTGGTAGTAATTCTGTCCAGGATTCTACTTCGTGACACATTAGTGCTGCTTTTAAAGAACGATGCCAGCGTTCAATCATACCGTTTGCCTGTGGGCGGTATGATGTGGTGTGGACGTGTTTTGCTCCTATCATTTTGGTCATGGCTTTGAAATAAGCTGATACAAATTGTAGGCCCCGGTCCGTTGTTATGGTTTGCGGGCATCCAAATCTCGCCACCCAGTTTGACCAAAAAACAGATACTATGGTGTTTGCCGTAATGTCTTTTAAAGATATAGCTTCAGGTCACCTTGAAAAACGATCAATCATTGTTAAACAATAGCGATACCCTTTATCCATTGGCATCACAATGATGTCGATATATACATGGTCGAAACGGTTGTATGGCATGTCGATTTTAATTGGCCGAAAATTATTGTGTCTGTGTATTTTTGCTCGTTGACAGGGTAAACAATTTCGCGCCCATTCAACTATATCAATTCGCATGGAAGGCCAGACGTATTTTTGTTTTATCTGATGCAGGGTGGATATTCCACTGGGGTGTGACATGCCGTGAATTGATGCGAAAACTTTATGACGCAGAGATACTGGCACGTATGGCCGAATTGTTCCTGTAGACACATCGGAGAACAAAGAATTTTTGTCGTTGAAAACAATTGCTTGCAGTTTCAAAGATGTTTCGCCGTGCAACAGCGTTTTTAACTCTTGATCGTTTTGTTGTTCCTCTGCAACGGTTGATAAACTGACAGTAGTTGGCAGCGATACAGCTGAAATGCGAGAAAGAGCATCTGTCACAGCATTGTCACTTTCAGAAAGGTGTACAATGGTTGTTGAAAATTGGGAAATATAGTCGAGATGGCGGAGCTGTCGTGGTGACGCCTTCTCTGGTTTCTGTTTGAAAGCATATATCAGCGGTTTGTGGTCCGTTTTAATGACGAACACTCGTGCCTCTAGGAGGTGTTTGAAAAAACGAATGACGCTGTAGATTGCTAATAATTCTCTATCATATGCGCTGTAAGTTTTTTCAGTTGCTGAGAGTTTTCTCGAAAAAAATCCGAGTGGTACCCAAGTGCCCTGGTCATATTGTTCTACGGCGGCGCCAATAGCAACGTCAGATGTATCACAGATAAGTGTCAGCTCAGCATCAGGTGCTGGATGTGCAATTAGTGCAGCATTCGCAACACTGTGTTTACAGTTATTGAACGCATCGAGACTTTCGGGAGTCCAAGAGATTTTTCGTTTGTCATTTTTTTTGATGTTTCATACCAGATCACTAAGCTGTGCTTGATGTTGCGATAAGTGTGGTATACAACGCCGGTAGTAATTCAGAACACCTGACTGTGTCAGGTTGTTTGTAATTCACTATTGCTTCAATGCGGTCCTGTGGTGGTTTAATGCCATTCTTGCTGACCGTGTAGCCCAGGAAGAGAATTTCCGATTTACCAAATTGACATTTGTTGACATTTATCCTGAGTCTATGTTGGCGCAAAATGGTAAAGACTGTTCGGAGATGACGTTCATGTTCCTCTATGAACGTTGAAGCTATGAGAATGTCGTCAATATAGCAATACACGAAATCAAGGCATCGAAAAATTTGGTCCATGAAACGTTGGAATGTCTTCATTCGTTTTTCAATCCGAACGGCAAGTACTGGAACTCAATCAGGCCAAAAGGTGTGCTCACGGCAGTTTTTTGAATGGCATCCTCTGCCGTTGGGATTTGGTAATATGCTTTCACCAAGTCGAGTGCTGAAAATAGCGTTTTGTTGTGTAACTATTCCGCAAAATCATGCACATGAGCGATAGGATACCTGTCTGGTATCGTTATTGCGTTCACAAGCGACAGTCGCCACAAGCACGCCAGCCACGATTATTTTTCGCCACCATGTGTAGGGGACTTGCCCATGGACTTTTTGACAAACGGCAAATACCTTGGTCCAGTAATAGAGTGATTTCGGCTTTTGCCACAGCAAGTTTCTGTCCAGATAACCTTCTGGGACGATCAAATAGAATGTTGCCTCTTGTCTCAATTTGATGAGTCACCCCATGCTTTTGAGTGTCATGAAGTGACTGTTTCAACACTGGTCGTGTAATATCAACGAATTCTTTGAGCAGATTGCTGAACTTGGCTGTCTCATCTATTGTAGATATGGTTGTTGGCGGAGAAGTTGAAAGATCACCTCGTGTGTTAAGTTTCGTCGTCATGTCTATAAGTTGTTTGTTTCTCAGATCAACTAACAAATGAAAATGGTTTAAGAAATCAGCACCAATAATAGCAACTTCGACATTAGCGATGATAAATTGTCACCTAAATGATCTCCGTAAACCTAGGTCAAATTCCATTGTGTTGTTGCCAAATGTGGTAATGAGAGTTCGGTTAGCTGCGTATAGTTGGAGCTCTCCTTGTGTTGTTTTGAATTTCACCAAATGCGGTGGCGCTACTGATACAACTGAGTCCGAGTCAACCATGATTTGCGATCGACGACAAAAAGACGTTCACTATTTATGAGTGGTTGTTTTTTTGCTACTGATGAATCACTGGTTATGTGGTCAAGTTGTTTGCTACTGCCGTCAATCAGTGTGTATGACGACAGCTTTTTTAGTTTAAAGGTGCCCATCGTGAGCAGCTTGGCTTGCACTTGGTGGCAGCGCCCCCAAAGTTGGTGTGATAGTAACACAATTTGCCATGACGTCGCTGTTGACCGTTGACATAGCTTACAGTTTTCGGTGAGCGCGATCGAGAACCGTTGCGACTCGTGATTGGTTTCCTGAGTTGGCTAACTTCAACTTGCAGCTTTTTACAGTTGTTGAACAGCTGTGTACAAATCATTATGTGCTGCATTAACTGCATTATGTGCAGTTGTCGAGTCGTGCTTAGCCTGTGGCGATACTTCACACATGTACATTGCGTTTGTTGTTGACGCCTCCTGCATCTTATCAGCTAACTTGGCAAGTTTATTTAGATCATCCTCTTCCCAAATTGCCAATACCGGACGAATCGATTTGGGCATTTCGCTGAGAAAAAGCGTACGAATGATATTTCCGACGGCTTCATACCCGTAGTATCTCCTCCTTGTAGTAGGCGCCGCAACTTGGATTCGGCTGATTCCGCAAATTTCCCCAACAAACGCGCCTTGAGTGTGTCATATTTATTGTTCGTTGGGGGATTTGTAATTAGATCTTCAGCAACCATCACAATGTCTTCATCTAAATTTACTGCCACCCAATCGAATTTATCTGTGTGTTCTCGAATATTATTTAAACGAAAGACTCGTTCCAGTTGCGCGAACCATACTGATGGGTTGGTTCTATTGAAGTTCGGGGCTCTCACATTGTGTCTCATGTTCATTTCAGTGGAGTCTACTTGTGGATTTACAGTTTGTTCTGCATTTACAGCCATGTTGTCGTGTGCCTGTCTGGAAAGCAGCTTGCTCGTGTACTCTTGCATAAGATGCACTGCTTTGTAGTGTTTTTGCTTGATTTTCCAACGAAGTCACCACCTTAGCTGTTCCAAGTACTCTTGTTCTGCAACTTGTGATGACGATGTGCGTGTTGGATAAGCCCGTTAATAGTTTTAGTGAATGTTGTTTAGCATTTCTAAAACTAATGTTACTTTGCCCTTTTTTTCTTTTTTTTTTAAAAAAATTAGTTCTGTAAGTTTTTTTACTTTGCGCGTCGGGGTCACCACTTTAGTCGTTTCTTTTGACTATTTTATTTAAAATACACTATTATACAAAACTATTTTCTTCAAACTACAAAATAATACAACTTTACTCTAGGAAAATTAACCATCAACTATTTACATGTGCTTTTATTTTTTAAACATTGCCAGGTGTATTTTTTCTTCAATAATGACAATTGGATATTTTCTTGGTTGCCGTATTGGTTGTACTGTCGCCACAAATATATTATGAGAAGATTATAAATCAATATAATCAATAAACATATGTCAGATTTAGTGAAGTGTGTAAAAAAAAAGCCTCCGACTGAATACAAGTAAAACGCAACCAATGTTTCATACAATGGCTGAGCTAGACGTCGGCGAATTTTAATTGCGAGGCCTTTTGCATTACTTAGTTATAAAAGTAACTAATTTACATTTAATTTATCTTTTATTTTATTGGTAATCAAATTAAAAGTAACGCAAATTAAAAGAAATGAATTTTTCTACTTTTAGCCTCACTGAATTTTTTTAAAATTATATCATAATTTGCACCGCTGTTAGTTTCGCTTCAATTGATAAAATTGTCAACACAGATAGTCTTTCTTAGCAAATCCTACTTTGCAAATAGATTTGCAAATAGCAGAAGCTGTACTGACTGGAACTGTAATCATGATTCTGGTCACGATATAAACATTGGTATATACTTTCCCTAAATTATTTTCTTTAATATACCGGATGATTTGCTTTATATCGTTGATTGAGTCTAGTAAATTCAATTTTAAAAGCAGCAATCCCTCATACAATTCAAAAGGCTAAATGTCGCAGTTTTTACTTTCCCGAAGGATTATACCCAAAGCATTACAATGCTTGAGAAGAACTTCATTGGATAGTTGCAATGTATTTCTTGCTGACACAACCCCAGAATTGTATGCCATAACTCCAAGCCGGCTTCAGTATTTGTTTATAGACCATTAGTTTGTTGTGGATTGCCAGTTTAGAGCGCCTGCCAATGAGGTGGTAAAATTTGTTTAGTTTTAGGTCAAGCTCTTCTCGTTTTTTCTTAACATGCGCTTTCCAGCGCAGCTTAGCGTCGAGCGTAATGCCCAGATATTTGGCTTCGTTGGCGTGTGGAATTTTTGTGACATCGATATGAATTGGCATATGGTTATAATTTCTCAATGAGAAGACTATATGTACTGATTTTTCCTTATTTAGCTTGATTCTTCATTTTTTTGCCCATGAAGCAATTTGATTGACTGTGTGTTGCAGATTAGCCGTCGCGTCTTCCATATTGTTTTCGATTGCTAGAACCGCAGTATCGTCTGCAAATGTTGCTGTAACTAGTTCGTTTGCAGAGGGTAAGTCGTGTGTATACAGGAGATATAGAATGGGCCCAAGAATGCTCCCCTGCGGGACGCCTGCGCTAATCTTCTTTAGTGCTGAATGTGCATCTTCATATTTAACACTGAAGTACCTGTCGTTTAGATACGATGATAGCAGCTTACAGTATTGTATAGGCAATAATGTCTTAAATTTGTGAAGTAATCCTTCATGCCAAACCTTATCGAAGGCTTGTAATACATCTAAGAACACGACACAACACACTTTCTTCTCTTGCATCGCCGATTCAATAGCATTTACGACTACATGTACTTGGTCGATGGTTGAGTGGTATTTTCTGAAGCCGACTTGATGATCAGGAATTAAGCGTCTTCTCTCGATTATTGGTAATAAACGCGCTAGAAGTAGTTTTTCAAAAAGCTTCGATGGCAATAGATGTATTGGCCTATATGAGGATACATCATTGGGAGACTTCCTCGGTTTGGGTATCATAATTACCTCAGCAAATTTCCAAAAAATGGGTACATGTTTCAAACGGGGCACGAATTGATTAAATCGCATAGGTAGATGATGCAGTTATTGGGTAAGTTCCGAAGAACTTCAACCGTTATTAAGTCAAAACCGGATGATTTTTTGAGTTTCATTTTTAAAATTTGTTTACTCACTTCATCCGTAGTGACTGGAACAATTGCAGTGTCGCCTTCGGGCCAATTTGTACTTGGTCCAATAAGAACTTGGCCTTCATTTGGACTGAAGGTCTTCTCTAGATGTTCAGCAAACAGGTTCGCCTTTTGAGTATTTGTTTTAGCCAACTGAGTTTCGTTTATTTTCACTGGTGCAGACTGCTCCATTGGTCTGTTAAATGATTTAGCAGCTTTCCACAGAGAGTATTCATTATTTTTGTCTGCCGTGAGGCCCATCAGGAAACTATTAAAGGTATTATTTTTGTATGATTTGATGGGTGTGTGTAACTTTTTAGTTGCTCGGTTTAGTTGCGATTTAATTAACGGACATCTAGTTGCTTGCCAACGTTTTCGCAATTTTCGCTTCTCCGTAATCTTTTTTGTGATTAAGGGTGGGTATTTTTTACCATGTAGAGTTTGGAGTTTTGGTGTTGGTGTAGTGTTCCACGCTGCCATCTGCATTTGCTGAGTGAAATGAAGTACTGCGTCATCTAGTTGCTCGCTGTTAACAATATGATCAAACTTGTGCAAATGTACAAGCTAAAGCTGAAAATATTTCCAGTCGGTAAATGTATTTGCTAACTTGGGTGTGTTCTGGTTTATTGTTGGATTTTGTGAAACCATCATCAGCACTGGTGAGTGGTCAGAGCTAAAGTCGAAGCCTTCTGAGATGGTTAGGTGAGATGCTGGAATGTTTTTGTAGACAAAGAAGTCGATTAGGTCTGCAACTTTGCTAGTATCCGACGGCGAGTACGTTGGATTACCAGTTGAAATTGAATTGCAAGCTGCGAGTTGCATGGCTTTGTACATTTCTCTTCCTTTCGTTGTAGTAAATCTTGAGCCCCAAAACGTATTTTTTGTGTTGAAGTCTCCTCCAATTATGTAATGGCCTTGAAACCGGTTAAAAAGAGATAAGTAGTCTGCGCACTTAAACTGAGTCCTGGGAGGACTATATAATGCAGTTACGACCAGCGGCTGATTAAAGGTTTCCACGGAAACAGAAGTAGCTTGAAATTCAATTGTGCTATATTGTTCTAGTAAGTGATGTTTTATCGAGTTTCTAATTATGACAGCGCTGCCACCCCTAGCGCAATTATCGGGATGTATGGTATGGTTAGTAAAATAACTGCTTAGTTAAATAAGTTACAGCGACTTCGAGTTCATTTTTATGTTTTGTTAAGCCATTCGCATTCCATAAGAATAGTTTCAAACGATTAGTCACAATCTTTAAATACCTCTTCTTGTAGATTAAGTTTTGTTAAGATAACTGACAATGCGTTGTTGCTTTGTGATTCAGTACTTTGAATGGGTCCCTTTACAGTTTGGGCGTAAGTGACTGTTCTAACACTAGTAGGTCCAGTAATTTTGGATTTACTTTTTGTTACAGCAACTTGATTATTTTCGTCAGTCTTAGTTTCGTCAGCTTTGTTTTTTAATTTTATTTTTTGTAATTCTTTAGCGACTATACAACCACGATAGTTCGCTGGATGCGGTTCGTCACAGTTGCAGCATTTAGGCTTATCAGACAGTGTCTTTTGGCACTCCGAAGTTAAATGTTTACCAGCGCATTTAACACATCGTGGAGGTTTTCCACAGAAATTTTTTGTGTGACCGAACGATGACATTTTTTGCATTGAGGAATTAAGTTTGACGGTTTGATGGGTTCAATCTTTACAATTGTGTTAAGAATACTTTTTATCTCATACATTTTCTTCACATCTTCGGTTGAGTCAAATGTCAAAAGGAACATATCAAGCGGTTCTTTAGTCTTCCATTTGAGTTTGTTTATCGCACCGATTGCTTTTAAACCTTGGTTGTTTAAGTCATTTATAATCGATTCTTGATCACACGAATGGTGAAGATTTTTTACTATAATTTTTATTGGCCTAGTTTGCTTGTCTTCGTATCTGAACCAGGAAATATTTTCGTGAGTTAAGAGTTTTGTAACAGATCTATAGTCAAAAGAGTCAAAAATAGATACTCTGTATGAACCATTATTTATAAGTCTCACAAAAAACTTGTTTTTTATAGTTGCAATAAGCTGGGCATGCAATTTTTTAAAATCATTTATCCCATTGATAACAATAGGAGGAGGTCGAGCAATTTTATTAGGGGCAGCTTGTCCTTTTTGGCAAGTATTTCTTTCAACAGTAGGTCTACTTTGACTAGCTACTTCTGGAGAGGATTCGGCCTTACGTTTTTTAGTTGGTCTTTTCTTTTTTAAGATCCAGTCTGTCTCTCTGGCAAGTTCCTCCTCATCGGTTACATATTTTGCAATGTTATGAGTTGTTTCTGGTACGTTTTTAAAAGATTTTAATTTTTCGTTTTCACTTCTCAGTGCAGTTAACTCATTGGATAATAATAAATATAAATTTTCAAGCTTTTTAATTTTATTCTGAAGTTCTGTATTTTCCTTTTCAAGTTTGATCATTTTTCTTTATTTCCACCACCGGGAGGTGGGGTATTAGCATCAGTCATACTAATTTTAAATTAATACAATTTTTAGCGCGTATATTTATACTAATAATATAAATTTAAATTTAAATTTTTAATACACTATTTTGACAACCATTTCTCCACCCAAAAGAAATGAGATTGAAGTTGGTTTTAAGCTAACACAACGTTTTTGTTTCGACATAAAATTGTAGTATTATCGGCAAACGATGTGGTGTCAAATAAATTACTTATTGGGATATCTAATGTGTGAAGTACATACAAGATAGGACCAAGAAGACTTCCTTGTGGAACTCTAGATTCTTTTGGGAAATTAATAAAAGTAAATGATTTATATTTTAATTTAAAGTACCTGTTTTGTATATGGGTCATTCTTTTACAACTCGGACACCTTTTTGACCTCATGATCTCCGATTTGACTGAAATCTTTTTTATGAGCTCCTTTCATAAAATAAGAAGACCCGTATCTCGGGAAAAAATTTTGTGATTTTTTTTCTAGGAGATATGGACCCATGGGATTTTGAGAACTGGTATAGTAGACACATTTTCAAATGGCTATATCTCAAGTTCTATAAAAGGTAGAAACATGAAATTTACAGCGTTTCAAAGATAATTGATTGGACTTTTATAAAATTGTTTAAACAATTAAAATTGTTTATATTTAAGTACTAATATTAACTATTAAATTTCAAAAAAAAATTTTTCTTAAAATATATCCCCTGGGATTCCAAATCGGAGTTCATTAGGTCATTTTTTGCCAAAATCCGTCCGGTTTGTAAAAGAATGACCCATATACGATTCTAAAACTAAGTGGACGTTTATAGGTAACAGATTGCGTATCTTGTATATGAGCCCATTATATTATACTTTGATAAATGCAAATAAATGTCCTCATAATGGAAACTCATGATTTCTTGTTGTAAGATTTGTTTCGAATACCTCTTTTACGTAATCCATTGCGTTAAATTTATCTTCATCGCTTCGCGTGCGATGTTGATAGAAACGGATTCTGTAGGGAACTTATACCTTTACTATCATTCCATACGAATACATGTTTTTTGGCATTTGCACATAGGTTTTGAATAAAATTATATTGCCTGGCTTTGGTGTCCATGCTTAATGCAGTTCTAAGTCTCCTTTGGGTATCTTTGAATAAGGCTTTCGTTGACATACATTTTACCATTCACGCTTTAACTTGCCTTTTGTAAATGTTCTATGTATAAATACTTTATTGCATATGTAAATTTGTTGTCTTTAGGGGTTGTTGTGAATCAATACACAACAGACTTCGATTATGCCAATATTGCACGCCAATATGCAGGCATTATGCAACCAGTCAATGCACCTTTACCAAAGTCCAACCTACAATGACATATGTTGAGCCAATGACTTATGAAAGCACTAGAAGTGGATAAAACACTGGACTACCACATCATGATCCTACTGTCCGGATCATGTCAGTAGTAGAGTGGTTGTGCAAGCTCTGATAAAGGGTTGTTCGAAACGCGTTGAGTGGCTATGTTGCTGTAGAAGTGTAATCACGGCATCTGGATATGTGAAATAAAAGACATCGTTGCAATATATA
>NC_051846.1:97220336-97243913 GCF_002237135.1 Teleopsis dalmanni | reverse complement strand
TACGTTGCATAGAGGTCCAAGCATAAAACGAAATTTATTTGATGTTTGCCATCGCTTTTGTATACATAAATATATATTCTCTGCAGATATAGTAAATATGTTTCGCCAGATTTGAGTGTCAGAAAATCATTGAAATTCCAAAATTAACTAAACGACAAGTATTGTCAGACGTATCACGGATTTTTGATCCATTGGGCCTTTTTGCTCCTGTTATTGTTCAATTCAAGATCTTTTTCCAAAAATTATGACTCCCCATCTCCCTTCTTATCTCGCTGAAATTAGGCTAAAATGTCGTAAAGACTTAAATAATGTTGCAAAATTGTCATTGCCAAGATGGGTGTGTAACTCTCTTAATTACATTGAGTACATGGATTTTCGGATGCTTCCACAAAAGCATATTCTGCAATCGTTTATTGTCGATTCCAGAATAAGGATGGGGATATAAGGACATCTCTTGTTGCTGCAAAAACACATGTGGCGCCGTTGAAACAAATTTCTTTGCCGCGACTAGAGTTATGTGGCCCTCTTTTATTAACGAAACTGTTAAGTTCAATAACAAAGGCATTGCCTCACAAGGAAATCAACGTAAACGCATGGTGTGACTACTGTGGTTTTAACGTGGTTATCGCAACCACCAATCAAATTAAAAACATTTGTCGCGAATCGCACGGCAGAAATATTAGAAACTCATCCCCGAAGTAGCTGGTGTTGTGAGTTAAATATTTATTTTATTTAATTTCACGGTTTTTCCCGTTTTTCCGTTATATATATATGTAGTGTGTACGATCTTAAGTGATCGTACATATTCGTAAAAGAAGGCAAGGTTGTTTGCAACTTGACGGTTGTTGACTAGAACCAAAACATCAGTTTGTCAGTTCGACGATAAGAAATGCTGATTTTTGGTATTTGGTTAATAATTGGTGTCATGATGTAAGTGACTTTGAAAATATTAAATGCGGAAAAATTGCAAAAATATGAGGGGCATTCTTGTAATAATGAAAACTTTGCGAATTTAGCAAAGTGTATTATGAAATTGTGTAAAAACCTAAGTGGGGTAATTGGGGCATTTTTAAGGTCAGGTATTGCAGCAAGTTTAGGTATATAAGATAAAATTTGTAACACTAGAAGGCAGTCGCTTTTGGGAGTCGTTTGAGAGTCGCTTAAAGAAGTGAGTGTGCTCTCTAAAGAGCCGTTGGACTCTGCAGACCAGGGTGTTGTATTCAGAAACGCTGTCAAAATTTATAACAGGTTTATACCCTCTATAACAGCATTTTAAGCAAAATTTTTGATTGTGTAGTAATTTTTATTGGGTGAATTACAATTAAATATGGATGCTATAAGCATAATTAAAGAAATATTGGTGAGTATTTAATTTAATTTTTTTTATATAATTAAAAACGAAATTATTGTGTAGATTTTTTAAATGGAATAGCCAAAAAAAATTGCCGCCATTTAAAAATATATAAACAACGTAGAGATCCGTTTATGCTGCGTGATGATGAATTTCAACTGAGGTACCGATTTTCAAAAAAGGGCGTAGAAAAAATAATTGACTTGGTGAAACAGGACTTAACGTTTGATAGTAGCTTTGCGATGTTGGAGTCGTGGAGAAGTAACTAATCTTTTTCAAATACTTTTACACACTAAAAGCTTTTAATATAAAAGGTACAAGACTGTGATTAAAATGCCAGAATCATTGATAGACGAGGAAACAAATATGAAAAGCTTCAAACGCATAAAAAATTTTCCAAAAGTGATTGGTGCAATTGATTGCACTCACATAAAAATTAAAAAAGTGGGTGGAAACATTTATTATATAAATATTACATAAATCGGAAAGGGTTTTATTCATTAAACGAACAAGTGCGTATTTTTAGTACCTTTAAAATATTTACTTACATTAAGAAATAAATTATATTTTGTAAGTGATATCACTTCGTTCAATAATGTGTGTGACTAACTAATTAAAACACATTTTTTTGCCAAAATTCGTTTTTATTCATCAACATAATCCCCTTTCAGGGAGATACAATCATTTCATTTTTCTTTGCCTTCAAAATAGGCGTTAGTTTAGGCGATTACTTCATCATTTGAGCCAAATCTCTTACCACGGAGCATCTTTTTGAGGTCTGCGAAGAGCCAGTAGTCGCTGAGGGACAGATCTGGAGAATACGGTGGGTGCGGCAGCAATTCGTAGCTCAATTTGTTTAATTTTGCCATCGTTTTCATCGACTTGTGACACGGTGAATTGTCTTGGTGGAACAAAACTGTTTTTTTCGCCATATGAGGCCGTTTCTTTGCGATTTCGTCTCCAAACGCTCCAATAACGCTATATAATAGTCGCTGTTGATGGTCTTCCCCATCTGGAGATGGTCGATGAATATTATTCCATGCGTATCCCAAAATACAGACGCCATAACCTTGCCAGCCAACTGCTGCGTCTTTTGTCGCTTTGGGCGGCTTTCACCGGCTGCATGCCACTCAGCAGACCGCCGATTTGACTCTGGAGTGAAATGGTAGATCCATGTTTCATCCATCGTGATGTACCGATGCAAAAACTCTGACTTATTGCGCGTAAACATGTCCAAACAGCTCTTTGAATCATCGATTCGTTGTTGTTTTTGCTCCGGTGTGAGCGAACGCGGCACCCATTTGGAAAACACCTTTTTCATACCCAAATGTTCGTGTATTATGGTGTGTACACTGCTTGCTGATATCTGTACAATGTCAGCAATCTCCCTCACATTCACTTTACGGTCGGACATAATGATTTTCAGTGTTTTTTCAACGTTTTCCGGAATAACAGCGTCATTTGGCCGTCCAGTAGATGGAATGTCATCGGTGTCTGTTCGACCACGTTTGAATTCGGCATACCAATAACAAATGCTTCTTTTTGATGGAGCAGAGTCCAAATAATGTTTTTCAAGCCATTCCTGGCATTGAACAGTATTTTTTTTCATTAAAAAACAATGATAAATCAGCACACGGAATTGCTTTGAATTAATTTTTGTTTTGAAAACTCAAAAGTAGCGTCACTTAAAGCACTGTAACTTGTAAACAAATGATCGGATTAACATATGATTTTAACAGTAAGCCTAAAAAGGTTGCCACTTTTGAAAAAAAATATTTATTTAGTATTAGTGCCGCCATCTATGTGTATACAAATATACAATATAAAATATACAATATAGACGCAAGATGGAGAGGTAGTACGCACGACTGCCGGATTTTCAATGAGCCAATTCTTAAAGAACAGTTAGAGGCAGGTAAATTCAAAGGGCGCTTGGTTGGCGATTCAGGATACAAACTTTAACCATACCTATTCACTGCAATACTGAAACCACAAAACGCAAAAGAAGAACGATACAATGCTGCACACATCACCACCAGAAATACAATTGAAAGATGCTTTGGCGTGTGGAAGCAAAGATTTTGTTGTCTTCTAGATGGGTTGAATATATCATTGGAGAATGCGAAAACAGTTATAGTCGCACTTGCAGTATTGCACAATCTTGCAATTATTTACAATGAAAATGACTCCAAAATACCTTATAATGACAATTTTTCTGCGTCTATCAACTATCAACTTTAGTTCCTTATCTAACTGTGAAGAAATATATGATGATAATTCAACAAATCGAAAGAAACCTAATGTTATATTAAAAACATTTATTGAAAAAAACTTTTAATTAAATTGCAAATTAAATAACGATTTATTAATCATAAACAAATCTTTTAACTTTTATTTTTCTGCTGCATTAATTCATATTTCTCACAGTGTTGTAAAATGTTTTGTTTTTAACAGTAATTTTATTAACATTTGTATTATATTTATCAAAGGTTTATAATTCGTTTATGAATAGTGTGCATTATAAGGCCATTATAAAGTTAAAATACATTTTAACTAAAATTGTATTTAAAAAGCATTTTAAGAAATTTTTATGAATAAGGCCGATATTGTTTAAAATATTTGAATAAAAACATTTTTTTATTTGAGTATATATTGAGAATGGCAACTAGAAATTGTTTTGCCAATAACAAATAACAATAATAATTATTGTTATATTCTTAAGTAACAAAAAGAAATAAACTTTTGTCAATTTTAAAACGAATTATCGCAGTGTTTTTTTTTTTTGTGTTTCACATCTGAAACACAACATTTTTGGCGCAGCCGGTACACGTCGTTTTTATAATCGTTAGAATATAAAACGTGCAACGTGAGACAGCAACGTCACCTACGACCTCAACAATATCAACTGAGAATATAATATTTGTTTTGTAGAAAAAGTGACATCATCATCACTGAAAAAACCATAACACTGGAGACATGTTAAATCTACGGAAAATCCAGCTGATTGCGCGTCTCGGGGCATGATGGCTCACGAATTATTAGACTTTGAACTATGGTGGACGGGGCCTCCCTGGCTAGCGAACGTAACTACTGGTAAGTCTTTGTATAATAACGATGATAATTTCCTCATATATTTAGAAGATGTAACCGCTGAAATGAAGTGTACCAAGATAAACCTAGCCTCTATGGAAGTAGAGAGGGATAATAGTTTAGAAGCGCTGGTAAAAAGAGTCTCAACATGGAAGAAATTGTTGCGAGTTGTATCATACATCGTACGGTTTCGTAGGAAAACGCACGCCCAATATGGTAAGCAAGAGCGTGAGCAATCTACCTTTTATAAATTAAGTGAAGCTCGACTAATTTGCTTAAGACTTGTACAAACCTGCTGCAACGAAGATTTGCTGCAATTAAGAAATAACAGAGAGTTTAACAGAAGATCTACCTTACTCAAACTTGCCCCATTCATTGATGATACCGGACTTTTACCTATCCGTGGAAGAAGTCCAGTAGTCCGCCAGAACTACTGGATTTTTGGAGCACGAAATTTAATAAGAAGGTTAACTCATAAATCTCTCAAATGCTTTCGTCAACGCCAGCTAACAACACAACAGTTCATGGCTGATCTACCAGCAGTGCGGTTTCGACAATCACATCCCTTTGAAAATACTGGGTACGATTGCGCTGGACCCTTCACACTGAAATTATATAGCGGAAGAAATGCACGTGAATTCTCGCCCATAGGCGCTACATCAGACCCGGATACTAATTATCTTTCTCCTTCTCATTTTTTGATTGGTCGTTCGTACACGTTGGTTCCAGAAGGCGATCTAAGTCATGTAAACGTCAACCAATTAGACTACTGGCAGCGCATACAAAATATACTTCAAGGATTTTGGCGTATATGGCATATAGCTATGGGCAACATAGTGGTCATTAAGGAATCGAACATGCCACCAGCAAAGTGGCTCATGGCAAAGGTAACTGAAATACATCCTGGTTCAGATGGGTCGTTTTCGAGTCGTAAAACTTCACACTGTCCACGGGGAAATAACGCGACCCATTACGAAGGTTGTTGTTTTACCTATATTCTGAAACGCTGTTTCAAGCTCTCCCGGGATGTTCGTAAACCAAATACACAGTACATTGGGATTGCACCTTTTTGAACATTTGTTCAAAAAAAGTGAAATGCATTGAACCCCACCCTTTTGTAGAGACACTTTTTGTTTGGTTGTTATTCGTAGTAGTTCGGTGTGTGCACGTGGGTTCTTTTATTTGTTACAATTGTAAAACTTGAAAATTTAATAAAATGTATTCTTAATCATTTAATATTAAATTGAAAATTAAATAAAGTGTATTCTTAATCAAAAATTGGTCCTTCGAGCCGGATTATATTTGAATCATATTTAAACCCTATTTCGTTATGGCAGAGTAAATGAAGAGATTAATGCACGTGCGTGGATGCCTTAAGGGCGCAATTACTCGAGCACTTGCTTACGCAACCAGTCCTCCAGAAAAGGTGTCCTATGTTGAAATCATAACTAGGACTGACAAACTAGAAGATATTTGGCAGCAGTTTATTAGTATAACGGATGAGATGTACGCGTTTCGAAATGTTCCTGACTACGTCGACCCCGATTCCGATTTCGCTACATATGACAAGAAGTACCTGTCCACTCAAAGTTGCATGCTTGCGTTGAAACGGGGCCTTGTACCAAATGTGCGACCTAAGGATGATGATGATTTCATGTATAAGCTAGTGGAACAGCAAGCATCATTTTTAAAAGAAATTTCATTCACTTCTAATGTTTCAATATTTCAGGGAAATGAGTTACCTTAAATTAACATTCTACACTTCTCAGGAAAACATACAGATTGGTCATCATTAAAAGATTTATTCACCAGCTCTATTGACTCAAAGCAGAATCTTTCTTGTACGCAAAAATTTCACTACTTGAAATCTCTATTGAAGGATTGTTAATAAGCCATGAAAGGCATTAATAAATGCAACCCTGGGTGCAGGGTTGTGATGATAGCTTAAGAAATGACAAGTAACAAATGTCAAAAACAAATGTCAAGCGAGCAGTCGTCTACATTGTGCCGCCGGAGCAACAGCAACTTTTTAACACGCATACCGCCACACATCACCACACCACGCCATAAAACACAACACACATAATATACACAACATATTAAATAAACTATATTAAACTATATCAACTATATTAAATAAAATATTACGTAAAACTTAAAACTAAATTATTGCCTATCGCCTAATAAGGATAAAGCTGCTGCTCTTATCAAACATATTCCAGTCATGAAAGCTGCTTACAGTACAGCGGGGACACGCCTACTGAAGCGTTTTGATCGCCCTAAGCACATCGTCACGGCATTTATTGAAAACTTTATGGCGCTTCCATCAACATCACAGGAAAATTGTGCAATTTTGAGGCGAATTTCTGATGGTGCAAACGAAACAATTAGGGGCCTCGACGCAGTAGGCCAAACCAATAGTGATTGTTGGCTTATCCATTTGTTATTATCGAAATTTCACCCTGAATCTCCTCACAAATGGTTACATGAAAGTAGAGAGGATGCTTCGCCGTCAATCTCTGAATTTTTTGAATTTTTGGATTCTCGCTGTGAAGAATTAGAGTTAACACAGTATAAATCTAATTCAAATTTAAAGCCTCAGGACAAATCAAAATCATCTCTCGTTTCTGTCGACAAAGGGTTACAAAAATGTGTCAAATGTAATTCAACTGAGCACAATATACCTAAATGTAATGCATTTCTATCGATGTCTATCGATGACCACCGCGAGTTTGTGAAAACTCACTAGCTATGTTTCAATTGTCTCAGATCGGTATATTCATTAGACACATGTAATTTCAAATTCCGATGCAGAGAATTAACTAAACGACAAGTATTGTCAGACGTATCACGGATTTTTGATCCATTGGGCCTTTTTGCTCCTGTTATTGTTCAATTCAAGATCTTTTTCCAAAAATTATGACTCCCCATCTCCCTTCTTATCTCGCTGAAATTAGGCTAAAATGTCGTAAAGACTTAAATAATGTTGCAAAATTGTCATTGCCAAGATGGGTGTGTAACTCTCTTAATTACATTGAGTACATGGATTTTCGGATGCTTCCACAAAAGCATATTCTGCAACCGTTTATTGTTGATTCCAGAATAAGGATGGGGATATAAGGACATCTCTTGTTGCTGCAAAAACACATGTGGCGCCGTTGAAACAAATTTCTTTGCCGCGACTAGAGTTATGTGGCACTCTTTTATTAACGAAACTGTTAAGTTCAATAACAAAGGCATTGCCTCACAAGGAAATCAACGTAAACGCATGGTGTGACTACTGTGGTTTTAACGTGGTTATCGCAACCACCAATCAAATTAAAAACATTTGTCGCGAATCGCACGGCAGAAATATTAGAAACTCATCCCCGAAGTAGCTGGTGTTGTGAGTTAAATATTTATTTTATTTAATTTCACGGTTTTTGCTGTTTTTCCGTTATATATATATGTAGTGTGTACGATCTTAAGTGATCGTACATATTCGTAAAAGAAGGCAAGGTTGTTTGCAACTTGACGGTTGTTGACTAGAACCAAAACATCAGTTTGTCAGTTCGACGATAAGAAATGCTGATTTTTGGTATTTGGTTAATAATTGGTGTCATGATGTAAGTGACTTTGAAAATATTAAATGCGAAAAATTGCAAAAATATGAGGGGCATTCTTGTAATAATGAAAACTTTGCGAATTTAGCAAAGTGTATTATGAAATTGTGTAAAAACCTATGTGGGGTAATTGGGGCATTTTTAAGGTCAGGTATTGCAGCAAGTTTAGGTATATAAGATAAAATTTGTAACACTAGAAGGCAGTCGCTTTTGGGAGTCGTTTGAGAGTCGCTTAAAGAAGTGAGTGTGCTCTCTAAAGAGCCGTTGGACTCTGCAGACCAGGGTGTTGTATTCAGAAACGCTGTCAAAATTTATAACAGGTTTATACCCTCTATAACAGCATTTTAAGCAAAATTTTTGATTGTGTAGTAATTTTTATTGGGTGAATTACAATTAAATATGGATGCTATAAGCATAATTAAAGAAATATTGGTGAGTATTTAATTTAATTTTTTTTATATAATTAAAAACGAAATTATTGTGTAGATTTTTTAAATGGAATAGCCAAAAAAAATTGCCGCCATTTAAAAATATATAAACAACGTAGAGATCCGTTTATGCTGCGTGATGATGAATTTCAACTGAGGTACCGATTTTCAAAAAAGGGCGTAGAAAAAATAATTGACTTGGTGAAACAGGACTTAACGTTTGATAGTAGCTTTGCGATGTTGGAGTCGTGGAGAAGTAACTAATCTTTTTCAAATACTTTTACACACTAAAAGCTTTTAATATAAAAGGTACAAGACTGTGATTAAAATGCCAGAATCATTGATAGACGAGGAAACAAATATGAAAAGCTTCAAACGCATAAAAAATTTTCCAAAAGTGATTGGTGCAATTGATTGCACTCACATAAAAATTAAAAAAGTGGGTGGAAACATTTATTATATAAATATTACATAAATCGGAAAGGGTTTTATTCATTAAACGAACAAGTGCGTATTTTTAGTACCTTTAAAATATTTACTTACATTAAGAAATAAATTATATTTTGTAAGTGATATCACTTCGTTCAATAATGTGTGTGACTAACTAATTAAAACACATTTTTTTGCCAAAATTCGTTTTTATTCATCAACATAATCCCCTTTCAGGGAGATACAATCATTTCATTTTTCTTTGCCTTCAAAATAGGCGTTAGTTTAGGCGATTACTTCATCATTTGAGCCAAATCTCTTACCACGGAGCATCTTTTTGAGGTCTGCGAAGAGCCAGTAGTCGCTGAGGGACAGATCTGGAGAATACGGTGGGTGCGGCAGCAATTCGTAGCTCAATTTGTTTAATTTTGCCATCGTTTTCATCGACTTGTGACACGGTGAATTGTCTTGGTGGAACAAAACTGTTTTTTTCGCCATATGAGGCCGTTTCTTTGCGATTTCGTCTCCAAACGCTCCAATAACGCTATATAATAGTCGCTGTTGATGGTCTTCCCCATCTGGAGATGGTCGATGAATATTATTCCATGCGTATCCCAAAATACAGACGCCATAACCTTGCCAGCCAACTGCTGCGTCTTTTGTCGCTTTGGGCGGCTTTCACCGGCTGCATGCCACTCAGCAGACCGCCGATTTGACTCTGGAGTGAAATGGTAGATCCATGTTTCATCCATCGTGATGTACCGATGCAAAAACTCTGACTTATTGCGCGTAAACATGTCCAAACAGCTCTTTGAATCATCGATTCGTTGTTGTTTTTGCTCCGGTGTGAGCGAACGCGGCACCCATTTGGAAAACACCTTTTTCATACCCAAATGTTCGTGTATTATGGTGTGTACACTGCTTGCTGATATCTGTACAATGTCAGCAATCTCCCTCACATTCACTTTACGGTCGGACATAATGATTTTCAGTGTTTTTTCAACGTTTTCCGGAATAACAGCGTCATTTGGCCGTCCAGTAGATGGAATGTCATCGGTGTCTGTTCGACCACGTTTGAATTCGGCATACCAATAACAAATGCTTCTTTTTGATGGAGCAGAGTCCAAATAATGTTTTTCAAGCCATTCCTGGCATTGAACAGTATTTTTTTTCATTAAAAAACAATGATAAATCAGCACACGGAATTGCTTTGAATTAATTTTTGTTTTGAAAACTCAAAAGTAGCGTCACTTAAAGCACTGTAACTTGTAAACAAATGATCGGATTAACATATGATTTTGACAGTAAGCCTAAAAAGGTTGCCACTTTTGAAAAAAAATATTTATTTAGTATTAGTGCCGCCATCTATGTGTATACAAATATACAATATAAAATATACAATATAGACGCAAGATGGAGAGGTAGTACGCACGACTGCCGGATTTTCAATGAGCCAATTCTTAAAGAACAGTTAGAGGCAGGTAAATTCAAAGGGCGCTTGGTTGGCGATTCAGGATACAAACTTTAACCATACCTATTCACTGCAATACTGAAACCACAAAACGCAAAAGAAGAACGATACAATGCTGCACACATCACCACCAGAAATACAATTGAAAGATGCTTTGGCGTGTGGAAGCAAAGATTTTGTTGTCTTCTAGATGGGTTGAATATATCATTGGAGAATGCGAAAACAGTTATAGTCGCACTTGCAGTATTGCACAATCTTGCAATTATTTACAATGAAAATGACTCCAAAATACCTTATAATGACAATTTTTCTGCGTCTATCAACTATCAACTTTAGTTCCTTATCTAACTGTGAAGAAATATATGATGATAATTCAACAAATCGAAAGAAACCTAATGTTATATTAAAAACATTTATTGAAAAAAACTTTTAATTAAAGTGCAAATTAAATAACGATTTATTAATCATAAACAAATCTTTTAACTTTTATTTTTCTGCTGCATTAATTCATATTTCTCACAGTGTTGTAAAATGTTTTGTTTTTAACAGTAATTTTATTAACATTTGTATTATATTTATCAAAGGTTTATAATTCGTTTATGAATAGTGTGCATTATAAGGCCATTATAAAGTTAAAATACATTTTAACTAAAATTGTATTTAAAAAGCATTTTAAGAAATTTTTATGAATAAGGCCGATATTGTTTAAAATATTTGAATAAAAACATTTTTTTATTTGAGTATATATTGAGAATGGCAACTAGAAATTGTTTTGCCAATAACAAATAACAATAATAATTATTGTTATATTCTTAAGTAACAAAAAGAAATAAACTTTTGTCAATTTTAAAACGAATTATCGCAGTGTTTTTTTTTTTTGTGTTTCACATCTGAAACACAACATTTTTGGCGCAGCCGGTACACGTCGTTTTTATAATCGTTAGAATATAAAACGTGCAACGTGAGACAGCAACGTCACCTACGACCTCAACAATATCAACTGAGAATATAATATTTGTTTTGTAGAAAAAGTGACATCATCATCACTGAAAAAACCATAACACTGGAGACATGTTAAATCTACGGAAAATCCAGCTGATTGCGCGTCTCGGGGCATGATGGCTCACGAATTATTAGACTTTGAACTATGGTGGACGGGGCCTCCCTGGCTAGCGAACGTAACTACTGGTAAGTCTTTGTATAATAACGATGATAATTTTCTCATATATTTAGAAGATGTAACCGCTGAAATGAAGTGTACCAAGATAAACCTAGCCTCTATGGAAGTAGAGAGGGATAATAGTTTAGAAGCGCTGGTAAAAAGAGTCTCAACATGGAAGAAATTGTTGCGAGTTGTATCATACATCGTACGGTTTCGTAGGAAAACGCACGCCCAATATGGTAAGCAAGAGCGTGAGCAATCTACCTTTTATAAATTAAGTGAAGCTCGACTAATTTGCTTAAGACTTGTACAAACCTGCTGCAACGAAGATTTGCTGCAATTAAGAAATAACAGAGAGTTTAACAGAAGATCTACCTTACTCAAACTTGCCCCATTCATTGATGATACCGGACTTTTACCTATCCGTGGAAGAAGTCCAGTAGTCCGCCAGAACTACTGGATTTTTGGAGCACGAAATTTAATAAGAAGGTTAACTCATAAATCTCTCAAATGCTTTCGTCAACGCCAGCTAACAACACAACAGTTCATGGCTGATCTACCAGCAGTGCGGTTTCGACAATCACATCCCTTTGAAAATACTGGGTACGATTGCGCTGGACCCTTCACACTGAAATTATATAGCGGAAGAAATGCACGTGAATTCTCGCCCATAGGCGCTACATCAGACGGCCCGGATACTAATTATCTTTCTCCTTCTCATTTTTTGATTGGTCGTTCGTACACGTTGGTTCCAGAAGGCGATCTAAGTCATGTAAACGTCAACCAATTAGACTACTGGCAGCGCATACAAAATATACTTCAAGGATTTTGGCGTATATGGCATATAGCTATGGGCAACATAGTGGTCATTAAGGAATCGAACATGCCACCAGCAAAGTGGCTCATGGCAAAGGTAACTGAAATACATCCTGGTTCAGATGGGTCGTTTTCGAGTCGTAAAACTTCACACTGTCCACGGGGAAATAACGCGACCCATTACGAAGGTTGTTGTTTTACCTATATTCTGAAACGCTGTTTCAAGCTCTCCCGGGATGTTCGTAAACCAAATACACAGTACATTGGGATTGCACCTTTTTGAACATTTGTTCAAAAAAAGTGAAATGCATTGAACCCCACCCTTTTGTAGAGACACTTTTTGTTTGGTTGTTATTCGTAGTAGTTCGGTGTGTGCACGTGGGTTCTTTTATTTGTTACAATTGTAAAACTTGAAAATTTAATAAAATGTATTCTTAATCATTTAATATTAAATTGAAAATTAAATAAAGTGTATTCTTAATCAAAAATTGGTCCTTCGAGCCGGATTATATTTGAATCATATTTAAACCCTATTTCGTTATGGCAGAGTAAATGAAGAGATTAATGCACGTGCGTGGATGCCTTAAGGGCGCAATTACTCGAGCACTTGCTTACGCAACCAGTCCTCCAGAAAAGGTGTCCTATGTTGAAATCATAACTAGGACTGACAAACTAGAAGATATTTGGCAGCAGTTTATTAGTATAACGGATGAGATGTACGCGTTTCGAAATGTTCCTGACTACGTCGACCCCGATTCCGATTTCGCTACATATGACAAGAAGTACCTGTCCACTCAAAGTTGCATGCTTGCGTTGAAACGGGGCCTTGTACCAAATGTGCGACCTAAGGATGATGATGATTTCATGTATAAGCTAGTGGAACAGCAAGCATCATTTTTAAAAGAAATTTCATTCACTTCTAATGTTTCAATATTTCAGGGAAATGAGTTACCTTAAATTAACATTCTACACTTCTCAGGAAAACATACAGATTGGTCATCATTAAAAGATTTATTCACCAGCTCTATTGACTCAAAGCAGAATCTTTCTTGTACGCAAAAATTTCACTACTTGAAATCTCTATTGAAGGATTGTTAATAAGCCATGAAAGGCATTAATAAATGCAACCCTGGGTGCAGGGTTGTGATGATAGCTTAAGAAATGACAAGTAACAAATGTCAAAAACAAATGTCAAGCGAGCAGTCGTCTACATTGTGCCGCCGGAGCAACAGCAACTTTTTAACACGCATACCGCCACACATCACCACACCACGCCATAAAACACAACACACATAATATACACAACATATTAAATAAACTATATTAAACTATATCAACTATATTAAATAAAATATTACGTAAAACTTAAAACTAAATTATTGCCTATCGCCTAATAAGGATAAAGCTGCTGCTCTTATCAAACATATTCCAGTCATGAAAGCTGCTTACAGTACAGCGGGGACACGCCTACTGAAGCGTTTTGATCGCCCTAAGCACATCGTCACGGCATTTATTGAAAACTTTATGGCGCTTCCATCAACATCACAGGAAAATTGTGCAATTTTGAGGCGAATTTCTGATGGTGCAAACGAAACAATTAGGGGCCTCGACGCAGTAGGCCAAACCAATAGTGATTGTTGGCTTATCCATCTGTTATTATCGAAATTTCACCCTGAATCTCCTCACAAATGGATACATGAAAGTAGAGAGGATGCTTCGCCGTCAATCTCTGAATTTTTTGAATTTTTGGATTCTCGCTGTGAAGAATTAGAGTTAACACAGTAAAATCTAATTCAAATTTAAAGCCTAGGACAAATCAAAATCATCTCTCTTTTGCACAAGTTACAAAAATGTGTCAAATGTAATTCATTGAGCACAATATACCTAAATGTAATGCATTTCTATCGATGTCTATCGATGACCACCGCGAGTTTGTGAAAACTCACTAGCTATGTTTCAATTGTCTCAGATCGGTATATTCATTAGACACATGTAATTTCAAATTCCGATGCAGAGAATGCCATAAGCCCACCACACTCTTGTACACAAGTTGCAGGTTGATTTGCCAACAACAATTGCTTCATCAACATCCGGTGCGATAACGTGTGGCAAGCCATGGTCAATTGTTGCTAATGTTTCTCGTCCAGATATTTTGAATCCCACTACTTGTCTGGAATCTTCGCCAACAGTAATCACTCCAACTTGTCATCAAGGCAGTAGATGCCTGTTACCAACAGCATTTGTTGACGTTCGCAACACTCAAAATAGATATGTTACATGCAGTGTCCTTCTTGATAGTGCGTCGGAACTAAATTATATTTCGGAGCGATGTGCTTGGGCCCTTGGTCTACCTCGTTCACCTTCCCGTATTGCTGCGTCTGGAATTTCTTTTGTTATGGCCGAGACTGCACGTGGCTGTTGCACACTCTATATGAAATCAAAGGTTTTCCAGGACACATTAGATGTAAGTGTTTATGTCTTGAGCAAGATTATATCAGCAATTCCTACGTCACAAATCAATACTCCTACTATGGAGCAACTCAAGGACTTAAATCTTGCAGATCCATCTTTCAATTCTTCATCACTGATTGATATTTTGCTTGGTGTTGACCAAGTTTGGAAAATATTTACTTTTAATAAAATCTTCGACTTTTATTGCTGTATCGACAATATTCGGATGGGTGGTGACATCAGTTCAGGCATCCATGGATAACGTAGTATCGTCTCTTGTAACTACGATTGATATAGATCGCTCGATTCGAAAATTTTGCGAAATCGAAATTTGTGTTGCCATTAGACGCAGAAAACGTTCACGTAGAAACTCATTTTTTAAAAACGCACGCACGACACTCTGACGGCAAATATATTATTGAGCTTCCATTCAGGGAAAAAGGTATCAAATTCGGAAACACACTTCAAAGAGCCACATTAAGGTTTAATGCTGTTGAACGTCACTTACTGAGGGACAGTCACCTTCGTAAGCAATATATTAAGTTCATGCGTGAATATACTCGCCTGGGACACGTTCGGGAACTTAAGCCTGATGAGGTTGTTGCCAGTGATAGCCACAGTTTTTATATGCCGCATCATCCAGTAATTAGACCAAAATTTTGCGTTGTTTTTGATGGCTCTTTTCAAGATACTAGCGGAGTTTCACTTAACAGTACGTTGCATAGAGGTCCAAGCATAAAACGAAATTTATTTGATGTTTGCCATCGCTTTTGTATACATAAATATATATTCTCTGCAGATATAGTAAATATGTTTCGCCAGATTTGAGTGTCAGAAAATCATTGAAATTCCAAAATTAACTAAACGACAAGTATTGTCAGACGTATCACGGATTTTTGATCCATTGGGCCTTTTTGCTCCTGTTATTGTTCAATTCAAGATCTTTTTCCAAAAATTATGACTCCCCATCTCCCTTCTTATCTCGCTGAAATTAGGCTAAAATGTCGTAAAGACTTAAATAATGTTGCAAAATTGTCATTGCCAAGATGGGTGTGTAACTCTCTTAATTACATTGAGTACATGGATTTTCGAATGCTTCCACAAAAGCATATTCTGCAACCGTTTATTGTCGATTCCAGAATAAGGATGGGGATATAAGGACATCTCTTGTTGCTGCAAAAACACATGTGGCGCCGTTGAAACAAATTTCTTTGCCGCGACTAGAGTTATGTGGCCCTCTTTTATTAACGAAACTGTTAAGTTCAATAACAAAGGCATTGCCTCACAAGGAAATCAACGTAAACGCATGGTGTGACTACTGTGGTTTTAACGTGGTTATCGCAACCACCAATCAAATTAAAAACATTTGTCGCGAATCGCACGGCAGAAATATTAGAAACTCATCCCCGAAGTAGCTGGTGTTGTGAGTTAAATATTTATTTTATTTAATTTCACGGTTTTTGCCGTTTTTCCGTTATATATATATGTAGTGTGTACGATCTTAAGTGATCGTACATATTCGTAAAAGAAGGCAAGGTTGTTTGCAACTTGACGGTTGTTGACTAGAACCAAAACATCAGTTTGTCAGTTCGACGATAAGAAATGCTGATTTTTGGTATTTGGTTAATAATTGGTGTCATGATGTAAGTGACTTTGAAAATATTAAATGCGGAAAAATTGCAAAAATATGAGGGGCATTCTTGTAATAATGAAAACTTTGCGAATTTAGCAAAGTGTATTATGAAATTGTGTAAAAACCTAAGTGGGGTAATTGGGGCATTTTTAAGGTCAGGTATTGCAGCAAGTTTAGGTATATAAGATAAAATTTGTAACACTAGAAGGCAGTCGCTTTTGGGAGTCGTTTGAGAGTCGCTTAAAGAAGTGAGTGTGCTCTCTAAAGAGCCGTTGGACTCTGCAGACCAGGGTGTTGTATTCAGAAACGCTGTCAAAATTTATAACAGGTTTATACCCTCTATAACAGCATTTTAAGCAAAATTTTTGATTGTGTAGTAATTTTTATTGGGTGAATTACAATTAAATATGGATGCTATAAGCATAATTAAAGAAATATTGGTGAGTATTTAATTTAATTTTTTTTATATAATTAAAAACGAAATTATTGTGTAGATTTTTTAAATGGAATAGCCAAAAAAAATTGCCGCCATTTAAAAATATATAAACAACGTAGAGATCCGTTTATGCTGCGTGATGATGAATTTCAACTGAGGTACCGATTTTCAAAAAAGGGCGTAGAAAAAATAATTGACTTGGTGAAACAGGACTTAACGTTTGATAGTAGCTTTGCGATGTTGGAGTCGTGGAGAAGTAACTAATCTTTTTCAAATACTTTTACACACTAAAAGCTTTTAATATAAAAGGTACAAGACTGTGATTAAAATGCCAGAATCATTGATAGACGAGGAAACAAATATGAAAAGCTTCAAACGCATAAAAAATTTTCCAAAAGTGATTGGTGCAATTGATTGCACTCACATAAAAATTAAAAAAGTGGGTGGAAACATTTATTATATAAATATTACATAAATCGGAAAGGGTTTTATTCATTAAACGAACAAGTGCGTATTTTTAGTACCTTTAAAATATTTACTTACATTAAGAAATAAATTATATTTTGTAAGTGATATCACTTCGTTCAATAATGTGTGTGACTAACTAATTAAAACACATTTTTTTGCCAAAATTCGTTTTTATTCATCAACATAATCCCCTTTCAGGGAGATACAATCATTTCATTTTTCTTTGCCTTCAAAATAGGCGTTAGTTTAGGCGATTACTTCATCATTTGAGCCAAATCTCTTACCACGGAGCATCTTTTTGAGGTCTGCGAAGAGCCAGTAGTCGCTGAGGGACAGATCTGGAGAATACGGTGGGTGCGGCAGCAATTCGTAGCTCAATTTGTTTAATTTTGCCATCGTTTTCATCGACTTGTGACACGGTGAATTGTCTTGGTGGAACAAAACTGTTTTTTTCGCCATATGAGGCCGTTTCTTTGCGATTTCGTCTCCAAACGCTCCAATAACGCTATATAATAGTCGCTGTTGATGGTCTTCCCCATCTGGAGATGGTCGATGAATATTATTCCATGCGTATCCCAAAATACAGACGCCATAACCTTGCCAGCCAACTGCTGCGTCTTTTGTCGCTTTGGGCGGCTTTCACCGGCTGCATGCCACTCAGCAGACCGCCGATTTGACTCTGGAGTGAAATGGTAGATCCATGTTTCATCCATCGTGATGTACCGATGCAAAAACTCTGACTTATTGCGCGTAAACATGTCCAAACAGCTCTTTGAATCATCGATTCGTTGTTGTTTTTGCTCCGGTGTGAGCGAACGCGGCACCCATTTGGAAAACACCTTTTTCATACCCAAATGTTCGTGTATTATGGTGTGTACACTGCTTGCTGATATCTGTACAATGTCAGCAATCTCCCTCACATTCACTTTACGGTCGGACATAATGATTTTCAGTGTTTTTTCAACGTTTTCCGGAATAACAGCGTCATTTGGTCGTCCAGTAGATGGAATGTCATCGGTATCTGTTCGACCACGTTTGAATTCGGCATACCAATAACAAATGCTTCTTTTTGATGGAGCAGAGTCCAAATAATGTTTTTCAAGCCATTCCTGGCATTGAACAGTATTTTTTTTCATTAAAAAACAATGATAAATCAGCACACGGAATTGCTTTGAATTAATTTTTGTTTTGAAAACTCAAAAGTAGCGTCACTTAAAGCACTGTAACTTGTAAACAAATGATCGGATTAACATATGATTTTGACAGTAAGCCTAAAAAGGTTGCCACTTTTGAAAAAAAATATTTATTTAGTATTAGTGCCGCCATCTATGTGTATACAAATATACAATATAAAATATACAATATAGACGCAAGATGGAGAGGTAGTACGCACGACTGCCGGATTTTCAATGAGCCAATTCTTAAAGAACAGTTAGAGGCAGGGAAATTCAAAGGGCGCTTGGTTGGCGATTCAGGATACAAACTTTAACCATACCTATTCACTGCAATACTGAAACCACAAAACGCAAAAGAAGAACGATACAATGCTGCACACATCACCACCAGAAATACAATTGAAAGATGCTTTGGCGTGTGGAAGCAAAGATTTTGTTGTCTTCTAGATGGGTTGAATATATCATTGGAGAATGCGAAAACAGTTATAGTCGCACTTGCAGTATTGCACAATCTTGCAATTATTTACAATGAAAATGACTCCAAAATACCTTATAATGACAATTTTTCTGCGTCTATCAACTATCAACTTTAGTTCCTTATCTAACTGTGAAGAAATATATGATGATAATTCAACAAATCGAAAGAAACCTAATGTTATATTAAAAACATTTATTGAAAAAAACTTTTAATTAAAGTGCAAATTAAATAACGATTTATTAATCATAAACAAATCTTTTAACTTTTATTTTTCTGCTGCATTAATTCATATTTCTCACAGTGTTGTAAAATGTTTTGTTTTTAACAGTAATTTTATTAACATTTGTATTATATTTATCAAAGGTTTATAATTCGTTTATGAATAGTGTGCATTATAAGGCCATTATAAAGTTAAAATACATTTTAACTAAAATTGTATTTAAAAAGCATTTTAAGAAATTTTTATGAATAAGGCCGATATTGTTTAAAATATTTGAATAAAAACATTTTTTTATTTGAGTATATATTGAGAATGGCAACTAGAAATTGTTTTGCCAATAACAAATAACAATAATAATTATTGTTATATTCTTAAGTAACAAAAAGAAATAAACTTTTGTCAATTTTAAAACGAATTATCGCAGTGTTTTTTTTTTTTGTGTTTCACATCTGAAACACAACATTTTTGGCGCAGCCGGTACACGTCGTTTTTATAATCGTTAGAATATAAAACGTGCAACGTGAGACAGCAACGTCACCTACGACCTCAACAATATCAACTGAGAATATAATATTTGTTTTGTAGAAAAAGTGACATCATCATCACTGAAAAAACCATAACACTGGAGACATGTTAAATCTACGGAAAATCCAGCTGATTGCGCGTCTCGGGGCATGATGGCTCACGAATTATTAGACTTTGAACTATGGTGGACGGGGCCTCCCTGGCTAGCGAACGTAACTACTGGTAAGTCTTTGTATAATAACGATGATAATTTCCTCATATATTTAGAAGATGTAACCGCTGAAATGAAGTGTACCAAGATAAACCTAGCCTCTATGGAAGTAGAGAGGGATAATAGTTTAGAAGCGCTGGTAAAAAGAGTCTCAACATGGAAGAAATTGTTGCGAGTTGTATCATACATCGTACGGTTTCGTAGGAAAACGCACGCCCAATATGGTAAGCAAGAGCGTGAGCAATCTACCTTTTATAAATTAAGTGAAGCTCGACTAATTTGCTTAAGACTTGTACAAACCTGCTGCAACGAAGATTTGCTGCAATTAAGAAATAACAGAGAGTTTAACAGAAGATCTACCTTACTCAAACTTGCCCCATTCATTAATGATACCGGACTTTTACCTATCCGTGAAAGAAGTCCACTAGTCCGCCAGAACTACTGGATTTTTGGAGCACGAAATTTAATAAGAAGGTTAACTCATAAATCTCTCAAATGCTTTCGTCAACGCCAGCTAACAACACAACAGTTCATGGCTGATCTACCAGCAGTGCGGTTTCGACAATCACATCGCTTTGAAAATACTGGGTACGATTGCGCTGGACCCTTCACACTGAAACTATATAGCGGAAGAAATGCACGTGAATTCTCGCCCATAGGCGCTACATCAGACCCGGATACTAATTATCTTTCTCCTTCTCATTTTTTGATTGGTCGTTCGTACACGTTGGTTCCAGAAGGCGATCTAAGTCATGTAAACGTCAACCAATTAGACTACTGGCAGCACATACAAAATATACTTCAAGGATTTTGGCGTATATGGCATATAGCTATGGGCAACATAGTGGTCATTAAGGAATCGAACATGCCACCAGCAAAGTGGCTCATGGCAAAGGTAACTGAAATACATCCTGGTTCAGATGGGTCGTTTTCGAGTCGTAAAACTTCACACTGTCCACGGGGAGATAACGCGACCCATTACGAAGGTTGTTGTTTTACCTATATTCTGAAACGCTGTTTCAAGCTCTCCCGGGATGTTCGTAAACCAAATACACAGTACATTGGGATTGCACCTTTTTGAACATTTGTTCAAAAAAATGAAATGCATTGAACCCCACCCTTTTGTAGAGACACTTTTTGTTTGGTTGTTATTCGTAGTAGTTCGGTGTGTGCACGTGGGTTCTTTTATTTGTTACAATTGTAAAACTTGAAAATTAAATAAAATGTGTTCTTAATCATTTAATATTAAATTGAAAATTCAATAAAGTCTATTCTTAATCAGTATGAGTGCTATGAATTTAATCAAAAATCCTATATATCTTGCTCGTAGTAAGCACATAGATATAAAATATCAGTTTGTTCGTGAGGCATATATTAGGTGTACCGGTATAAAATGAGCGTTTTTTGGTGAAAATAAAACACTAATTATTAATAGGAAAGTAAAAAATATTTTATTCAAAGTATTGGCCATTGCTTTCTACACATTTTGACCATCTTTCTGGCAATTTGTGGATACCACGCCAAAAAAATTGTTCGTCTTTTAAAGCAAACCAACCAGACGCCCAATTTTCAACCTCCTCGTAGGAATCAAAGTGCTGCTCAGCCAATGCGTGTCCCATCGATGAAAACAAATGGTAGTCGGAAGGGGCCAAGACTGGTGAATACGACGGGTGGGGTAGCAGCTCCCAGCCAAGTGTTTTGATTGCATCCTGAACCCGTTTTGCTTTGTGTGCAGATGCATTGTCATGGAGCAGAATTACCTTGCCGTGTCTTTCTGGTCCCACCAAACACACAGCATTGTCTTCTTGCCGAATCGATCTGGTTTTGCAGTCGATGTTGATGGTTGTCCCGGATTAACCCATGATTTTTTCCGTTTAGGATTCTTAAAATAAATCCATTTTTCATCGCCAGTAAAAATCCGATGCAAAACCGATACTGACGGCTCTTTCGTGTCTTTGAAGCAGAATTTCACAAGTGTTTTTTCGGTTTTCCATCTGTATTTCATTCAATTTATGTGGCACCCATTTTCCACACTTTTGGATCTTTCCCATAGCTTTTAAACGGTCAAAAATTGTTTGTTGTGCAACATTTAACATTTCTGCCATTTGCTTTTGACCCAAAGTGTCATCTCCATCCAATATCGTTTGCATTATCCAATATCGACATTTTTAACACGATGAAAAAATATGATGTTGTCTGTTCAATGACTTGATGTATACTAAATATATTTCACACATAGCAAACAAACAAAAAAAAATAAAGGCTCGTTCACAACAAATGTTTCCTGTCGGAACATTTGTATCTTTACGCTCATTTCATACCGGTACACCTAATATTACAAATTATTGAATTGATGAAATTGTACACATATTATAAGTTAGTATTTTATATTATAATAAAATGAAGTATATTATTTTATGTCATAAACATTGAGGAAGAGTGTTGAAGTCAAAGCCTCTGACAATGTTAATAACACTACACATATATAAATATTTTTGTCAAGCTTTAATAAGCTTTTATTTACTTTATATTTTAATGTAATAAATAACGACATTTGAAAAGAAGACAATGCGTTTTTATTTAAAAGGTGTGTTTTACATTTAAAAATCCAACAGAAACACATTTCAGTATGTCGCGCGTTGCTCGAAGGAAAAACGAAACAATAACTGAGTTCATTTTTCGTGTCTCCGCTAGGACGACGCCATAATCATAGTGAGATGGCTATTACGAAATACGCTAGGAAGGGATTAAAACATCGAGAACTACAAATGACGATTGTTCCAATAAAATTCGTGACCGGTAATGAAATGCGTGAAGCGTGCGAGAACTTTCTACAATATTGTATTAAGATAAACCATAATCGTTCGTGGCGATGCAAATGAACGCAAACAAAATCTTCAACCGTTCAATAAAGCAAAGACTATTATGTGCTACAATTGTGGTGAGTCAGGCCAAGCGTCAGTAAATTGTGCAAGACCCTCAAAACGTCCTCGTTGTCTAGACTGCGTAAAACTTGTTCCTAAAACAAATATAACGACAATTAAATTTGCTTTTTAAGCTAAATAATGATTGGTGGTAGGCTAGTCATTGCATTTATTGATACTGGAAGCGAATGTAATATGGTCCGGGAAGCATCTGCCAACGATATAGGTGGTACGCGTAGAAAAAGCCTATTTACCATCGGTGGATTCGGTGGTGGTATAGAATGATCCAATTTACAAATCGAGACGGATTTGAAAATCGCTGATGTTGAAAAACCATTGATGCTGCACGTTTTCAAAGATAATGTGTTGAATATACACGCTGTCTATGACAACGGATAGTTTCAATTCGAAAACAAAGTTCAAAAGATTTGTAAAATTATTAAACTTAGACTAAATTCCGTATCCGGTAAGGCGATAGAGGTGATGAATAAATCCCGAAAATGTTTTAATATAGGCATAAATGAAATTGGTAAAAATCTACCACAGGAGCAAGAGCATCGTAGAAAATGACTGTAAATTAAAACAAAGTTAGTTGGAAAACGTGTGGAAAGTTTAGATGATACTAGAATTACTTTAGCATCAGATACATTCTCTGAAGCTGAATTCAGAAAATTCAAAAAGCCGAAAAAGATAGTTAAAAAACGGCG
>NC_051846.1:97216441-97220236 GCF_002237135.1 Teleopsis dalmanni | reverse complement strand
TTTTGTTTGATTGTTAACTTCCAAATGTAGCAACGTGTTATGTTTTTTATTACATTTGGTACAACTTCTTGATAAACATTTGTTCACCACGTGATCATTTTTGATACAGTTGAAACAGAGCTGTTGGTTTTTCACCCAATCCAATCGCTGAGATGATGAAAATTGCAGGAATTTACGGCAATGGTACAGCGGATGCCTGTTTACATTGCACAGTTTGCAATTGTTGTTTCCTTTAGAAACTATTACAGCCGACGAAACTGATTTATTTCGATCTGCTTTAGTTTTTATAGCCACCTTATCTTTTTATTCTACAACTTCCATCAGTTGAAATTGTAGCTCTAAAAAGGCTAAAAACTCGTGAATGTTTTGTATCTCTTTTGGTTTTGCCAGAGATTGCTCATATCTAATGAGCATCGTCCGATCGAGTTTTTTAATTAGTACCTGTAACAAAATTGGGTCCCAAAAAGTCGTTTGAACGCCAAGATTGTTCAGTGCTAATAGACACTCTTTCGTTGTGTCATGTAAATTTTTAACTGCTGCCACAGTTGATGTGCCTGATGGCTGATTTAGAAGTTCATCGATTAAGGTGGACGGTAAGACCCTTTTATTGTTATAGCGGTCTTGTAATAATGTCCAGGCTGCAGGATAATTCTCCTCCGTTATGCTGAAATGACTGATTAATTTTTCAGCTTCACCTGTCACATGTGATTTCAAATACCTTTTTGAGCAGCTGGTAGGGGCTGTTTGTCTACCATTTGTGTAAACAAGTCAAAAAATTGCCTCCAGTTTAAGTAATTTCCATTAAAACTTGGGATTGTTACCTTTGGCAATGGCAGTGAGGAACGCATATTTGTTTCTGCTACTGCTGCTTGTTTGTTTTGTAGTTGATCCAATTTTATGGACAGCTCTATCAAACATTGTTGTACCAAATCTTCAATTTGGTAATATTCATCTTGGTTAAATCCTGACGTTAGTGGATTTTCCAAGTTTTCCCACAGTTCATCATGGAAACATCCCAGTTGGTTCCATTGTTGCATGATCGTGTTTGATTTAATTTCGTAATATTGAATTGGCTGTAGTCCTTCACTCTCTGACAAGCTCTCTACTAATCTTTTTAGAGCTGCCATTCGAGCAGATATTTTTCTTATCAAACCATTTGTCGTAGCCACTAGTTGCGGCTGTGATGCCATTTGGTTACTAGCAGCTTCACCTGTTGCTTTGATTTGAAAAGTTTCTATCTTGAATATTTCACTATATTCATTTGTTACTTCTTTTATTTTATCATAGTAACAAGATGTAAAATACTCATCATCTGTTGGTTGATCGATGAGAGTTCTGATTGTTGTGTCATTTTGTTCAAATTGCGTCCAAGCAACATTAAGCGGACGTAACCTTTCGCTGTAGTATTCTGATGTTTGCTTGCGTTCAGCCGAATCTTTTTTGAAGTTCCTGACGATTCGTTGAATCTCTTCGCACGTCTCCCTTTGGGCATCTAGGAGTTCATTAAGAGTTGCCATCAATATTCTGAAGTTTTTGCCAAATGTGCTACGAAATGTTCTTCGAATGCTGAATGCTGAAACTTAACTGCTGACTGTTGATTGTTGGCTGTTGCTGCGTCAAACCAATCCTGTGCTGCTGTCCGTTTCACGGGGTCACCAAAAATGTACCATCAAACCAATATGTCTGGTCAACGTTGGAATCAACTATTTGCAAGCACTGAACACTTGAATCCAGTACTTATGTTGATTCTATTTAAACAAGAAATCCACTGAGTACTTGAACCCAGAGATTTCGACGATTGTCCTAATTATCCTAGTCACTGAACACTTAAATCCAGTGAATAGGCGCTTATGTGACGTAAATTCAGCACTTGAACTAAATTTACAAAGCTAAAGAAATGAATCAATAACGAATGTGGCTTCGCATCAATTGAATTGTCAAAAATTCAATTGTGCCTTTTATTTAAAATTAATAATCAATTTACAACAAATAAATTAACTAAAATAACCTTGACCATGCATGCCAAACAATGAACTTGTTACAAACTGCAAGAGTGCATTTTCTTGCAGACGAAATTTGACGCTTTTGTTTTCATGAGCAAACAAAGCGTATGACGTGTTTTTGGGCATTGCATTGACAAAATTATTTTTTACAACAAAATTATTTTTTACAACAAAATATATTTGAACTGAAATTATCACAACAAATTATTCATACAAAATAATACAAACAAATTGTTTATACATAATAATATAATATAATATTTAACATTCTCCCCCGCGTTGAACAACCGTTCAACAATATGAGCCTCTAGCTGTCAGGTAGTCATATAGTCGATGTTGATAATGAATTCTCGTGACTGCCGACGTGGCATGGGTATAGGCGTCGGGCGGGTGGCTTCTTCATCGGGTGGAACTTCAACTGGGTTTACAGGTTTTTTCTGCAATTTCTTCTTCATCATGATTATGATTAATATCAGACTTATAACAAGTGCTGCGTAAGCTATGGTGAAGCTGTGGTACTTGTGTGACTGAAATTGATTTGGAAGATCATTTATCTGGTATGACTGCAAAACCTTCTGCAATACTGTGAGCTCTTTCAGCTGTTGATCGTATTGGTTCTCGCGTAATGTTGACAGTGTACTGTTGCCGCTGTAAGCATCTGATGTCTTTATAGGGGATTGTAGCCTTAATTCGGAGATTTTACCAAGACTACTGTATGAATATCTTGACGTGCTTGCAATTTTTTGTTGTCCTTGCACGGAAACGAAGCTGTGTTTAAGCACGCAGTCTGGGTCGATTGTTAATAAGCCTGAACCTTTTAGATTTAGTGGTATGATTTCCTTATTACATACTGCAGTTGCTCGTGAAGATGTTGATGTCGCATAAATCCATTGATTTTTGTTATTCAATGGAATCCAGGTCAGAGTGTTGATAGTGTGTTTCAACCGACAGTTTGATATTGTGTTGTTGTTGAATAGGTTGATCTCACACGCACATATTTCAGAACCAAAATTGTATCGTATGCGGACGTTGGCACAAAGAAATTCCCCTTCCTTTATGGTCTCACAAAGACTTAAATCGGATTTCATAAGAGGAAAATATTGATCATGATGCATATTAATAGCCAAAATAGAACTGCATGAGTTAATTACCGCCATGGAGTCATTTAACCAGTTCGGGATTGGAATTAGTTGAAACAAATCGTTCATGTTCAATTAAGGGTAATGTTATACTAAAAATTGTATGCTGCTGTGTGATTCCACCTTTAACCTTCATTAGTCTGTAAAGGGATATTAGCTCATCTTCTGGCATCGGTAATTTTAATGATGGTGATAAATGAAGTTTGATTTGATTGACTTCCTTTTGTAATTGTGTTGGTGTCAATAACAACGGATTAGCTTTTCCATGATGAGTATCAGTTAGAGCATCTATAATGGCAGATTGTATCTTCTGTAGATTATGTGCTACCAGTGTTAGTTGAATGGCTTCTGCATTGAAAACTTGATTGAGCCGTACCTGATTAACCTCTCTATTTGTATCTTTTATGGAATTCATCAGTGCCTTTATTTCATTGTCAATGTGCTCAAAACCTTCTTGAACTGCGATTTTATCTCTCTTCATTATGTTGATTGTTGAATCGACAACCGATGTTTGATTCTTAAATAACGTCAATAATTGCATTTCATTTTGTTTCACTTCTGAAATTATATTTGATATTCCTTTGGCATTTGGCATGGGGATCCTAGTATTTCACTAGATGGACTCGCAGGTGAGACTAATCCCAAGTACTCAC
>NC_051846.1:97203936-97216341 GCF_002237135.1 Teleopsis dalmanni | reverse complement strand
ATTTCTCAATTGCTTACTTAGCCCGAAGTAACATTTGTTGGCAAGAGTAATTCTTCGTTGAATCTCTAGGCTGACGTCATTTTTGGTGTTTAAGCTGATTCCTAAATAAACAAAGTCTTTCACAACTTCGAACTTATAATTGTCAACAGTGACGTAGGTCTCAAGACGCTCAGGAACTTTGTTTGTTGACAGAAAGTATTTTGTTTTGCCCTCATTTACCACAAGACCCATTTGCTTTGCTTGTTTTTCTAAGTTGGAAAATGCCTCAGTGACGACGCGGGTGTTCAGACCAATGATATCAATATCGTCGGCATACGCAAGCAGCATTACACTTTTGTAGAATATTGTGCCAGTACGGTTTAAATTTGCTGCTCGAATTATCGTTTCCAACATTAGGTTAAAGTAGTCACACGACAAGGAGTCACCCCGCCTGAAACCTCGTTTGGTATCAAACGGCTCGGAGAGGTTCTATCCAATTTTAACGGAGCTGGTGGTGTTGCTCAACGTCATTTTACATAGCCGTATAAGTTTTGCTGGGATACCAAATTCAGATATAGCGGCATAGAGTGTGCTTCTAGTCGTAGTGTCAAAAGCAGCTTTGAAGTCGACAAATAGGTGGTGTGTGTCGATTTGTTTTTCTTGAGTCTTCTCCAGGATTTGACGCACTGTGAATATCTGGTCTACAGTGGATTTGCCAGGTCTGAAGCCACACTGATAAGGGCCAATCAGTTGGTTAACGATTGGCTTCAATCTTCCACATAGTACGTTTGATAGATCCTTATATGCGATATTTAAAAGATTGATCGCGCGGTAGTTGGCGCAGTTTTCAGGATCACCTTTTTTGTGGATTGGGCAAAGCACACTTAAATTCCAATCGTTGGGCATGCATTCATCCGACCAAATGTTGCGAATTAGCTGTAGCATGCATTTTGATAGCTCTTCGCCACCAGCTTTAAACAGCTCAGCCGGTAAACCATCAGCGCCTGCAGCTTTGTTTTTGAACCGCGTTATAGCTGTTTTAACTTCATTATGATCGGGAGGCGGGACGATTATTTCATCGTCAACGATTGAAAATTCGGGATCATCTTCGCTTTCAGTTACATTGCTACTACCGCCATTTAGTAGTTTCGATAAGTGATCCCTCCAAATATTAAGCATGCTTTGGACATCTATCACCAGATTACCGTTTTCATCTTTGCAGGAATTATCTCCGGGTTTATAACCATTTGTCAGGCTTTTAATTTTTTGATAGAATTTTCGAGCCATATTGCTGTCGCCCAGCTTCTCAAGCTCTTCGTACTCACGTCTTTCTGTTTCCTTCTTTTTTCGCCTGAAAAGACGTTTCTCTTCCCTTTTCTTTTGCCGATATCGCTCTTTAACAGCGCGCATCGGAAATGACCGCAGGGTGGCTTGATATGCTGCGTCTTTCTCTGCGGCAGCATTGCGACACTCTTGGTGACCTTTTATCTACTACCCCCTAATACGAGGTTTTTGTGGATTCAAAACGGCTTTTTAGCTAATTGAGAAGGGCTTGTCCTCCTTCCACCTTAACTGACTAACTAACTAGACGACTTGATCCACAGAAGCTCTAGACAGCAGAATGCGAATGAACCATTACCATTCCGTTTGATTTATTTGAATTAAATGTCGACCTTTGAACTCTAAAATGCTGCTCAAACCTTCCAACGTCAAATGGACCAAGTACTAAGAGGACTCGAATTTGTGAAATTTGTGATTTGTTTCATTGATGATATCTGTATCACTTCAGCAAATGTATCAGAATATTACTAGCACGTGCGCATAGTGTTCGAGCGACTTCAGCAGTACGGACTTTTTTTTTTGTTTTTTTTTTATTCCATTGATATTACAACTATTATTATATTAGATATCTACGACATTACAATATTAGATATCTTGTAATACTTTTAACAAATGAAAATTTGGAAGTATTAGTTAGCTTAAATCATCATTTAAGATAACATGTTAATGATAATGATATATTTCATACAAAAGTATTTATAAATACATAAGTATTTATTTATTAAAAAATAAATAAATTAAATTAAATATACAAATCAATAAATGAAAAATAAAACAAATAATTTAAATAAAATAAATAAATAATATAAATAAATAAATAAAACAAATAAATAACTAACTTAATGAATAATAAAATAATAAATATGAATAATAAAATAATAAAATGAACAAATAAGTAAAACAAATGAATAAAATAAATAAAAAAAATTGGTTAATTAAATAAATAAATAAAATAAGTTAATGAAATAAATTTATAAATAAAATAAATAAATACATAACATAAATAAATATATAAAACAATTAAATAAAATCAAAAAATTAAATAAATAAATAAAATAATTAAATAAGATAAATAAATAAGACAAATAATATAAATAAATAAATAAAAAAATAGATAAGTTAAATAAATAAACAAATAAAACAAATAAATAAATAAAACAAATAAATAAAATAAAAAAATAAAATAAATAAATTAAATAAATGAATAAGATAAATAATATAAATAAATAAATAAATAAAAAAATAAAATAAATAAATAAAACAAATAAATAAATAAAACAAATAAATAAACACAACAAATAAATAAATAAGACAAATAATTAAATACATAACAAAAATAACTAAATAAAACAAATAAATAAAATAAAAAATAAAATAAATAAAATTAATATAATAAATAAATAAAATAAATAAATAAAATAAATTAATAAGATAAATAAACAAAATAAATAAATAAAATAAGAACTAGCAAATAGAAAAAAACAAATAAATAAATAAATAGTACAAATAGATAAATTAAATTAAATATATAAATCAATAAATGAAAAATAAAACAAATAATTTAAATAAATAAATAAATAATATAAATAAATAAGTAAAACAAATAAATAACTTAATGAATAATAAAGTAAAAAAAATAAATGAGTTAAATAATTAAATAAAACAAATAAATAAATACAAATGAATAAAATAAATAAAAAAAATTGGTTTATTAAATCAATAAATAAATAAAATAAGTTAACGAAATAAATTTATAAATAAATAAATAAATAAAAAATAAATAAATAAATAAATAAATAAATAAATAAATAAATAAATAAATAAATAAATAAATAAATAAATAAATAAATAAATAAATAAATAATAAATAAATAAATAAATAAATAAATAAATAAATAAATAAATAAATAAAGAGATTGTACGATCAAACCGAAATGTGTGATCAACATTGGAATCAACTATTTGCAAGCACTAAACACTTGAGTCCAGTACTTATGTTGATTCTATTTAAACAAGAAAACCACTAAGTACTCAGAGATTTCGACGATTGTCCTAATTATCCTAGTCACTGAACACTTAAATCCAGTGAATAGGCGCTTATGTGACGTAAATTTAGCACCTGAACTAAATTTACAAAGCTAATAAAATAAAGCAATGAATTAATAACGAATGTGGCTTCGCATCAATTGAATTGTCAAAAATTCAATTGTGCCTTTTATTTAAAATTAATAATCAATTTACAACAAATAAATTAACTAAAATAACCTTGACCATGCATGCCAAACAATGAACTTGTTACAAACTTCAAGAATGCATTTTCTTGTAGACGAAATTTGACGCTTTTGTTTTCATGAGCAAACAAAAGCGTATGACGTGTTTTTGAGCATTGCATTGACAAAATTATTTTTAACAATAAAATATATTTGAAATGAAATTATTACAACACAAAATAATATAAATAAATTATTCATACAAAATAATACAAACACATTATTCATACATAGTAATATAATATAATATTTAACAGAGATAAATATATAAATAATAAATAATAATAATAAATAATAATAATAAATTAATAAACATAAAGTAAAGGATTCAACTTAATTTAATACTTAAGTATGTTGGAAGTGTACGTTTAAGACGTTTTTTGTACCCTAGTTCCATGGCAGTGTAACGACACAAATTTACAAAGTAAATTTCTGTGCTACATAAAACAAGAAGCAGAGAAAAACACAGTCTGTGTGTTAAATAACCGCCACCACTACACATAATATATTTATTAACTCACGTGAAAATAACTGAAGTAGGCTTAGCTGGAAAAAAACATAAAATTGAATTAAAATGTTATTCAACATATCATGGACATTACCTGTGATCCTCGAAGCCAACGTGCCGCGGGCATCGATACATGTGCAGAATCTAAAATATACGAAAAAATTTAATTTGTTTGTTACAAATTTTATGAATGAAAACAAAACTTGTAAAGAAATTCTAAACACAACAACACTGAACACTTATTACAGAAAACACGTTTAATTATTGAACAAATATCTATTTGAAATATATATAAATAAAATAATACACAAAACAATTTAACACTCAAGTTTGTACAATTTTTATTTTTTATACACGTAAACAAAACAAACTTCGGCAGCAACTAAGCACATCAACGCTAGTTTTTTCTATTTACTAATTTACTTCTTTTCTTTTCACATTTAGATAATATTAAATTCACAAAATATATATGTATATTTAATACCTAGTTTTGTATTATTAATACACTTTAGTTTTTAATAATAAAATATAAACTAAAGAGGAATAACACACGAAATAAATAAACACGGCGCGTAGTAAAAGTACTAAAAAAATCACGGCGAAGCAGAAGAAGTGAGAAAACAGTAGAACACAAAGTTCAACTTCACGGCGAAGTCAAGTACAGCAAAGAATACCGGTACGCTACACCAAAAAGCTTCGGTATGCTCAATATAAAAGGAGGCACATTTTATATAATCGGGGACTTGGTTTGCGACAAGTGAAAGAGCAAGTACTCTGGCTCATTGGGCCTTCTGGTAAATTTTACCAAACTTGAAATTTTACTTTTCCTGAAACAAGTACACTGGCCTATTGGTCATCTGGCACATTGTGCCACAAATCTGGTTCTTTGAGTCAAACGTAGTGTAAAATTCCTTTCCTGTCTTATATGTATATTTTTTTAACCTGGCTTATTCGGTCAAATAGTTTTTTACAGCACGGATGAAACATTTTGTTTATTTTATAACAGAAGAGGGGCTTAAGAAGTCACACGGGTTTCGCTAAGATTCTTTTAACAAGTAGTATATGGAGAAGTGGGAAATTTTGGCATCAACATAATTTTTTTATTTATTATTAGAAATGTTTCCAATGAATTTGAATTAAACTTTGTTAATCATAAGTTTTATGAAATAAATAAAGTTTTATATATAATTTATACATATAAATCACGTTCTGTTTTCTTCTAAAACCAACGTCTCGGCAAAATTATAAATATATTGTCACGACTCTGGACGACGGCTGAGGATACCCCAGCAAAAACTAAAAATTTTTGAACGTCACCAAAAGTGTCGTTACAATTGGCGCCCGAGCAGGGACCTGGTTTTAGAAAAGAACGAACGTTGAACAGGGACGTTGTTTTAGAAAAGAACGAACGGGATTTTGTTTTAGAAAAGAACGAACTAGGAACAGGACGAATAAGTGTACAAACGTTTAACGCAAAGAGTCATTAGACGGTACACGAGGTAACATGGTCAAAACAGCATGGATTTCGATAGCGCGTAAAGAGGATTTGGTTCTAATTCTAGAAGAAAGCAAGGTCAGTACATCAGGAACCGTTGAGGAACTACGGAAGCGTGTACGTGATCATCTAGCAACTGAGGAGTACACGGAAAAATTACTAGACATAATTATGGACATGGAAACTAAATACGATCGCAGTCTCTCACCCAAACCTCCAGGCTTCGAAATCGAAACTCCGAAAATACACATCCCAGAGCCAACCATGATGAATAGCAAATTTGAGGACATAGCGCGAATCGCCAATCAAGTGCGTAAATGGGAGGTACATTTTAATGGTGAAACAAGTCCATTACCATTTTTGGAAAATTTGGAAACACTCTCCGAAACTTATAACATTCCCCGAGACATTCTGCCAAGACTTATGCCAGAAATACTGGAAGGAAAAGCTCTAATGTGGTTCCGGAATAACAATCGGAAGTGGACACACTGGTCAAGTTTTGTTCAGGATGTTCGAGAGTTTTTCTTGCCTTCTAATTATTTAGAGCAATTAGAAGATACAATTCGGAACAAATACCAGAAGAAGACGGAGTCATTTCAAGACTATGCCTTGGCACTACAAGAGTTGATGCGATATGCTGAGTTAACAGAAAGACAACAGTTAAGTCGGATTTACCGGAATAGTAGACCAGAGTATCAGCTCCAGATCAAACCGCGTGAATTTAGCTCCTTGGGAGAATTAATCAAACTAGCAGAAGAATTCGAACGTCTTACACAACTAAGTAGTAGAGAACGCCAATGCACTCTTGATTGGTCACCACCGATTGCCATTAACAGAACACAGATCGAAAAGGTGGACGTGCGTAATGCTTGTCGTAGATGTGGGGAAAGAAATCATTTTGCACGAGAATGCACAAAGCCTAGGAGACTTTTTTGTTGGATTTGTGGTACTATAGGTCGTCGAACGTTCGAGTGCTGCAGGGAAAACCCAACATACAGAAATCATCAGAGGCCATCGGGAAACGGTTTGGGGGTTGTCACGCCAGGCGGAACGACAACCACCCAATCATTTTACCCGCCAAATTAGAATCCAGTCACCCAAAACTGATGCAAGAAAGTATAGTCCAAAATCAAAGCATTAAATCGAATCATCATATCCAACCGAGAAGTAACCAGCAACCGATTCCACCAGTCGCAAAGCGAGTAACAGCAATTAGTAGGCCAATAACAAATATACTACCAACGCTAAACATGCCACACCAAAGTAATTCACAACCACACTTATTATTTAAAAAAAATAGGCTATTTATGCACCCCGACCTAAAAGATCTATTGTGCGCCTATAGGCCCAACTAGGACAATTTTAGACTATTTATAAATCTTATAATTGCAGTGGGCTTAATTTTACCTATTTGATTTGGGACCAGGATCCCGCTACCAAGGTAATCGAGTCTACGTCTTGCCACCGCTGGGCAGTTGCATAGAACATGTTCCGATGTTTCCTTCTCCTCATGACAGAGTCGACAGGAATCACTTTCTACCGCACCTATAATCTTCATGTGGTAATTAAGTCTACAGTGCCCTGTAAGAAGTTCAGTGTAGATTTTGATATCATTTCTGCTAAGGTTGATGATAGCATCAACTTTGATGTGTTCAGGATCAATGAATCTTTTTGACTGTCGCATGCCTTTTTGAGCTCTCCAGTGTTCAAGTAGATGCTGTTTCTCCCGTTCACATAATAAGTTGTTCGTGAAGCTATTTGTTACCCCGCAGAAGGGCTCTGGCCCAATGAAAGGAGTACATGCACCCTTCTTTGCTAATATGTCTGCTATTTCATTGCCCTCATGCCCCTCGTGTCCCGGTACCCACATAAGAGTAACATAGTTCCTCGATGCTAGGGTGTTGAGAAGTTGAAAGCATTCCCAAACCAGCTTTGATTGGAATAAGGATTTTGCTAAAGATTTTAGAGCTGCTTGGCTGTCTGATAGAATGCATATGTTGGTACCTCGGGTGCCCCTACGTATGCATTCTCTTGCACAAAGCTCTAAAGCATGGACCTCTGCCTGAAAAATGGAAGCAGTTTTTCCCATTGCGATTGCTTTACGGAAGTTTGGTCCCATAATTCCTGCTCCTGCACTGCCATTATCCATTTTGGACCCATCAGTATACCATAATTGAGAGCCCTGCTTTAAGTTGATTTTATTATTTCTCCAAGTTGATCGGTCACTAATGACCACTTCGAATTCCCTGGAGAAAGCTAATTTTCTATTCATCTTGTCGAAGACCTTAAGGCACGGAGAATTCCAGATTTCATCTAGAATCTTTGCGTGTCCTGTCAGATTGCCCTCTTTAAGATTACCTAGATAAGGAAGCCTTAGTGCAGCACTGGTCGCAGTCCTTTTAACTGTAATGTGTAATGGGGTGAGTCCAGTGAGCATTGCTAGGGCTTCTAAAAGCCCTAGCAATGCTTTTAGAAGCCCTTAGTACCATTACAGGAAAAACCACACAAGGAGGCAATTCATAAATACATCGTAACTCCTCCACAGATTTCAACGTCTCATAGGGAAAGTCCAGAAGTATGTTATCAACAAGCATATGCACAACAGTCGCTAGTTAACTACAATCAGAATACGCAACCACGAGAGCAAAAACATCAAAGCGAAGAGCATGACTTATCATCACGTCCAGCACTGCCACAACGTTTAATGATAGTACCGGAGTCATCACATGTCAATCATCCAGTACTACCAACTTCTACAAGTTCAGAATCATCATCGCAAAAGCCACAGGGGCATTCACAAGGTAATTTTAAATCATCATCGCAAACGCCACAGGGGCATTCACAAGGTAATTTTAAATCATCATCGCAAACGTCACAGGGTCATTCACAAGGTAATTTTAAATCATCATCGCAAAGGCCACAGGGGCATTCACAAGGTAATTTTAAATCATCATCGCAAACGTCACGGAGTCATTCGCAAGGTAATTTCAAATCATCGTTACAACCAAAAGAACTTGAGCCGCAGCCGCCATCTTCGGTTAATCAGCCACAGTCACCACGAGAAGCACCACCAAGAGATAATCACCAATCTGGTCAACCATCATCTTCGTCATCAACTACATCGCTACAGAGGAATTCTACTATAATACAGCCAGTATCGGATAATCGTCATGTACAACTTACGAATTCATTAGGTCCATTAGTTATCAATGTTTCAGATAGTAAACTTAACACGGAACTACCAAGCCAAGGAACTCAAGCAAAGGGTACAGTCAAGCATGACAGTCAACAAGAACCATGGTCACCACAAGAGAAATTGAACGTCAGTCAACCAAGCACAAAAGGAAACAAACCAGAGATTTTCGTACAACGTCTAGGTACATTTAAACGAAAGGATAACCGTCATCAGGTCAAAAACCAAGATGAGTATTTAAAGATTTTCAAGAGTCCAAAGGTTAGAAAGAAAAATTGAGCCTCATTTTGAGAGGAATATTATTAGCACAAGTAATAGCATGTATCATAGGGAAAATAAGGGATAAACGACTGAAAATTTCGGGGTGTAGGGTATATAAAGTTATGCATAACAGGATAAACCAATTAGGAATCGGACATCGAACCTGCATCAAACTAAACAAAAAGCTCACGATCCGTTAAAAATTGTGGTATAAAGCAATGCAAATAGGACAAGGAACATCCAGTCGCATAATATCGGGATAACAAACAACATGGAGAATAAATTTGAAAATTCGGTTAAACGGTTTCGGGAAAGCCTAGAAAACTTAAAAAGAAGTGCCCCGCGCTGTCAATATGTACCCAGTGTAGACGCACCTCCAAGTAAACGGTTAAAGAGTACAGTACATGTAATCAATAAATCAAGACAACGACGTGTCATGGAGTGTCCCAAACCACAGCCACGTCTAATGCCGGCAGACCGAGTCCAGTTACCTAAAGCTACAGGTTGGCGGAAGCGTGTCAATGACACAGAAGAATCTAGTACTGTGAAGCCAGCAAGTGCATCACCAACTATCGAACATATGATGAACCAAGATGCGGATCAAGACATATTACAGTGCACCTGGACAGATACCATTAGTGAACAAAGTACATCACCGCCACCGCCCGTAATTGACGAACTGTATGTAGAATTGATGAGCAATGTCCCCAGAGAATCTACTAAAAAGGAAGTCATCAACAACTGGCCTAGAGAGATAGAAATGGCCATTCGTGAAGCCAGTAAAAAACGAAGAGTAGGAAGGCGTCTCAACTTCATACGGTGTGTAGAAAATAAGAAATATCAAGTGCAAATTAGCCGAAGAGGGGTCATCAACGTGTCATTAAAATAAAGTTTCAGTTTAATTTCTGTTCTGAAGAAGGAGGGAAATGTAACGACACAAATTTACAAAGTAAATTTCTGTGCTACATAAAACAAGAAGCAGAGAAAAAACACAGTCTGTGTGTTAAATAACCGCCACCACTACACATAATATATTTATTAACTCACGTGAAAATAACTGAAGTAGGCTTAGCTGGAAAAAAACATAAAATTGAATTAAAATGTTATTCAACATATCATGGACATTACCTGTGATCCTCGAAGCCAACGTGTCGCGGGCATCGATACATGTGCAGAATCTAAAATATACGAAAAAATTTAATTTGTTTGTTACAAATTTTATGAATGAAAACAAAACTTGTAAAGAAATTCTAAACACAACAACACTGAACACTTATTACAGAAAACACGTTTAATTATTGAACAAATATCTATTTGAAATATATATAAATAAAATAATACACAAAACAATTTAACACTCATGTTTGTACAATTTTATTTTTTATACACGTAAACAAAACAAACTTCGGCAGCAACTAAGCACATCAACGCTAGTTTTTTCTATTTACTAATTTACTTCTTTTCTTTTCACATTTAGATAATATTAAATTCACAAAATATATATGTATATTTAATACCTAGTTTTGTATTATTAATACACTTTATTTTTTAATAATAAAATATAAACTAAAGAGGAATAACACACGAAATAAATAAACACGGCGCGTAGTAAAAGTACTAAAAAAATCACGGCGAAGCAGAAGAAGTGAGAAAACAGTAGAACACAAAGTTCAACTTCACGGCGAAGTCAAGTACAGCAAAGAATACCGGTACGCTACACCAAAAAGCTTCGGTATGCTCAATATAAAAGGAGGCACATTTTATATAATCGGGGACTTGGTTTGCGACAAGTGAAAGAGCAAGTACTCTGGCTCATTGGGCCTTCTGGTAAATTTTACCAAACTTGAAATTTTACTTTTCCTGAAACAAGTACACTGGCCTATTGGTCATCTGGCACATTGTGCCACAAATCTGGTTCTTTGAGTCAAACGTAGTGTAAAATTCCTTTCCTGTCTTATATGTATATTTTTTTAACCTGGCTTATTCGGTCAAATAGTTTTTTACAGCACGGAGGAAACATTTTGTTTATTTTATAACAGAAGAGGGGCTTAAGAAGTCACACGGGTTTCGCTAAGATTCTTTTAACAAGTAGTATATGGAGAAGTGGGAAATTTTGGCATCAACATAATTTTTTTATTTATTATTAGAAATGTTTCCAAAGAATTTTAATTAAACTTTGTTAATCATAAGTTTTATGAAATAAATAAAGTTATATATATAATTTATACATATAAATCACGTTCTGTTTTCTTCTAAAACCAACGTCTCGGCAAAATTATAAATATATTGTCACGACTGTGGACGACGGCTGAGGATACCCCAGCAAAAACTAAAAATTTTTGAACGTCACCAAAAGTGTCGTTACAGCAGGAAGTCTTCTCATTTCTATGTTTGAATGCTGAAGCAATTTAGATAAGTGGTTAGCACTGCTTTTTTGTAAAGTTTCGTGTACAGTAGGGATATTCAGGTCTTTGTGAATATCCTCGTTTCTGATGTACCATCTAGCAACTACTATTTTCCGACAGAGAACATTTGTTGTAAAGGAGCCATTTTTTTGTTTGTTTGCTATGACATGTGTGAAATATATTTACTATACATCAAGTCATTGAACATACAACATCATATTTTTTCATCGTGTTAAAAATGTCGCATTTAGTACCAGAAAGTGATGATTTGCGGAAAGCATTAATTTTTTGTTTTCATTTGAAGAAAAGTGGTGTAGAGTCGCATCGAATGCTTGTCGAGGCATATCGTGACCATGCTCTATCAGAAGCAACATGCAAAAGATGGTTTCAACGGTTCAGAAATAATGATTTTGATGTGAGAAATGAAGAACGTGAAAAAAGTTTGAAGACGCCGAACTGTTAACGATATTGGATGGAGATGACACTTTGGGTCAAAAGCAAATGGCAGAAATGTTAAATGTTGCACAACAAACAATTTCTGACCGTTTAAAAGCTATGGGAAAGATCCAAAAGTGTGGAAAATGGGTGCCACATGAATTGAATGAAAGACAGATGGAAAACCGTAAAAACACTTGTGAAATTTTGCTTCAAAGACACGAAAGAAAATCGGTTTCGCATCGGATTGTTACTGGCGATGAAAAATGGATTTATTTTAAGAATCCTAAACGGAAAAAATCATGGGTTAATCCGGGACAACCAGCAACATCGACTGCAAAACCAGATCGATTCGGCAAGAAGACAATGCTGTGTGTTTGGTGGGACCAGAAAGGTGTGGTGTACCACGAGCTCCTAAAACCTGGTGAAACAGTCAATGCTAGTCGCTATGAACAACAAATGATAAATTTGAACCATGCATTGATCGAGAAACGACCAGAATGGGCCAGAAGACACGG
>NC_051846.1:97197786-97203836 GCF_002237135.1 Teleopsis dalmanni | reverse complement strand
GATCACGTTTGAAAATAATTGGCAACGCATGAATTATGCCAGTTGGGTTTGTGTTCAAAATTTTTTGATTTGTGTGAATAATTTTGGCGCGAAAAAAATAAGTGAGGAAATTTTGAATACAAAAAATCTAAAAAATAGAAAAAAAATAAAATCTGTTGAAATGTCTGAAGTATTAAATGTAAGTTTTTATTTAGTATTTACTTAAAAAGTTAAATTTAATTCTATAGTAAATAAATGAAAATTGCAGATTTTATTAGAATCATCGAGCGAAACTGACTCTTCATTTCCCTTTTTAAATACTAGTTCAAGTGTATTTCAAGGATGAAGTGCATCAGAATGGATATAGTGGAAATTTTGTGGAAACGATCAATAATTTTTCCATTAAAGATTATTTGATTGGTATTTGCGCATAAAAAATACAATTGCTATATATTAATTATGTTTCATATTTTAATGGATTTGTTAATAAATTCCAATCAGCAAATACAAAATAACCATGGTGGTCACAATCGGAAGAGAGCAATGAAGGAAATTTTTATATATTTTTGTGGTATATGGCAAATATGAATACTTTTCGCGAATTTGGTATTTGTTTTGGCATACCAAAAGCTTCTGTATGGAGAATAATTAAAAGAACTAGTGTTTACCGTATATCAATTGGACACTAATTTATAAAATACGCACTTGCTAATAATGCAAAAGTGGAAGCTTCGAAAAAATTCCCGTTCGTATTGGTTGCATAGACCGTACACATGTAAAAATAAATGCACCAAACCATAGCAAATAGGCTTATTTCAAAAGGAAGCATGACTGGCTTAATCTTGCAGGCAGTTTGCGATGAAAATGGTTTTTTTATAAACGTGTATGTTGGAGAGCCTGGTTCCTTATGCATTGTTCTGTTTTAATTAAATAAATATATTCAACTTAATTTATATATATTCATTTCAAATTAATTGATTTTAATAAATTATCAAACAACACTTTTTCAATAATAATAAAACGTAAATAAATAAAGTAATAATTTTAGTTATAGTAATAGTTAAAACATTATTTAAACAAAGAAATAAATAATAATGACATATTAAATAAATAAGTACATAAAATAAATAATAAATAAATAAAATCAATAATAAATAAATATAAATGTAGATTTGTTTATAATTTTAGTGCACCGTTGCATCGCATTGCCAACCTCATTTGCATTAAAATGCGTTCCACTTTTATCTTTTACGTACATTCCACATTGAACCAGAAAGTGAACCAGATCAATTGCTGGTTCACCCCATTGTTTTTGTTTTGCATGCAAAATTGAGTGGATCATGTTTGCTGAAACGCAGCTATTAACAAAAATGAATCGATTATCTAAAAACCTCTTTAGTGCAATTCTAACAATTCTAATAATTCTCTTGCTCTTGATTAGGAACAAGGCTTCTTCTGAAGTTATAAAATTGAATGTCAAACAAAAACGATAGATAAGCATTTTATTAATATTTTGTCAACTTTTTATTTTGTCAATATATTTTCAATTTAGTACTAAAAGAAAAAAATTTATTGTTTTATATCAAACTTTTATTTGTTTTTTTTTGCAAGCATTTTGTTGCACTTTAGAAATATCTTTTGCAATAGTTTATATAGACAAAAACTTAAAATTGGTATAAGTAAATATTTCATATTTCAATATTTCATACTTAGAATCAAATATTTTATAACTTTATAAAAGTTTGGACTAGAAAGAAAATCATGTAAACTTAAGGAGATTCAACGACATATCGTCCTAGGTATGATATATCAATAACATTTTTAATTGTATTAAAGTCAGGGAAATAAGACTACCATTGCTAAATTTACGTTTTGGTTCTCTATTCACTTCATTACCAAACGAGCGGTATGAGTTGGGCACTAATCCAAAAATGTTGCCAAAGTACGGAAGCGCTTTCTCAAATACCCTTTTGTAATTTTTGGATGGCAGGTCAAATAGTGTTTTCCCCTCTTATGTCATTGAAGTTTAAGACATTAGGTCCATCTAAATTAAATCATTAAAAAAAAAAACAACTGGCTACATCATATCATGTGATTTCATTCGAAAACTTTAAGAGTGTCTTTATGCAGTTTAATGAGTGGTGGATTTTTTATTTTCAATCTTTTTAAATGATTAGCAAATATGAATCATTTAATTTAAGTCGTCACACTATATCTACTGTAACGACACTTTTTTGGTGACGTTCAAAAATATTTAGTTTTTGCTGGGGTATCCTCAGCCGTCGTCCAGAGTCATTACAATGAATTTATATTCGCGGGACGTAGGTGTTTTATTTTAAAAAAAAGAAAGAAAAGGAAACGTTCGTTTACTATATTGAATTGTATAGTTTATTTACTTTGAAAGACATTATTTCAACGTATGATAAAGTTATTTCCATTATAATGTGATTATAAATAAATTTATAGTTTATTTACTTTGAAAGGCAATATTCCAAAAATTATTCCAACGTATGATAAAGTTATTTCAATTACAATGCGATTATAAATAAATTTATAGTTTATTTACTTTGAAAGACAATATTCCAAAAATTATTCCAACGTATGTTAAAGTTATTTCAATTAAAATGTGATTTTAATTCAATAAAATAAGAACAAGAAATGTGCATCTTCTTTAGCTCAGGCTCTTGTTGTATTTCCTATCGTACTTGTCGATGAGATCTTCACTTGCAGTGGTTTCCCGAATTTCCTCCTCTGTTGCCTAAGACCGGCTCCTTTTACACCTCTGTAAGTTACTTTAATTTTACAATTTAAAATTGGAAAGGAAACTGATTACAAATCTATCCTAGAAGAAGAAAGATATAGTACAACTCGATATGTATTGTTGGAGCACGGTGCTTTGGTAGATCTAGCAAGTTGAGTTTGTAAGCATTTTAACATGTGTACGAATAATGTAGAGCAAGATCAATACCAGTTTTGAGTCATTTCTTTTACTCATTTGAGCTTTCAGCTCTTGACATTCGCACTCAATTATTCGTACGCATGTTAATTTGCAACTTGAATTCTATTGTAATATAAAAAAGCCTCTTCTGTTCTCTTTGAAAAGTGTGTAAAGAAAGACAGTCTGTGCGCTAAAATTAAACAGTAATGTTTTATAAATAGTTAAAAAAAATAAAATATATATTATATGAATTGTTACGTGTGTAATTAAGTAAATAAATCGTAAACTACAATAATTTGAACAAAATTTGTATTAGTTTTTTAAAGCAATTTATTTAAGTGAATAACATCACCTCGTAAAAGACATTGTTAGTATTTGATAAAATATAAGTAATAATTATTGTAAAGAAAAAGACTAATACTCAAAACATCATAAAAAAGCTTATGATTAAACATTGGCGACCGTGACAGGACACTAATATGAAAATAATATTCGAACGTTTTAAAAATGGTCATAAGTACTAATCAAAGATCAACGCTTTAAGTGCCGTGTAATAAATTTTCTAATAGGAAAAGTTCTTACTTAAAACAACAAATAACAGACATAAAAAATAAAACACTTCAAGGTGTGTATAATTAACAAAGATAAACTTTAGACAAAAAGTGTTAATTTAAATGTTAAAAATAAATTCTAATTTTGTTTATAAATATATAATAAAAAATTATTTAAAAAATAATATTTGCAAATTAATAAAATTGCTAATTTCAAACGGAATTTCTAAACTTAACGTTAATTAATGGTCGTGGTTACCGCGTGGTAAAATAAACGTTATTCGAGTGTCGAGGTTCGGTAATATGCGGACAATAACCGCTACTCTATGCACAATTATTTAAGTGCATGTGCTTAGAACTTTCGCTTTCGTTCGCATCATTCGGTCAACCGATTAATTAATCGTTGTCGCACAATTATTTAAGTGCATGTGCTTAGAACTTTCGCTTTCGTTCGCATCATTCGGTCAACCGATTAATTAATCGTTGTCGCACAATTATTTAAGTGCATGTGCTTAGAACTTTCGCTTTCGTTCGCATCATTCGGTCAACCGATTAATTAATCGTTGTCGCACAATTATTTAAGTGCATGTGCTTAGAACTTTCGCTTTCGTTCGCATCATTCGGTCAACCGATTAATTATCGTTGTAGCACAACTATTTATGCGCAAGTGCTTAGTGACTTTCGAATTTGTGCACTATTTCGGTATCGTGTCGTGATATAATATCTATTAGACTTTCGGAGAGTGTAATTATTTTGACTCATCAATAATTTATTAAATCGAGATGACAACACCCAACACAAGCCAGACGGCCATGTCAGAATTGGCAGAACTCAAACAGCAAAGGGCCTCAACCAAAGCGAGTATCAGTAGGATTAAAGGGTTGATTGAAACCCACATAAAGGGGACTGGAAAATTATTGTCACAGCCGGAATTAAAATGTAGGCAAGGTATCCTAGATTCTTACTTTAAACAGGTCTTATCATTTCAGACATGAATTGAGAAACTAGATGCTACCGATACGTGCAGAGCTGACTTAGAGGAGCTTTATATTTCAACAAAAATTTCCATATCTTCGCAGCTGAATGATGAAGCTAATAATTCTACAATGATGGACAACACAGCATTGATACCTCCTGTGAGTAAGAAGTTGCCACATTTGAAATTACCCACGTTCAGTGGTAAGTACTCTGAATACAAGAACTTCATCAATTCTTTCGTCCAAATTATTGATCGAGAAGCGTGTCTAACCAACATCGAAAAATTTAACCATTTACGAAATTGTCTAACGGGCCAAGCATTAGAAACAGTGCAGGCATTCCCCATTTGTAATGAAAATTATCCGAAGGCTTTAGAGCGACTTAAAACACGATATGACAACAGTACGCTGATTTTCTTAGAAAACATTACAGCTTTATTTGATTTGCCAGTGGTTTCGCATCAGTCTAGCCACCAACTTCGCAGCCTAATCGATAATGTGTCTGCACTGTACGGTTCACTCTGCACGTTAGGCTCTGAAAAACAAATATGTGAGGCAATACTCATTTCATTGGTAATGCAGAGGGTGGATGAAACTACACGTAGGAAATGGAAGGAGGCGCTATCTCTCACCACTCTGCCTAGTTGGAACGACTGTTCAGCACTGCTTGACAGACATTGTCAGTTTCTAGAATCTCTCGATCACAAGCCATACAACCATCTATCGGTACATCGTAAAGCCAACAATATTAAGGCTAAACCCATCAGTCGTCCTAAACAGTATTCGTTCGCTACAGCTACTTCCACCCAGTCCTGCTTACTTTGTTCAAGTCATGAACATTTAGTGCAGAAATGCCCTCGTTTTAAATCTATGGAAGTTAACCAAAGATTTGTGAAGGCGAAATGTTTGAAACTCTGCATTAACTGTCTATCGCCCCGGCATCGAGTGGCCAATTGCACACATCATTCAAATGCCGAATATGCGCAAAGTCACATCACACACTCTTGCACCAACCCAATAGCAATGACCAGGTTTCGGATTCACTAAATACCACAAGGCAAACTCTGTTGCCCAATAACAATGTTGCCAGTCACTCTCATCTTGATATGTCTTCAAATGAACAAATAATTTTAGCTACGGCGCTGGTTTTGGTGAAAGATTCAGTTGGAGGTTATCAAGTGGGGAGAGCGTTACTCGATTCGTGCTCGCAGGTTAATTTTATAACAGAGGAATTCTCAAAAAATCTTAATTTGGTCAAATACAAGCGACCGGTACATGTGGCAAGTATAGGCAGCACATTTGCTAATATAAAGCATCAAACATCCACTATCGTAAAGTCACGTCATTCAAATCTTGAGCTGGATCTCAACTTCTGCGTTACTCCTCATATTGCTTACCAGCCAAGCTCAGAAATTGATGTATCATCATGGAACCTCCCGCCGAATACTTCACTCGCAGATGAACTATTTTTTAAATCCAAACGTATCGATCTCTTACTAGGCACAGAAAGCTTCTTTGACATTTTATCCATCGGTCAAATTAAATTGGGTGCGAATCTTCCAGTCCTGCAAAAAACATTGTTTGGATGGGTGGTATCCGGTAGAT
>NC_051846.1:97190448-97197686 GCF_002237135.1 Teleopsis dalmanni | reverse complement strand
AGATGCGTTCTCACTTGCTTGCTGGAACACAGATGCGGGTGGTTTTTTCTCGCGAGCTTTCAACTCATATCGGAAATATTAGACCGCTTGATAAATCGCTGTCAATTCTAGACATTAACGCTGTATTGCACTTGAGCTGAACTCAATTTCTCCAAGTAACCAACTGCATCTCCTGAAGCATCTGTCGTAACCGTTACTACTGGAATGCCACCACGTCATCAGGCGACCAGGTGATTGCTGTTTTGTCGTTTTTGCTGTTGAGGGTAGATGTTTATCATTTCTAGATACTGCCGCAACTACTTAAAGGTTTTAGGTAAAGGGAACTCACGTACGGCCTGTTTTTTATTGTTGTTTAAATTTTTATCAGGTATAAGACACGAACAATAAAACGCATTTATTTAAAGATATTCGTGAATATTTCGTTCTTTATTTAAGAACTTCATCAGTGCTATAATTACATAAATTAATTTAACTTTAAAATAACACATAGAAGGATAAATAGCTTAATCTTTACAATGCATAATAAAAATTAAATGAACAACTTAAAAATTTAAAAATCACAAATTGAAACTCGACAACAAATTTTTTGGACATATATAACAAAACTGAAACAATATGGTAATATTGCGCCAAAAATCAAAACGTTCTCTTTTTTCTGTTCATATTTCTCAATTAATATAAACCAATCGGCTAAATTTTATTGTTTTCATCTCCTATTTCTGATCAAGTGGTATTTATCAAGTAAATTAGAGTAAAGTGTGCTCTCTTGGAGTTTACCACCTATTCATTATTTAATGTGAATAACTTCATTCATTAATATTTTTTGATAACTATTTTGTAATTTCAAGAATTATTACCCTATCAAAGTTGAAATTATGTTCATTGGAATGAGAACGTTCAGAAAGAGATGTTTCTTTCCCATCATCTTTACGTTTACATGTACTTTTATGTTCACCTACTCTTTTTGTCAATCTTTGGTTTTTTTTTCCAATTGATCTTATATATAAGATTTGATAAATTTTCTTTCGTTTCTTTGTCCTTAATCTTTAAGAATAAATTCTTTGTTGTTTTCAAGTTGTAAAGTACAATATTAATTGTTTCCTCTTCTTTGAAAAGTTTTGAATTTTTTTGAGACAGTCAAGGTACATTGGGGAACTTACATCTTAGTTTATTACTCCTGACATTGTCTACTGTATTTTTTGACGTTGTTTTGTATTGTAATGAACCTATTCACCGTTGATAGCTCACGGGCCGGTATTTCTTTGTAACGGGCTATTTTTAGCATAATTTATTTATTATTTACTTTTATTTTTTACAATATATTGTTACGATTATTCCCACGCTTCCTTCGATAACACTAGATCCTGATAAGTGAATAATGTTAAACTTGTATTAATTATAACCGTTACTTATATTTTAAACACACACACTTTATTCCTCAAAATAACCAACAACATTTAAAAACTTATTTACTAACTAACTGACATAATTCAAAATTATCTCAGTTAACTTAAATCGAATTGTATCTTCGCAACAATATTTATGACTTATTAACTAACAAAATGAATTATAATTACAAATATTAAAAATGCCTGAAATTAGAAGAATATTTGGTAAATTAGGAGATTAATCAACGTTACCGACTGGGCCACGCTGTTGGATGATGGTATCATCGGTGCCGACAGCGCCACGTTGTTATGTTAGGAAATTTATTAAACTATCTTATCCAATGTTGTATCCTGCTGCTGCGCTGTGTCGATGTCGACTGCTGTGAGTGCTGCGATCAAATGACCATGCACTCGCTACGATGCGCACTGTTCTAAGTGCTGCGACAAAGTGACCTCTTGTTGGATTTGAAGTCTCCTTTTATACCCTTTTTTTCCCAACGAGACTTCTGTTATAGTTGTTATTTTTACGGTGTGTAGCTCTGCTCTGCTTTGTTATTGTCTACAGTATAATCTTGTTGTCTGCGAATAGCGTTGCTATTTGCTTGCTCCATACGTTCGTTTATGCGTTGGTTTTGTTGTTGTAATAGTTTTGTTATGTTCTCCATGCATTTACTTGTACATGGATTTTTCTGTTGTTGCTGTGATCATATTGTTGTATGTTTAATGCATTCGCTTGCTAATTTTGTTGGCAAAATTTTAACAAAAATACACTCAACAGAAAATGAGTGGTATTATTAACAAAATTTTTATACTCAAAATATGATTACTTATTTACAATAATTTAATTTTATTAATATTTAATAAAAATTATATTTTATAATAATAATAATATTATTACAATAACTTATTTATAACAATTCAATCTTATTAACATTTAATAACTTATTTTTATTGCGGCGATGTTGTTGTTAAATATAATCGTCACAATATTTATACGATTGAAAGATTTTATTTACAAAATACTTAGGGTTATTATTCATAAGTATCTGTTTAATTTCTTTCCTGTTCTCTTCCATAAACCTATTATCACTAAGACTTTCAACTCTGACAATAAGGTTTCTAACTGTATTAATTTTTTGGTGTATTGGATGGTCTGATAGAAAACTGAGTAACCATATTGTTCTAGTTTGTTAATTTTGTTATATATGTCCAAAAAATTTGTTGTCGAGTGTTAATTTGTGATTTTTAATTTTTCTATTTTTGAGTTGTTCATATAATTTTTATTATTAATTACGATGGTTGAACACCAAATGTAAGCATTATTGTTATTTTGAAGTTAAATTAATTTATGTAATTATACAATTGATGAAGTTGTTAAATAAAGAACGAAATATTTACAAATATCTCTTAATAAATGCTTTTCATTGTTCGTGTCTTATAGCTAATAACAATCGAAAAATTAAAAGTAATTTAATCTATTTTAATTTCAGTTTTCTTTTCAATTTATTTAAAATAATGTATATGTTGTTATGGTGTTACTAAATTTATGTAGGTTAGAAATTATTACAAATTTCCATCCTCACACGATCAATTCAACGTTTGATGTCAAAGACTGGAGCCAGAGTGATTTCACAAATTCGTCGCTCACTTTGTCCTTCGCCAACGATGTTAGTTCATTTAATAGTTGAGTGGGCCATTGGTCAGCAAACTCGACGTCTAATAATCGGTCGGGGGATCTAGTACAGCGTCCGCAACATCAGTCACAATGCTAGGCTCAATTGTAGCTACTATGGTGCTGAACTTAGTCACATCATTGCAGACACCTGCCTCCACGAACTGCACCTCAATCTGAGCAAACCATATTTCGGATCGCTCATGTCAGAACGGAGGTACCTTCATCGAGACGCGATGCACAATTAGTGCTGAATCTTCGCGCTACTGTCCGTTCGATGTTGCACTTTCGCTTTATACCGTTCACATATTCTAACATGTGTTTAGGCTGGTGCTGCCACAATACCATAAAAAACGCTTCCGATTAAACAAAAATAACAAATGCTTCCGTTTACTTATATTGATGGTAAAAGTGTATAAAAATTAAAATCTGAAAAAAATCACGAAGAAATTTAGGTTTGTTATACTATATAACCAAAGAAGTAAACGTACTAAAAGAATCAACTGTTTCCACAACTCGCAATTTTTTTAAACACTTTATTTTATTCATCACAAAAATTTATTTTGAATTTTACATGGTTCCTACGGAAAAGCTTATTTTTGGCCAAAAAATAAATTAAAGTTTGCGAGTTTATATTTAATGTATATATCAAACTTATATGTGATTAAAAAAGAACGAGAGTTTTTGAATTTCCGCGCTTATCCATTCAGAAATTTTTTTTTATTTTCACGCTGGAAACACTATTATACACATTCTGTCAAAGCTTAATGCTTACCGTACGATTAGTTTTTGTTTGGCGGCTGTACAAAGAAGTCGAAATATTTTCGTGTGGCGATTTTTAGCTGAATTTCATTCAAAACAGTTATCGTTGTGATGTGGTCAAAGAGATGATTTCCAACGCAGATAGTGACCCCACATTCATCGAATGAATCATAACTGGTGATGAGACATGGGTCTATAAATTTGACATGCCCACCAAACAACAATCGACCGATTGGTGCTTTGAAGGTGAACCGAAACCGAAAAGAGAACGCCAAAGTCGGTCCAAATTCAATGTTATGCTGTTTTGTGACTGTTTTCTTCGATATTTGTGGTGTGGTGCACTATGAATTCCTTCCGGACGGTCAAATGGTCAATAAGGAGTATTATTTGGCCTTTATGCGTCGTTTGCGTGAGGCCATTTACAAAAAGAGGCCAGATTTATTGAAGAAAAACTCATGGATTTCACACCACGATAACGCACCGGCTCACACAGCGTTGGTTGTGTCGCAGTTCTTAGCCAAAAACTTCACCAATATCATTAACCAAGCACCGTACTCGTCAGCTATGGCCCCGTGTGACTTTTTCTTCTTCCCCCGACTTAAATTGCCATTGCGTGGAAGACGTTTTAAGACCATAAAGGCCATAGAAGAGAATTCGCTGCGTAAATTAAAGGCCATAGCTTCGGCGGCCTATAAAACTTGTGTGGAAAATGTGCATGTGTTGCAGCAGGAGGAGAGTACTTTGAAGGCGATAATAATGAAAATTATTAAAAATTAAAATTTTGAGTTTTTTTTTTTAAATTCTCGTTCTTTTTTGATCATAAGGTATTTTAACAAAAAAGTTTTCACCAGTGCAGTACAGAATTCTATCTTATGGCTATAACCCACTTTTTAAGGAAAAGTTAGGTAAAAAAACCATTGTTTGAGCCAGTAAAAACAAAATATTAGTCAGTGAACGTATTTATCTTCTTAAAACTTATATTAGTCTAAAAAGTTATTTTTGTATTAAAATAAGTTGTTGACCATTATTTAATTTATTTTAATACAAAAATATTCTCTTATTTTTCATAAATAATATGAATAATTGAAACATTTGATACAATTAAAGCCAATAATTGCTTGGATATTTGCGAAACACGAATATTTTTTATGATTTTGTGCTTTTTAACACAGGGTACAATCTAAATTTTATTTATACTTAAAGAGCTTTCCAGCAAAAAATCTTATCTGTTCTTAACATTAACAAGGTAATTCTAGCAACGATCTTTTAGCTCACTAGACTCAAAAAATCTATTATTTTTTTGCTATTTTATTAATAGTTATAATAATAAGTAAATCTTATAGCAAATCTGTTATTTACACACATGACCACGTATGCATATAAATAATCAAAATCCTCACCTAGAGAGAAGCCATACGATAAGCATTCCAAATAAATTATATGACAACTGATAAAAGTTTGTCAAACATTGCATCTGCAGCAGCATGGCTTACAATTCCCAATACAGGTAGTCCAAAAATTAAATAGCAATCCTAACAAATATGGGACGCTAAGTCAATATAAAACGCAAACTATGCCCTCAAAAAATTAGTTTGAGAAGTGCTAAAATAAATAAAAGTAACAAAGATAGTGCACCCACAAATATACTTTCTGGTAATAGATTTGTTGAACTAGATTAATCTGTAGATGAATCTAATCAGCCTACTAATAAATAGTGTAAATCCGCTCCAAATTACCTGTGTGAACCAAGCTCTAATAGCCTTGTTACACTCCTTGTACGTCTGATTGGTAACAATACTTTTCATATTGTTCCTTTAACCAGGGACAATATACACGAAAACAAAATCCAAATTGAGAACCGAAAATAGTTTTAGAGTCATAACGAAACATTTGGCTGACAGAAAGAAAAAGCCGTACGGAAACCTATAAGATATTAAGGACGCAATCTTGGTTTTAAACTCAATCTTGATTTCAGCAACAGAAAACTTCACCCTCTTCAGGTGTCACGTTATGCTTGAAAGAATACACATGCTGTCTAGTTTTTAGGTTATTTACTTCATTTAAAATTGGAACTAACTATGAGAATCGTGTAGCCACTGTTGCTGCTGCTACTGCCGCTGTTGATATCGCTGCTACTGCAGCCATCGCTGTTGATATCACTGCTGCTAATGGTTGTTGTTGCTGATGGACGTTGCCGTCAATAAGTTTGTGATGTTATTCGGAAATTTCCTTTGGATGGGAGCTTATAATGTACAAAATGTCTGTCACCACAAATTTAACGGCAGGATGTAACTTATACAGCTTAATTTAGTAATTGTCGTTTATGTAGGTATGTTATAAATATTATTTCTCAAGATATGTAATATACTTTCTTTTAATTGATTTTAATCGATATATTTTTCACTTGTTTTTGTAATAAAAACCACAGATTTTGAGAAATTTTGTCTGAAAATATATTATCTTTGAAACGCTGTAAATTTCAAGTTTCTACCTTTTATAGAACTTGAGATATAGCCATTTGAAAATGTGTCTTCTATACCAGTTCTCAAAACCCCATGGGTCCATATCTCCTAGAAAAAAAACACAAAATTTTTTCCCGAGATACAGGTCTTCTTTTTTTATGAAAGGAGCTCATAAAAAAAATTTCAGTCAAATCGGAGATCATGAGGTCAAAAAGGTGTCCGAGTTGTAAAAGAATGACCCATATACACAACAGGTGCTTTAAATTAAAATATAAATCATTTACTTTTATTAATTTCCCAAAAGAATCTAGAGTTCCACAAGGGAGTCTTCTTGGTCCTATCTTGTATGTACTTCACACATTAGATATCCCAATAAGTAACTTATTTGATACCACATCGTTTGCCGATAATACTACAATTTTATGTCGAAACAAAAACGTTGTGTTAGCTTAAAACCAACTTCAATCTCATTTCTTTTGGGTGGAGAAATCGTTGTCAAAATAGTGTATTAAACTTAATGAACTAAAAAGTAGACACATCATTTTTATCATAAATCGAAGTATATCTCCAACAATTTAACTAAATAACATTCCCATACTCCAATACAGTCCATCATACTCTTTCATAACTCCATCATAAACCCTATATGGACTTATGGTATCTTTATGATAATGCTTCAAATATTGAAATTATCCAAAGAGTTCAATCATAAATACTTAGAACAATCACTGATGCTTCATGGTATATTAGGAATGCAAGTATTCATCGAGATCTACAAATTCCCTTAGTTATAGCTGAATTTGACAATATAAGAAACAATATAATCAAAAACTGACAAAACATGTTGACCCCTTAGCTAAGAGGCTCGCACTTCTACCCATTATTCTCGCCTAAAAAGAGTTGACCGTTCAGTCATGACGTTAGCTAAATTCAGTAAATAATTATTTATATATG
>NC_051846.1:97173201-97190348 GCF_002237135.1 Teleopsis dalmanni | reverse complement strand
GAAAACACATCTTGCTGTTTTGCATCACTTTTGTATCAATATTCAACTGTTTACTTGAATTAACAGCTGTTATTGATTTCACAATGATAGAAATAATAACACACAGCTTTATACCACGAATTACAAATGATGATTCTTCTTAAAAGAGTAGCAAATCGTCTTTCTGGCGATCATACAAAGATCTTATGGAAAACTTCTGGCAATCTTTGCTAGAATTGGCTTGTAAGACTTCAATATTACATACATTTTTTGTTACTCATAAATATTATTAATTTATGTCAAAAAAAATTTGTAAAAAATTATACCTGTTGTCGCATTTATGAGGAAGAATTTCTCAGAGTTGCCAGAAACAATTTTATAAGTTATTACTGAGGACGGATCATTATCTGCATCTAGAGCTTGTAATTGTATAATTTTTGTATATGGTTGGCTTCTTTCTAAAACCGTTGTAAAATACACCGGCATGTCAGTTAATGGCACATTGTCATTCACATTTTCGATAAACACATAAACCTACAGAAAAATCTTGGTGGTTAGTTGAATAGAGTTAACATAAATTTACATTACCTGTACACAACTGCTTAATGAAACTATTCCATGATCTTGAGCACATAATGTAATCCAATAGCTATATATTGTTTCAGCATCCAAATGTGATACGATATAAATAGAACCTGAAAAGATAATATATTTAAATGAAAAAATTACAATTTCTCTTCATTGAGTTTCTTCAAAAACTATTGTTTATGTTACATGATATTAACTCAGATCCATGATCTTAATTACGATGAATGATTTGAGTAGTTTTATCCGAAATCACTATATATCGATTAGTTTGACCACTTGTAATATCAACTAATCACAGAGAGGAGGAAATTATTATAACACAATGATAGTTCATTCTGTACTTCTTTGAAATAAATAAATTCTGGTTTACATACAAGAGTTAGTTTTTTAAAAAATTAAATCATGTATTATTCAAATACTGATATAATAGGTCGTGAAACATTAAATACTTTCTTAAATCCAATAATCAACAAAAAAAAACTGACAATGCATAACTGCATTTTTCGATGATCCATGACTGGTGACTTAACTGGCATAAACACAAAATATAAAAAAAAATGTGACTTATTACTAAATGACAGTGTGACTAGCTAGCAAAATCATTAAAACAATTAAATAAATTTAGTGTCACTTAACTTTTCTTAGGTAATAATCATGGTTAAATCTGAATTTTGCTGGCGTAATTTTGTATTTGGTATATTATTGGTATGTATTTTATTTCTATTTATTGGAAGCTGCTGACATGTTTTACGTTTCAAAATTTAATAGCATTGACAGACGGGAGCTAAATTATCATTAAGGGGCTAAATTATAATTTATTTGCTCATTTAGCAGTTTTAAATAACATATTTGGAAACATTGGTAAATGTAAATACTCGATATATTTTTATATATTTTATATTTTTTATATATATTTTATATTTAATTAAAGCAAGTTTCTTTAATTTTTCTTGCTTATCCATTTTGAATTTAAAATTCTTTCTTTTGCTTTTTCAATAACAAAAAACATATGATACAGCAACTTCTTAATGACAATTTATACCGTCTGTCAGAGTATTTTTAAAATTATCATTTAAGGCTGCTTAATGATAATTTAGTGTGCTCGTCTGTCAATGCTATAACTGTGTTGTTATTATAATAACTGAAATTAACAACGCCAAATAACTTGTAAAATGGTAAAAAATTCAATTGAAACGTGTCTAAAAAAGAATATGCGTCAAAGTTTTCTTTGTGATCTGTTTCTGCAGCAATGAGCTTTATTAGCTATATTTCTATTTTATTGGTTGTTGTTTTGAAAATTGTATGCAAATTTTATGAATTGATGAACAATGTTAATAAGTTTTAATAGAGTTTTAAACCTTGGAACTGATGCGTGGTCATTACTTTATCTATTATATTATTACTGGCATATTAAACAATAATCATGTATAGTAACTTCTAAGGATTAGCACAGAGAATTTCAATGAACTTATGTAGTCGCAGATGTTAGCTATTCCATTGAAATACAGGTTTTCTCAGATGTGACACCCTGGTAATGAATCTCAAGTGCTAACGGTTGGTGGATTACAAAAGCCAATTAATGGTCTACGGTAAAACTGTAAAGCACTACATCGAGACTATTGGTGCATCAGTATTCACATGTTCACACCACTTAATAAAAGAGAACCCGGAGAAATGGAGAAAGCTACAACACAAAGAGACGTTGAGCCAGTGCATTACACTTGGTTTGTGAAAGCAATGAAAGTTAGCAGCCATGTCAGCTGTGGCTGAAGCTTAACCGAAATCCCCTTTCATACATACAAGATATCATATCCATATTGAATGTGAATCCTGTTTTTTCTAGAATTAACTTATAGAAATTCTACTTAGATACAAATAGGTGCTGCTGGTATTCCTAAAAATACGATTGTAACTTCATTCGACTTATTTGAAAAATTGAGTCAAAATTGAGTGCTTTTGATATTTTAAATATCTCAACAATTATATGAGGTAGAATAAATAAATTTAGGGTGTGAAATACTCATACCATACCACTACAGTTATTCTCAAACCATTTTCGTGTAGCAAGCTTTGCGCCCTCAGTCCATCAATCGATTTTAATGTATAACGGCCTTTAATAATTATTTCTGCGAAGCAAAAAGCACTATTATTCAACAATGACTGGTTCACAAATTTTGATTCCTTATACTCAATAATGACCAATCTGGGACGTCAGTTCGAATGCACTATGTCTCGGGAATAAACGAAGATTCACACCCATGCATACGATTGTCTTTCATCCACAAACGAGCATTGTGAAATGATTCCAACGAACGCTGGAAAAGAGCCAAAAGGATCAAATGACTGAACTCAGTCCTTTTTTGTTAGAATTACTGGAACTCAGATATTAACGAAAATCCAACAGAAATATTATTCAGAAATCCGTTAAAGTTCTGGTGCTGTTATTGACAGAACTATGTGATTAGTATGGGAGACAAGCATATAACATTTTCCGCAGATAAGCTAAAGCTAGAATTCTTTATAAGCTACGAAAATCTCCGCAACAGTAAAGAGATGACCATATAACCAGTAAGCCAGTACGTTATTTTCAACAATAGTGGGGAGTTTCGTTTTGAATTTTTTTTTCTTGTCGTTTTTATTTTTACAGATCTCCAATTTGTAAGCAATTGTATTGCCCTTATTAAAGTGAGCATATTCTTCTTACTAATTAAATTTGTGTAATTTTATTTAACAATTATATATAGTAGATTTCAGAAATTAAAGCACAGGAAAATAATTGTATTAGTTTGGTTATAATAGGAAATAATGATAATAATAGGTATTTCTGTAACAATCACATATCGGATGTTGAAATATGAAGGAGTAGAAAACAAATGCGAGTGTTTGAATTATGCAATTATACAATCTCCCTTCGACTTAATTTTCGTTCATTAAAATAAGTAGCTGAACTCAATACTTTTTGAAATAATAGTTCTGCGTTGAATGTATATTTTAATTTGTCTTCTAAACTATTGATAATCCGATTTCGAACCAAAAGATCATTAAACCGTAGTCCCATATCTTCACCGCAAGATGAGAAGTATTTTTGTGACACCTGCTAACACTCAATTAACTTGGCAACTTCGGCATAATTTGCCGCAAAAAAATTCGTTAAGCTATTTCAGCGTCTTCGACAAATTATAGCTAAACTCTGCCAAATGAAACGAGATGTTCATCCAAACCACTTGACAATGAAATTGTGAAAAACACCTTATTAAATAATTTTTGAGATTAAAAAATGATTTTAACTAAAACATGAAAAAGTAAGTCAAATTTAGTCAATTTGAAAACAGTTTATATTTTTAATGTAACTTTTACAGAAAATATTTTGTAAATTAAATTTTTTATATTGAATACGATGAAATCATGAACACATTGTTTTCCTTTTTAGTACAAACTTAAAAAATATTATTTACTGAACTTACCTTGGTCGTTAACAGCAAAAACTCCTATTCCATTGCCACCTCGAATAGAATATGAGATTTTTGAATCAGAATCACTAGTGTCCAAGTCCTTTGCAGTAATATTAGCAATTATGGTTCCTCTAGGTGCATCTTCTTTTGCATTGAAATTAAAAACAAAATCATCAAATTCTGGAGAAAACCGATTTTCATTTATATCAATAACTTCTACCACAACAGCGATATGTGTAGTTAATGGTGGTGAACCTAGGTCAGTAGCGCTAACTACAAGGTTATGAATTTGGCGAGATTCATAGTCTAAATAGTTAATAGTTCGTATAACACCAGTTAATTTATCGATGCTAAACAAGTCTTTCTCATTTACATTTTCATGTTTTAAATAGTAATATATATCTCCATTTAATCCAGCATCAAAATCATTTGCTTCAATTAACCCAATTACAGTTCCTTTCGGAATGTCTTCCCTAACTTTAAATAACAATTCCTGAACTCCAAAAATTGGGGAGTTGTCATTTACATCTTGAATAAATATTTTTATTAAAGCTTCAGAAGATAATGTTGGTATTCCTCCATCTTTTGCAATAACATGCAACTCATATTTTTCTTGTATTTCTCTATCTAATGGATTATTCGTGTATACGCATCCAGTTTTTTCATTAATTTGGAAGTCCTTAGTTGTGGGTACTATAAAATATTTTATGATAGAATTTTTTCCTATATCAGTATCAGAAGCATTAAGACAAATAACTTCAGAGTCGTTCAGGATAGTTTCCGAAAGCTGCAATGTAATATGATACTTTTGAAACATCGGTTGGTTATCATTATTGTCTAATATAGAAACAATAAGAATTTTTGAAGTACACTTTTTAGGCGAACCCATGTCGAATACAGTTATATTAAGTAAATACTCATCCTGCCTTTCTCGATCTAAATATCCTATAATTTGAATTTCACCCGTATCTTGATCTATTCTAAATACAGAATCATAGTCTCCATCTAAAATAGCAAACACTAGTTTTCCATTGTATCCCAAATCTCTATCGTTTGCTTGAATTTTTATTACAACTTCACCTAATGCTAAATTTTCATTTATTAATATTTTCTGTGGAAACTTAACAAATTCAGGTGAATGAATATTTTCGCCATATCTACTTGGTGATAATGATAGATATTTAGATGTTTGGTGACTGTAATTAGTATTACTTCTTTTACCATATGTTATTATTTCAGCTAATCTGTTAGCAACACCTGTTTCTATACATTCAATATTGCTATAATAGTTAAAATAATTAATTGAAAAGGTTTTAGTTAGTGTTACAGTTAGTATCATTTCGTTCGAAACATGGGCTCCATCTGATGCAGATACTATTATTTGACGATATCTTAGTTGAACATCTGTTAAGTCACACCCAACAGATAATACCCCAGTAGTAGGCTCAACATTAAAGCATGAGTCTTCACTACCAGATATAATTCCATAAGTAATTAAGTCTCCATAATCAAAGTCAATAGCGGATATAGTAAATATAGCAGTGCCAATAGGGGTATTTTGTTGTATAACTCCTGTACAGTTAATTTTTTCAAATTGTGGTCTATTATCATTTATATCTGTTACTGTAATTACAAGTTCTTCTTCTGTTTGGCGACGATAAGGCAAGCCCCAATCTGAGGCTCGTACATTCAAAATATAAACTCTACGCATTGTTTCGTAATCAATCAATTTAGTTAATTTTATTATTCCAGTGAAATGATCAATTTCAAATGGAACATCATCAAAATTAGTTATACTGTAGGAAATATATGAATTTTCCCCACTATCCCTATCTCTCGCAATAAGTTTTACTACAGCTGTTCCCGCTGGTTCATTTTCTCTAATAAATATTGTACGATTAATATGCTCAAACACAGGATCGTTGTCATTCATATCTTCTACATTAATTTTTACTTTTGCAGAAGACTGCTTTGTAGGTCTTAAATTTGTCTGATATATGGCGGATATAATGAGCGTATAAAGAGATCTTTTTTCAGCATCTAAGCATTTTTGTGTGTACAACATTCCAGAGTCCGGATTAATTTTGAAAGTATTGTCTTCATTTCCACCAATTATAGTTAGAGATATTACATAATTTTTTTGATAAAACGGTTCCATAACTTTTAATCGTATAATTGGCATTGATGGTGGAGAGGTTTCTGGAATTGACACTTCATAAATTTCTTTTGTAAATACTGGCAAATTTTCCTCAACTGAAAAAATTGGAACTAAAATATTTTTGAAAGTTTGTCGAGAAAGTATTCCATCATCTTCTGCTCGAATTGTAAGATTATATGTAAATGGTGGTTTTGGTAATGTAGCATATTTGCTTACTTTAATATAAAATTCATGTTTGTTAGAAGTTGGTACAATTTGAAATACATTTTCTGGATCGCCGTTCACAATTTCCATTATTTTAATGACTCCATTTCGACCAATATCTTTATCATTAACTTTAACAACACCATATAGAGCGCCGATAACAGAACTTGTAACACTTTCCAATGACGTAACAAATATTTCAGGTGAATGTAGGTTTTCCTGTAAAATGAAGGGTTTTGGTTCATTAAATAATGGAAAATATTAAAGATTTAAATCTAAAACATGTACTATAAATTTACTGTTATATGACATTTAGCTAAAAAAAATAAAATATATTAACATGGAATTAAAGCTGAAATCTTTTAAACACTAATATCAGAAAGCATGAAATACTCACATAACTTTAAAGTATGATCAATTTTGGTTTATTTTGGAAAAACAAGAAAATGATGTCTTATTTACTAAATCATATAGAGACTTACTTAATCATGATTTAACTAAAAAAATTTGGACGCTTATCAGGTAAAACATTACAATTAAATTATAAGTAGAAAAACTTAAAATGGAAAAGAAATACCAGGTTCACTTATAAAAAAATTGCATTAAATGGTTGTATAGGTATGTTAATGCTTGGCGAGAAATAGGGAATTGCCTTAAGTGCAATTTTCAAACGAGATCTTCAAACTAAAATTGCGTTTGAAGTTGAAAGACTCGTGAGCCACACCACTCCCTCTCCAGTGGCTGAGTGAAGCAATGTCACGATATAATTAGTGATCCTATGCCACTTATTAAACATTCTCAGCAAATCGAACTGGCAACCAAATTCGGCTGCCGCAAGACGATGTTTGACTTCTTTTTGTATGATGCTTCTGGTTATTTTCGTCTGCTTTTCGATGAGCACAAGAATGTCGTGCTGTCTGATGTTGATTTGATTTTTGCTCGTCATCGCAGAGATAGGCAACTTTGACCCGATCTATACTTACACGTACTGGTTTGTCTTTCCGTATAATGGTCATCAGCTTATCGTCGCGATCGGTTACCTTAAATGATCCATCGTAAGATGCTTTGAGAGGTGGTCGAATAGTGTCATCGCGTAGATAAACATGATCACATTTTTTAAGATACGGTTGTACAAATGTTTTTGATATAGAGTGATTTGTCGTAGGTACTGGTCTTAGTTAGTTGATCACTACGAATTGTAGTGATTATACGAATTCCGAATTTGACATGTCTTTCGAAAAATTCACCTGGTAATGTAAGTGTCATGCTATAAACCATTTCTGAAGGAGTCGCCTTGATGTCGTTTTTGTATGCGTTTCTCAGTGCGAGTAGCACTACTGGTAGTTCATCCGTCTACTTTTGCTTGGATCGGCACTTTAAAGCTGTTTTAAATGTGCGGTGAAAACGTTCGACAATTCCATTTGCTTGTGGATGATATGGACTTGTTCTAAGGTGTTTTGTGCCAATTAGCCTCTTGAGTTCATTGAATAATTTTGTCTCGAATTGTCGACTTTGGTCGGTCATTATTTCAGACGGCACGTCGTAATGTGCAATCCAACCCTCCAGTAATGTTTCCGCTACTGTGCTTGCATTAATATCGGCCATAGGGATAGCAACTGGCCATCTGGTAAAGCGATCAATAACCGTTAAACAGTAGTTGAATCCATTTGACATTGGTGATGGCTCTGTGATATCGATATATAGAAAGGAATATCGTTGCTCTGGTAGCTTGAAACTACCAATTATTGTTTTATTATATCTGGATACCTGGATACCAAACGAAACGCTCACATATTTGTTTGATCGATGATTTACTTCCTGGATGTCCCAGATTGTGTATCTCCCGGAAAACTTACTGTCCATGTCCTTGAAGAACCCAGGGACGTGCTCCGTGAGTTGACACATCGCATGCAATTGGATTCATAGAGTTTGGCATGCTGATCCACTTGAGTTCCAACGATGTCTGATTTTTAGTTAACAAGTTTTTTAATTCAGCGTCTTTCTGGCTCTCAGCAAACTTGTTGAAATCGATCTATTAGCAGTCATTTATTTCTTCAATACGTGAAAGTAAATCTGCTACGTTGTTATTTTTTCCGGCGATGTGTTGTATGTCTGTCGTGAACTGCCTTATGAAATCCAGGTGCCTTAACTGCCTTGGAGATACCTTTTCAGATTTCTGTTGGAACGCAAAAATAATAGACTTGTGGTCCTTCAAAACTATTCATTTTCTACCTTCGATCATGTGCACAAACTGTTTAATAACTTGGTAATTGGCAAGCAATTCTCTATCATAGTGCTTTATCGTTTTTGAGTCTCGGTTAGACGCTTTGAATAAAAACCGAGAGGTTCGATCTGTCCATTGCATATGTGGTGTAGTGCTGCACCTACTGCTGAGTTGCTTGCATGGACGTAGAGTACCAGTTTACCATCTGTGGTTGGATGTTCTAATGTACTTGCATCTGCGAGTGCTTTTTTGTATGTAACAAAGGCCAATTTTGCGTCTTCTGTCCATTCCAATTGATTTTTATCATTCTTTTTATTTATTTTTAAAAGTTTTTGCAATGTATTTTGAGTTGCGACCGCACCAGGTATGAAACATTGATAGAAATTAACCGTAGCTGGAAATCGTCTGAATTCCTGAACCGTGTTTGGTTTTGGGAAGTTAAGTATTGCTTCTACTCTCTTCTTTGATGGGCGTATGCCTTGTTAGTTGATGGTATGACAGAGAAACGTTATTTCTTGTTGACCAAAGACGCATTTTGAAACGTTCTGCTTAAGTCCGTACTGTTGAAGTCGCTCGAATACTATGCGCATGTGTTGGTAATGTTCTGATTCATTTGATGAAGCGATACAGATGTCATCAATGTAAGAAATCACCAAGTCGAGTCCTCTAAGTACTTGGTCCATGTGACGTTAGAAGGTTTGGGCAGCATTGCAGAGTCCAAAGGTCGTAACATTAAATTTGAATAAGCCAAATGGAGTAGCGATGTTTTTTCCCTATCCTTGGGGCAATCGGTATATTATAATATGCCCTTTCTAAGTTCAGTGTTGTAAATATACACTTATCGCTAAATGTCTGCGTGAAATATTGCACAACATTTCACTGATCAGTTATTGTCTGCGCATTAAGACGTCGATAGTCACCACAAGGTCGCCAAGTTGCATTCTTTTTTTCGACCATGTTCAATGGACTGGCCCATTCACTCTGCGATTTACACAGCTGACCTGCAAGTCCCACCAGAAAGTGTTATTGCCACGTTTGCAGATAATACAGCGATCCTTACCACTGGAAACACCATAAACGAATTAACAGAAGCAACGCAACATTCCATTGATCAAATTATTAGTTGGACTAAAAAATGGAAAATTGAGCTTCTGTAAATATGAAATTATTGAATCAATTTTTTCAGCACTGTTCGTGACTATCCATCGTCGACGTAAAGAGCCAAAACGGCCATCCCTCTTTTATTGCGACGAATAAACATACATGGATCATAACTACTTACTGTGAAATGAAATTGACGAATAAATAATGTAAACTTTTGATTCAAACAGCGCGACGCCTGTTTAAGCCCATATAAACTTTTGATGAGTTTACAAACACGATCACTGTTGTCGTTGTAACTAACTGGCTGTTGCATATATACAGTTTCTTTCAACTCAGCATGTAAAAACGCCGTCTTTATATCAAACTGTTTCAATTGCATATTATTTATGGCTGCTACTGATAATATTGCACGAACTGGTGTAAGTTTCACGACAGAACTGAAAGTTTTCTCATAATCCACTCCATATTGTTGTGTGAAACCACGAACTACTAATCTTGCTTTGAAAATTGACCGTTCCATAAGTATTCTCTTTTATTTTGAGCACCCAACGATTATCAATCATTTATGTTCTTTGGGTGGATTAACTAGAATCCAACTACGGTTTTTAATCAACGAATCAAATTCATCGTCCATCGCACACTTTCATTGCTGCGCCTCTGTTGATTGTATTGCTTCTTCATAAGTTTTTGGTGCAAATACAATTGCTGAGTAACCAGTTTCAACATAACGTTGCGGCTTATTGATTTTAGGACGAATCTCATACCTTGAATTACTTCTGTCAACCTCATCATCCATGAGGTCCTTCTTGTTGGATTGATCATGGTCTCTAACGTCTTTACTGAATTTTTCACTTTCCTCGATTATGACATTCTCTTGTTGCAGTGTTTCATGTTTGTTGTCTTTTTCGAGTATGATTCCGTTTTCATCATCACTTTCTTCTTTAATCACATATTTCATTGGCTTTGTTTCGTTAAAACGCACGTCACAACTAAGCAAAGCTTTTTTACTATGTGGACCGTACAACCGAAAGTTTTTAATTGTTGCTTCGTATCCAACTAAAAACACTTTTCTAGCTTTTAAATCCCATTTCTTTTGTCCACTTGTTGCGGGACTTACATAAAGCACTCTGTTCCAAAAATTTTAACGTGACCAAAATATGGTTTTTTACCGAACCATTTTTCATATGGTGTTGTACCAATACATTTGCTGTTTGTAGTGCGATTCAATAAATATGTAACTGTACGCACTGTTTCTGGTCATAACATTTTCGGTAATCCACTTGTAATTAACATTGTCCTTGCACTTTCTTGCACAGTATGATTATCTCGTTCAATTTTACCATTTTGTTCTGGAGTATAAGCGGTTATATATTCTATCAGAATACCCTTATTCTTTAATAAATGTTTGACCTCATGATTTTCAAATTCAGTACCATTGTCAAATTGAAAATGTTTAATACGTGTATCATAAATATTTTTAACCATACCAATGAACGAATTTAAACAGTCAAATACTTCACCTTTCGATTTAAGTAAATATGTATGACGGAATGAAGTTACTTCATCTTTAATTAACATAAAATAACGCATACCTCCGACTCCAATCTCCTCTATTGGTTCACATAGATCTACGTGCATAAACACTTCTCTGATTGTCGCACCATTGACAGTTTATGCGTTGATCTTATCAATTTTCCATACAGACAATCTTCACAAAAAAAAAATTTTCGTTGTCTGACAAATTAATACCAGCAGCTGAACTATCTTTGCAAATTTTTTTAATTGAATCAACGTTTATGTGACCCAAACGTCTGTGCCAGTGTTGTTGTCAGACCGTTTATGTGTAAACGAAAATTAATTTTTAGTTGATTCAACTCACAGCGCTTACCAACTGCAACGACATTGTTTGATTTATCAATAATCTGGCATCCAAGATTATCGATTAGAATCTTGACACCTTCATCTGTCAAAACCGCTGTTGAAAATAAATTTTGTTTAAAATCCGAAACATAAAGTACATTCTCTACGTACCTCCCACTGATTATTTACTCTCGCATCAATCAATACTGTACCTATTCTACTTATTTTCAAACTGCAGTTGTTAGCAACTTCGACCACATTACCGCCATCATATTTTTTCTGCAAACCATTCACGATGAAACGTCATATGACTTGACGCATCCGAGCCTGCATACCAAGGGCTTGATTCTTTTTCGTCACTATATTCAACGGTACATAAATCATTTTTATCTTTGTCTTTACTACATTTGCCACTATCTTTTTGGTATTTGTTTGCAAAATTTTTATATTTGGGACATACTTTTTCAATTTGTCCGACAATTTCTCACCTTGTTGTTCAATTTCTGATGCTAATTGATTAACTTTTGCAACATAATCTGCCACAATGATTGAATAATAGCATTTATAGCTCTTCTTTCATTTCTTTCGTATAGTTCTTTTAACTTTTCCTCTGATTTGAACCTCTATATTTTTCATTGCCTTCATATATGCTGTGATTTGGAAGTTCCATAACCGATAATTCGATCCATTCAGAATGTGACCGCTAAAATTATTATCTTTCTTGTCCATGATGACTGGAAACACGAAAATTGCAATGAACACAAAAACGAGGTTATTTTTGATAACCAAAAATATTTTTATACGCTGCAACGAGACAACTAAAAAAACTTTTTCTTATTTATTTATTGCGCAGTGGGCTGTGTTCTGAGCCCATAACCTAATGATTTTTTATGATTACTTGCTTTATTGTGATAACAATCGTAATAAAAAAAACAAAACAAAACTATTTAATAATATAACAACAATATATAAAAGAATATATATATAACATACAAGTTTTTATATCAGAATAAAAACTATTGACATTGCCATCTCCGTTTTTATTCTTCATCGTATATTTTCACACTTAAAATGCATTCAAGTGTGCCGAAACGTTGAAAATGTTAAAAAAGGCCTTTGGTGATTTGTGTGTCGCAACCACGAATATACAAATGCTTTAAAAGATTCCAAGACGGTCGTACAAGCTTGGACCATGATGAGATCCCTGGCCGCCCTACAACATCTGTTACTGAAGAAAACATTGAATCGGCAAAGCAGATCGTGTTGGAAAATCGTTGTGAACGGATTAGAGAGATTGGAGAGTTGTTGGGCATCTCATATGGATCGACCGAACACATTTTAACTGATGTTTTTGGTTTGAAACTCACCGCTTCTCGGCTGGTACATAAAAAGCTGAATTTCATTCAAAAAACACCTTGTTGTGATGTAGCCAAAGAAATGATTTCCAACGCAGATAGTGACCCTACATTCATAGAACGCATCATAACTGGTAATAAGATATGTTTCTATGAATTTGACATGCCCACCAAACAACAATCGACGTTTGCGTGAGGACATTCGCAAAAAGAGGCCAGATTTATGGAAGAAAAACTCGTGGAGTTCACACCACGACACCACGACAGCTTTGGTTTTGTCTCAGTTTTTAGCCAAAAACTTCACCACTATCATCAACCAAGCACCGTACTCTCTAGATATGGTCCCGTGTGACTTTTTCTTCTTCCGCCGACTCAAATTGCCATTGCGCGGAAAACGTTTTGACACAATAGAGGCCATAAAAGAGAATTCGATGCGTGAACTAAAGGCTATACCTTCGGCTACCTATAAAACTTGCATGGAAAATTGGATCAAGCGTTGGCATGCATGTATTGCTGCAGAAGGAGAGTACTTTGAAGGCGATAATAAAGAAAATTATTAAAAATTAAAACTTTGAGTTTTTTTTTTTAATTCTCGTTCTTTTTTGATCATAACGTATATTACGGAATATATAAAGTGAAAAAATAATAACATAACTTCATATTGAAAATATTTGACTGTGAAATGTTATAGAGTAGCAACTATAATGAGATTTATTTGAACGAGTGAATAGCCACAGTGTTTTATTGTAACTTATATTTATGGGCAAAAAAACCGTAATATCATCGATCATCAGTAAAACCACAACATAAATTAACATTCCATTAAAATTAAACCATAACATAAATTGGCGCAGTCGGTCTTCTTCACAAATATCACAACAATATTGGATTTACGGTATTCATAAGAAATCACAACATAAAATAACATCCTTCTCATTCATACTACAACACTCTGGGAGAGAGTAAAGATCATCATTTCCAAACTAGCATATAAAACACTTGGTGTAATAGGATTAGTAGACAAGTGTTTCACAACTTCAACTAATTTTATACAAGTACTTGTTGTGGGATTACGCAAAGCTTCCTTCTGCAGAGTTAACCTGTGCTTCAATTCTTTATAAATATGATAGCCTCTATAGTTTGCGATGTGATTTTCACTGCAGTTGCTACATTTTTTGGAGTTGGTATCCTTAAATGCTGTTTTATTCGCATTCGGAACTACAGTGAAGCTCGGCAAATGCGAGTGCACTACACCGGACCATTTTTTTTGTGGAGTTTCTCAATGCTAATTCCGCGGTAAAGTAAATATTGTAGATTGTAGATAGGATGGCTCTCATTTTTTTTAAGCTTAGAAGCTTCCAGGTGAAGTTTAACTTTAAACATAGGTTGTGGTATTTTATCTTTATTAATAATATTTATAACTCCTCTAGTGCTGAAGCCTTTTTCGCTTAGGGTATTTGTTATCTCGATGGATTCTACATCAGATGGTTGTGTAGTGATTTTTCTTGCTGCAATCGAAATATTTAGTTATGTCCCTAAAATTGTTCTCGGTGTCGATTCGGATTTTGGTTTCATGTATATTGCCTCTTATTATATGAACAATATAAAACGTATTATTTCCAATCGAACGTGCAAAGAGTGTAACTAGGTTTAAACTTTTTGGTAGACGATGCATGGGTGCACTATCTTTGTCAGTTTTATTTATTTTAACACTTTTTGAATTGCTTTTTTGAGGACTAAGTTTCCGTTTCATATTGACATAGCGTTTCATGCCTGTTTGGATCTTTATTTTACTTTTGGAACTGACTGTATTGGGAATTGCAAGCGATGCTGCAGAAGATGCAATGTTTGAACAGTTTTTATCGGATAATACTATTTTCGGGGGCATTGTGTTAGATGCTACTATTACCAGATAAGCATTTCGTTTATTTGGAATGCTTATCGTATATCTTCTCTTTGGGGCAAGATTTTGATTACTCATTTGCATAAGTGGTTATATATGCAAATAGTAGGTGTGCTATAAAACTTACTTATTATAACTACTATTAAATTATATTGAATTTAAGTTGAATTCAATATTTACCTATATATAACATAAGTAAAATCAAATTTTCATGACATGTTAGCTTACCTTTTCAAATTTATAATGCAACATATCAGCGCTGTACATTTATTTACCTTTTCAATTTTACCTTTTCTATTAATTTTTATATAAAATACTAAAAATTATTTGGATGAATTATATTTTATATTTATGTTTTATAAAATTAAAATATTAATAACATCTTATATATAAAATTAACATTCTCAAAATGTTAGTTACCGTACTCCTCCGAAACGGCTTTACCGATTTTTATCAAATTTTATATGCGTATTCAGTAGGTTTGGAAATCGGCTACTATCTATTTTTCATACCGCTAAAGTGATTAGGGTGTCCCTATCCAGCAAAAATATCTTAATTGCTTTAACAAAAATTTTTTTTTTGACATAAATTTTTTTATATTTTTGAAAAAGAAAACTTGCTATGATATGAAAAGTTGTTGTCTATGAAAATACTGAATTCATAAAACTGCCCCCTAATTTCTGCACTATCGTTGATTCCCAAAATGCTCTCATTGACCGCGTATTTCCAGATGTACACATACAATACATAAATCATGGGTGGCTGGGAGAAAGAGCCATTAGCAGCAAAAAAAACGTGGACGTTGATGAATTAAACTTCAAGATAAAACAGATATTGCCAGGCGACTTAATATCATACAAATCGATCGATACAGTTTGTGATACCAACGAAGTTGTAAACTATCCAGCAGAGTTTTTAAACTCACTGGATTTGCCAGGCATGCCACCACACATTTTACGACTGAAAGTTGGATTACCGATTATTTTACTTCGGAATTTGAACCTACCACGGCTATGCAATAGTACGCGATTGGTAATTAAAAAATTGATGAAAAACATTATCGAAGCCACCATTTTGAATGGCAAGTTCCGAAACGAAAAAGTTTTATTGCCATGAATTCCAATGATTCTCACAGACAAGCCAATTTAATTCAAACGCGTTCAATTTCCTATTAGATTGGCATTTGCAAAGACCATCAATAAGTCACAAGGCCAAACGATGTCTGTTTGCGGTCTTATATATAAAATTTCCATGTCACAATATTAGTTACCGTACTCCTCCGAAACGGCTTTACCGATTTTTACCAAATTTTATAGGTGTATTCAGTAGGTCTGAGAATCGGGTACTATCTATTTTTCATACCGCTAAAGTGATTAGGGAGTCCCTACCCAGCAAAAATATCCTTATTGCTTTGACAAAAAATTTTTTATTTTTTTGACATAAATGTTGTTTATATTTTTGAAAAAGAAAAATTTTTTTCTTAATATTTTATGTAACTACGCCAACAAGTACATCGAGCATTACATCCACTTCGTTTCTTCGTCTTCGCCTTGCATGGCAGATGGAAAATGTACTAAAATTTTTCTAAAGATTTCACTAATGATACTATAACAAATACCGACGGATATCCAATATATCGTCGAAGAAATCCCGATAATAGGGGACAATGGCGGGTGGTGCCGTATTCGCCTCTGCTAAGCAAGACATACAATGCTCATATTATTGTTGAGTTTTGCAGTTCTGTGAAGAGCATCAAATATATTTACAAGTATGTCTATAAAGGCAGTGATATGGCTGCGTTTAGAGTAGAAAATACTAATGTAAATGCTCCTCCAATGAACAAAAACGGTGAAATTACGCTCTACCAAATTGTTCGGTACATCAGCTCCAATGAAGCTGCTTGGCGTATCTTCGGTTTTCTAATTCAAGAACGGGATCCAGCAGCTGTTCAGTTAGCCGTCCATCTTGAAAACGGTCAGCGTGTATTTTTCACGAACGAGACAGTGATTGATCGTGGTAAATCCACCTAAATCTACACTCACTGCATTTTTTGAATTTTGTAATAGTACGGATGATTTTGGTGCCTTTGCAAGAACATTACTCTATTCACAAGTACCACGCTATTTCACATGGGCTCAAACAAAAAAATAGATGCCCCGCAAGCAAGTTTCACCAGTTAATGCATGTCTCAATTTATTTAAATCGAACGCTTATTTACAGTTCATCGAAGACACACTGAGTGCTTTTATCTTCGACTGTTGTTGGTTAATGTTACTGGTCCATTATCATTATTATTATTTACAGTCAATCCAAGACAATT
>NC_051846.1:97154492-97173181 GCF_002237135.1 Teleopsis dalmanni | reverse complement strand
ATTTCCAGATGTACACATACAATACATAAATCATGGGTGGCTGGCAGAAAGAGCCATTAGCAGCAAAAAAACGTGGACGTTGATGAATTAAACTTCAAGATAAAACAGACATTGCCAGGAGACTTAATATCATACAAATCGATCGATACAGTTTGTGATACCAACGAAGTTGTAAACTATCCAGCAGAGTTTTTAAACTCACTGGATTTGCCAGGCATGCCACCACACATTTTACGACTGAAAGTTGGATCACCGATTATTTTACTTCGGAATTTGAACCCACCACGGTTATGCAATAGTACGCGATTGGTAATTAAAAAATTGATGGAAAACATTATCGAAGCCGCCATTTTGAATGGCAAGTTCCGAAACGAAAAAGTTTTATTGCCACGAATTCCAATGATTCTCACAGACAAGCCAATTTAATTCAAACGCGTTCAATTTCCTATTAGATTGGCATTTGCAACGACCATCAATAAGTCACAAGGCCAAACGATGTCTGTTTGCGGTCTTATATATAAAATTTCCATGTCACAATGTTAGTTACCGTACTCCTCCGAAACGGTTTTACCGATTTTTACCAAATTTTATATGCGTATTTAGTAGGTCTGAGAATCGGCTACTATCTATTTTTCATACCCCTAAAGTGATTAGGGAGCCCCTATCCAGCAAAAATATCCTTATTGCTTTAACAAAAAAATTTTTATTTTTTTGACATAAATTTTAGTATATTTTTGAAAAAGAAAAATTTTTTTAATATTTTATGTAACTACGCCAACAAGTTTCTTCGTCTTCGCCTAGCATGTATGGTGTGAACTGCAACTAATTTATTATTAATTATTTATTAATATTAAACTGCAACTCATTTATTATTAATTATTTATTAATATTAATTTTAACATTATTATTTATTAATAGCATCCACTCAGTATGCTTGTTTAAGATTGAATGTCTACTTATGCTCCGCTTCATAAGCTTAGAGCTAAACTTAACATACAATAATAGCTTACGCTAGCACTTATTATGTATCTAAGGGAATGGTAAAGCATGCATACATAATATCTTATCGCACATAGCGTGGTTTTAAATAACATGACAGCATTGCTGCTTCATGTGTGCTTAAGCAACAGGAATGTGCTGGCCAGGCATAATTCATGTAGCTGTGCATTACAAAGTAAATTATATAGTCTTTTTAGACTATTTAGCAACAAAGTATATTTATTGAAGTTGCTTTATTTATGTAAATGTATGCATACTACACATGGCAGATGGAAAATGTACAAACATTTTTCTAAAGATTTCACTAATGATACTATAACAAATACCGACAGATATCCAATATGTCGTCGAAGAAATCCCGATAATGGGGGACAATGGCGGGTGGTGCCGTATTCGCCTCTGCTAAGCAAGACATACAATGCTCACATAAATGTTGAGTTTTGCAGTTCTGTGAAGAGCATCATATATATAAGTATGTCCATAAAGGCAGTGATATGGCTGTGTTTAGAGTAGAAAATACTAATCTAAATGCTCCTCCAATGAACAAAAACGGTGAAATTACGCTCTACCAAATTGGTCGGTACATCAGCTCCAATGAAGCTGCTTGGCGTATCTTCGGTTTTCTAATTCATGAACGGGATCCAGCAGCTGTTCAGTTAGCCATCCATCTTGAAACGGTCAGCGTGTATTTTTCACGAACGAGACAGTGATTGATCGTGGTACAAATCCACCTAAATCTACACTCAATGCATTTTTTGAATTGTGTAATAGTACGGATGATTTTGGTGCCTTTGCAAGAACATTGCTCTATTCACAAGTACCACGCTATTTCACTTGGGCTCAAACAAAAAAATGGATGCCCCGCAAGCAAGTTTCACCAGTTGATGCATGTCTCAATTTATTTAAATCGAACGCTTATTTACAGTTAATCCAAGACACACTGAGTGCTTTTATCTTCGACTGTTGTTGGTTAATGTTACTGGCCCATTATCATTATTATAATTTACAGTCAATCCAAGACAATTTAAATTTGAAGATACAACAGTTGTTGCCAGGGAACTTGGTGTAATACAAATCTATTGATTTTAAATTAATAATTTTATAAATAAACTATAATAACTTAAAAATAATATTGTTGGGCGTTTGTTATTTTTATTTTCCTTTTCGTTCATAGCGCTCCATGCCTATTTCATGCATATACCATATACTTACACACTTATAATAAGTAAGTTACTTTTTGTCTACACTAGAATTTATCTAGAAACTAGAAATAATTTATAAAGCAAAACAACGTTTGTCGGGTTATCTAGTATTTACATAAAATAATATCATAACATATTTACATATTAATATATTTTACATATTAACTTATTTTAATATTAACTTATACATATTAACTTATTTACATATTAGCTTATTTAAATATTAACTTATGGTATTTACATATTAACATATTTATATAAAAGAATATTATTGTGTGGGATTGTTAGTAGAGACGTGAAGAGATTTTCCTTTTTCTTCCTTTTTCTTTTTCACTAAATGTTTATAATGTCTTACAGATGCATCTACATAATACAATAAAAAAAATTGCAATTATTATTTTATATATATTTACTTAATTTTCCATATACTTACAGTTTATGTTAAATTCAAAAGTTTTGGTTTTAAATATATATTATTTCGATTTGAAATATTTAAAAATGTTCACTGCACTAATGTGACGCACTTCCCCAAAATCAAAAACAGACTAAATGTATACAATGCATGCAAAAGAAGAAATTTTTCATATTCTCTTCTTCTTCATTCTTTTATAATTTCAACCCCGAAATTATCTATGTCGAACACAAAACAAAGAAAAACAAAACCAAAGAGCTATAATCTCCTCGATTACTTTTTCAATGCTGGCATAATGGTGCCGCTGGGACGTCCATGATAGTGTAAATAGGCCTAATGCTAGCAAGTGTTTTTTTTTTGGGTATCGAACCTGGGGGATACCCAAATGGCCCGTACCAATTGCAAGCCCGATTCATGCACGACCCAATTGAGTCATACATGCCTACAGACTAAAAAGTTCCCTACATTCTCAGCTCAAACTCTTGTAAATCCCTGCAGTACGACCAATTAAGGTATTCCTTTACAGGGCAGGTTAGAAGAATTGAAACGATTTAAATAACGTATTACACTCCACGTTCATTTATTTAATTGACAATGACTTTAGTATATATTTCTTTGTTCAACTGGTTCAAAAAACTGGTATTCAACGCCATAAATGATTACATAAAAAATAAAATATTTTTTATATCGCAACAACTAGTATTAATAATACTGTTATTGATAGAATTGTAAAAGAATTGTATCATTCATGGATATTACATACTATACCCATTTAGGTAAATAGGAATCAACGTATTAATATGAGAAATTGATCAAAATATTCACAAACAATTTCTTAGAAGTATTATAAATTGTAAAATCATTTATTTACAAAAAAGATCAAGTATCAAATTAAAAAAATATATATTATTAACAAAAAATATTAGAAGCCATTTAAATTGTTTTATAAACCATTTTCAAAATATTCAGCACATCGACTGCATTTATTTTTTTTGCACGAAACTCCGTATCCTTAAAGCATATATTAAATTTGAAAATATAACCTTCCCGCACATATAATATTTATTACATTTTCTTGGAACAAGGGCTGATCTTAAGATTAAAATTTAATTTTTCAACCACTAAGAAATAGATCTGTTTTATTTATTTCAAAATTATTATTTTTAATTTATAATAGATGGCAGTAAGTTAAGATTATTTGTTATGTTCCGTTAGTGCATTTAAAGTTAAAACTTTAATAACTAAGTGAATACATATTTTTTGAAAAGAAAAACATTTATTTTATGGCCCACGCGTTTTATTACATGGGCAAACTATATGAACAACAGAAATTATATTATTTGTACACAAACTGTCTCCTACGTGGTAGGCTCACTGTCTATGCAATGGTCAAGAGACCTGATGTCAGTCTGGCTTGTAGGTACAACCAAGAACTACCAGTAATTGTGTTGCCCAGTAGTTTATGTGCATGCATGTGTGTGTTTGTATTTTTGTGTTTTTATATATGCACGTGTGTCTTGTGTTTTGAGAGTGAATGTAAGTGTGAAGGTTCAATAGGTGTCTGGGGACCAGATGATGAATGGCATTGTGTGAGTGTGCCTTACAACGGTGGACTCCGGATATCTGGCAACCTGTGGTTTCAATTTAGCCTTTCCGAAGTTAAAGGGGCTATGCTTCGGACAACCTCCCTCTCCCCTAAACTCGTGGCAACTTTTATTGACTCTTTGAAGAAAATGAACTCCCAAAAAACAAACACGGAACTAGGTACTAGTTCCGAAGACGACCTCCTGGCATTATGTCAAGAAAACGAGCGAGTCGAAACCGCCGTATTAACCAATGTAGGCAGTAGCAGCCGCACTGGTCCTACTTCATCCAGAACAGTAAAATCCTACACAAGGTTTCGCCTCATCGGAAATGGTTCGTGGCTGCAGGGTCTTCAAATGCGATAATCAGCTATCCAAAGTATTTCTTGGCAACTGCATTGCTAAGGTAAGTGATGCATAGGAAAGTTTAAGACAAGCTTATCCCAGCCAACGAAATCCCTAGATGACCAAGGGCCCGCATTAGGAGAGACGAGAGGATATATAATCTTGAGGCAGCTTTTAATATGGACTACAAGAAAACTTGTCCAATAAGTAGAAGCAAAAAATCTTCTCCACCTTTTTGGAACTCAGAATTAAGTGACCTCAGGCAGAAAACACGAAAACAGTTCATCGAAAGCTGAGGATTGTCTTAAAACTTATAAGAAAGCTATCAGGAAGGCCAAAAGTAATAACTGGAAGAAATTTTGTAAGTCAATTGAATCAACCTCATCCTCTGCTAGGCTCAGCAAGGTTCTATCCAAAGAAAGGGCAAATCCTTCTTAACTCAAGAAAGAGGACGGTACATAGATTACAGGCCGATTAGCCTAACTTCATTCTTACTAAAAACAATGGAGAAGGTAATAGAGCTCCACCTAAGGCAAAATGTAGAACGTTTTCCAATCTCTAAATCCCAGCATGCTTATCTCAAGGGTAAATCCACGGAAATGGTCATTCGTACTGTGGAAAAATCGATTAATTTTAAACAATATTCGTTGGCAACCTTTTTAGATATTGAAGGGGCTTTTAACATTGTAAATAATAAAGCTATTCATGACTCTCTTTCCTGAATAGGTTTAGAGAAAGAGTTTAAAAATTGGATAGTTACTATGCTTAAAACAAGGATTATTCAATCAAAGTTAGGCAGCATAACCCAAACGAAGCACGTCAGTAGGGGGACGCCACAAGGAGGGGTTATTTCACCATTACTGTGGCTGCTGGTCGTGGATAATATTCTTAATATTCTAGATAAGATAGGTGTGAAAGCAGTAGCGTACTCGGATGACTTGGTTATTCTAGTGCCAGGTATGTTCCTAATATAATAAGCGATATTATGAAAGGCCTTGGTTAAGATAAGTACCTGGGCCACAGATTGTGAACTAGGTATTAACCCAGGAAAAACTGAAATGATGCTGTTTACTAAACAACTAAAACTATCGGAAAAAGCCAAATATCTAGGAATTCTGTTGAATTGTAAGTTAAACTGGAAACACAATGTTGATCTTCGTATCAAGAAGGCATGTGTAGCTTTCTATTCTTGCAAAAGGATGTTTGGCAAACAATGGCAGAAGAGACACTTCTGTTTATAGCAGCGTTTATTATTTAACAAAAAAAAACATAAAATGTAAATGGTGCAGGATGTTGTAAATGTTGTCAGTAGTGCGCGGGTTGCTATCGTTGAAAGTGTTGAGATCTGTAAAGAACCACCTCTTAGGAAAGATTAAAGTTGCAACCAATTCAATGAAATTCTTGTCAGCTATAGCCAGACAAAAATCCCTTTGCAATATCACACCTGGCTACGTTCGTCAGCAATTGCCAAACGCTCGTAGATCCACACGCCTTCTAATAGTGTTGATGACTTGTCAACCATTCCTTCATCAGCTATGGCCAAATGGAAGTCTGTATGACTAGTTAAATTACCCTACGCCATCATAAGCCAAGCAGAAGGTAACTCAACTGGTTAAATTACCCTACGCCAGCATAAGCCTAGAAGAAGGTAATTCAACCACGTTCACTTTACCCAAACCAGTTCACCCATTCACATGGTGATCATCAGCAGTGGCCAAATGAACCAACATGTGCCTAGACCAACTAGTCCGAGCTCCGACTGTCGTCCCTAATAGAATTGACTTACCTTTCAATGAAAGAAATTCCAAATAGAACGATTTGACAATTTTGCTGCCCTTTTATTTGAAATTCCTTCCATTGCAGGCAAAAACAAAAATATTTTCGAGAAAACAAAGCCCCGTAAATTTGTAAAAACAAATATCTTATTGTTGTACGCATTGCAATCAAATTCAATAAAAATAACTGCATCACATAAAAAATACGTGCACAATATTTTTTCTTAAATTTGTTTATGAAGACAAACAAGAGAAATAGTTACAACAAATTTACCTAACTTTTACTAACGGCAAAAAAACTAATCAAAAAACATATTTTAGATTACAGGGTCATCCATTAAAAAAAATAATTGGGTTTACATAAAGAAATTAATTAAATAAAAAATATGAAATTTACAGGGTCATTAATCTATCAAAAAATTAATTTAATCTAACAATATGTTTAAAAAAAACTTTTATATGCACGAATGAGCCATTCTCATGAGAATGATACTCATTTTCGATTTTTGACCAAAATGAGCCATTTTCGGCCAATGTAAACGCCGTATAAGAGCGTGCGATAACATGCATATTATCACTTGATGATATCAATAAAAATTAGTTGTTAAAATATCATTTCTATTTAGAAATATAAACATATATATGTATATATAACAGGGAAAAATCAAAAAACCTACAAAACTAAATATGGGTCATTCTTTTACAACTCGGACACCTCTTTGACCTCATGATCTCCGATTTGGCTGAAATTTCTTTTATGAGCTCCTTTCATAAAATAAGAAGATTATGATTTTTTTTCTAGGAGATATGGACCCATGGGGTTTTGAGAATTGGCATAGTAGACACATTTTCAAATGGCTATATCTCAAGTTCTATAAGAGGTAGAAACTTGAAATTTACAGCGTTTCAAAGATAATTGATTGAGCTTTTACGAAGTTGTTTAAACAATTAAAATTGTTAATATTTAAATACTAATATTAACCGTTAAATTTCAAAAAAAAATTTTTCTCAAAACTAGTCCTTAAATTTTCATTTTTTAATATTTTATTTAGATTCAATTTTAAATTTTACTACGAAATGAAAATTTTCAGGAACCCATTATTTTTTAAAATATTTTATTATATTTTTTTTCCCCGCAAAACACATCAAGCACATGCGTACTACATTTTCATTGAATGTATTTTCAAAGAATATACTACATATATTCTTATATAATATTTTTGATTTCGATTAGTAATAAAATTCTACATGAAACCCAAAAATTTCAGGACAATATTGTAATTAAAAGTACTTTTAAAAATTTATTTATCCTTCATATCACACCAAACATATACACACGATTTTTCAGTAAAAAAAAAAGGCATATGTCACAAAGTTTTTTATTTTACTTTTGATTCCGATTAATATATAAATTCTACTTCAAAAATAAATATTTCGACTGTGATATTCATTTTAGAAGTAATTAAAAAAAATTAATTAATCAGGTGTCCTTCACGTTACTCATACGCACCATAGTACCATTAAATCAATTTTCGAAGGAAAACTATACAAAAATGTTTACTTTTTATTTTTAAAATAAATGTACACATAAAATATTAACATGTTCCGCATTATTTCTGTTTTTAAATTATAAATTTTAACATAATTAAACCGTTTAATAAACTTTTTTCTTATATAGGTGAATTAAAAAGGTAATTAGTTTCATACTAGCCGATCTACCTAGAAAATACTCTGCACAGATAAGAAATGTTATAGGAAAGAAACTGTAAGGAGCTAAAAGCAAAATATTTTTTAAGGTTTTTACAGCGATTTTATTAATACTCATTTCATTTCATACTCATTTCTGTAATATCTGAAGAAGAAAATATTTTTACCAGTAATACTTTTTTGGAATTGGGAACAAGGCAGTTATATTTTAATGTGCCTTTAACTGATGTAGCTGATTCAAAGTGGTGTTTTAATTTATTTCCTTCAGCTTCGTAGTCTTTTAATGTTGAGAAATGGCACACAATATTTAGCAATAATTCCTTTGGAGTTTGGATGGGATTATTTATTCGTTGAAGGCTAGCTCTTGCAGCATTCCTCTCTAAGGTACCAGCTAAGCCGTCGCATGGTCCTTTGCCGTGTGTCGTTGGAAAAAAGTGCTATTCTGCTTCCAACCCAAAGTCCGCTTTGTGATGAGTTAAATTAATAAATTTTTTTTTATTTTTATATTGTGAACCCGATCCATCGGAAAACTAAATAGTTTTTTTAATATCCGTACTAATTTTTTTAATGAATTTGATAGCGTATTTCTGGAACAAATGTACAGCAGTTGTGTTCTGATGTAAACAGTCAGATATGCAAACAAAATTTTATATTTGTAGTTTTTTATTTTCAAGACGGTGGTATATTGCAAAAATATGAATTGTTGCCTGATTATTATTCCAGTGAATACCTAGAACAGAGTTTTGAACAACAAAAGCATAATTTTCGGAAAAATCATGCAAAACTATGCATTCATTTTTTGCTAAGTTGCTTTTCTTATCATTTAAAAACTCTGCCTGTTTTTTAACGATAAAAGAATGCAACAGTAATTTGTCTAAACCATCTGTTATGGATTGCAAATATTCGTCTATTTCGGATGTCAACGTTTTTAATGTGCTTCTCTCTTCACGAACCCATTGTTTGTACGTAACGGTGTCAATCATATTGTCATCAAATATCTCCAGAAGTTGTTCATTGATATTGTCAGTTCCAAGAAATTTGGCGCAGGTTCCTAGAAAACATTCTGTGCGTGAAGTATTGCAAATCATGCGCTGTAGGCAATCTTTATAGTTATTTATCGGCTTTCTACTGCATGCAGTCAGTGCTTTTATATTCACTCCATATACCATTAATCGTACATTTTCGTGTATGGAGCACACACAAACTGAATGTGTGCCGCTTGCTGCTGCAAGAACGCAATGTTTGAAAAACTACATTACAGGTCTGGATGGAAGGTGTATGCAACTCCTTCAAATTGTTTAGAATGGACCGTTTTCGCATTTGTGTTCTTTATCCGTCAGTAGGGATACGCAGATTTTTTTTCCCAGGCATTACTTGACTGTTTTCTTCACATTCGTAAAAATTTAAAATTCTATTGGTTACATATTTTCCTAGCGGTAGCTTTTTGGATTTAGGTCTTCTAAGATTCATTTCTCTGAAGTAAGTTTTTTAGCAACAGTAGTCATACATTTTGTAGCGTTTGAGAAGTAAGTCGTGACCCTTTCGGATAGACCAATTATGTATCACACCCACTATTTTTATTTTCATAGTTCTATCTGCTGTGCCATTAAAATTTTCCTGCAGATTTTTTAAAATTGATGGAGTCATCTTCTTCATCGCTATTCTTAGAGTTATCCGCAGGAATATTAAAAATTTTAAATTTGTGGTTTCTTTATTCAATAAAAATACTTCTGAGAATACTAACGTCCTTAAAAGTTTCATTTCTATGTCGAATTTAATGATAAACTCAATTCAGGAATAAAAAGTAAAAGTTTTTGTATAGTTTTCCTTCGAAAATTGATTTTATGGTACTTTGGTGCGTATGAGTAACGTGAAGGACACCTGATTAATTAATTTTTTTTAATTACTTCTAAAATGAATATCTCAGTCGAAATATTTATTTTTGAAGTAGAATTTATATATTATTCGGAATCAAATGTAAAATAAAAAACTTTGTGACATATGCCTTTTTTTTTTACTGAAAAATCATGTGTATGTGTTTGGTGTGATATGAAGGATGAATAAATTTTTAAAAGTACTTTTAATTACAATATTGTCCTGAAATTTTTGTGTTTCATGTAGAATTTTATTACTAATCGAAATCAAAAATATTATATAAGAATATATGTAGTATATTCTTTGAAAATTCATTCAATGAAAATGTAGTACGCATGTACTTGATGTGTTTTGCGGGGAAAAAAAATATAATAAAATATTTTAAAAAATAATGGGTTCCTGAAAATTTTCATTTCATAGTAAAATTTAAAATTGAATCTAAATAAAATATTAAAAAATGAAAATTTAAGGACTAGTTTTGAGAAAAATTTTTTTTTGAAATTTAACGGTTAATATTAGTACTTAAATATTAACAATTTTAATTGTTTAAACAACTTCGTAAAAGCTTAATCAATTATCTTTGAAACGCTGTAAATTTCAAGTTTCTACCTCTTATAGAACTTGAGATATAGCCATTTGAAAATGTGTCTACTATGCCAATTCTCAAAACCCCATGGGTCTATATCTCCTAGGAAAAAAATCACAAATTTTTTTTCCGAGATACGGGTCTTCTTATTTTATGAAAGGAGCTCATAAAAGAAATTTCAGCCAAATCGGAGGTCATGAGGTCATTTTTTGCCAAAATCCGTCTGAGTTGTAAAAGAATCACCCATATACATATTACTACTCATTTATGTTATTATAATTATTAAATCGTATTTAGATATAAAAATAATTCCTAAAACATAATTGTAGGCATAATCTTAATACAGATAAAATTATATTATTTATATAAAAATTGTACATACGAACATTGCTTATAATTTAGCATAACTTTATTCAATGCACAAAACCAATAAAGAAGTAATGTATACACATTCCCTCAAAACAAAAACAAAAAGAAAAAAATGTATACACATTTGCTTAAAGCAAAAAAAAGCGACTAATGTATAAGCGACAACGTTGCTTATATTCCAAATGCATAATGATCAAATATGTAAAATCGACTATTAGCAAGCATTCAAATGAAAATGATAAGAAGTTATATATAGGTCTCGCCTTTAGAAATTTTTGGCTGTAAACTAGTGTAAATTAATCACAGACTAATAAGCCAATGAATTGTTTCTAAATACCCCTTGTAATAGGTATTGGGGAATTCTTAAAACAGCCGTACGCTAAGCCGAAATAAAAATCAATTAATTGTACATGAAAAGGTTTTTGTTACAATTCATTATATAACTATTCAATGAATTGAACATATTATATAAGATAAGTTGTGTTTTATCAAATTGTTGTACATGAACAAAATTATTCAATAGCTGCAGTTACAGTTTAGACCAGGGTTGTCGAACGCACGGCCGACATATTCCTAATCTAACATAATTAAACAAATTCTTTTTTACCAAATTTTTTTGTGAAATCACATTATTTTAAATAAATTGTATCCCAAATAAATAAATAAAAATTATAAGTAAATTAAACATTACCCCGTATTTTTATTTTTGTTCAGAAAAATTTTGAACGTATGTATTTATTTCAGCGGCCCTCCAAACTATTCAGTGATTTGTATTGGTCCGCGATTTTATCTGGTCTAAACAGCCCTGTTCTAGGCCAATAGTCTGTGGCATTGATTCCTCTATATGTGTCATATTTTTAACATGTTTTTTAACAATAATTGGTTTTGTTTACTCGACCAAAATGAGATTAACTTTTCTATGGGAAAACTTAGATTAAATTTTGAGATTAATTCTTTAATCTCGATTATTGCTTTAATCTACTCTTAATCTCACAATGTACACACCGTATAAGTATAGCTTGATATTAGCTTTTACGAACTTTTTGCCTAACATATGAGATAATTGAGTTCCTCATTTTCTAATTGCTATTTTGATTTTCTGCAACAATTTCTTTCCTGTATCTTGGTGATCATTTGTTACCTAATCTTCTGATTAATTTAACATAAATTATATTGCTTTATACTATCTCTATTTTTATTGTTGCTATCTAAATCTTGTTTTTATTTTGTTTTTAGTCTATTGATATTTTTGAATCTATATTTCTTGAAAGATTACAGTTAGAAATATTATTTCAAACTCGTAAGAAATTTCTAAAATAAATTGATTTTTAAAGACGTTAGTAGGTTCTTCTGCAGTTTGTATTAAATTTTCTTCTGATGTTGAATTACTATTTTGAGATATTATCATGGTGTTATTGATATGGTTGTCTTTAGATGGTTTAGACAAAGCATCTGCAACTAAGGCTTTTCGCGATTTATGAATTAATTCGTGAATAAGTCCCTCAAGTATGCCTTTCCATCTTTTCATTTTTTGTTATTATTTTTATTACTTAAAACGAAAGTGAGTGGTTGATGGATGGATTTAGAAATGTGTTCAGGGAGCAAATAATTGCTAACACTTCTTTTTCATTTACTACATAATTTTCCTTTCTTTTTTGTTAATGGTTCTAGAAATAAACATGGTGAGTCTATTCTCTTGTGACAGTACGATACAATATCCAATAGCATATTCAAGTTCTTCGAATTTTGTTAAATGCTTCTATTGCTTCTGTGTTATATTAAATTACAATTAAATTGTACTTTAGGTGAACTATTTTTATAATAGCTTACCTTCTTCTCCTCTAAGTAAGAATGTATCCGAATTTGCAATTTTTACATAGTCTTTAATGAACCTTCTGTAGTAGCCATATGATCCTAAAAACGATATAAGCTCTTTAAAAGTCTCGGCGATATTGAAATTATCTATTCCTTTGGTTTTTTCGAGGTTTCTTTTTATACCATGTTAGGAAATTACAAAACCTAAAACTCTATTTCGTTTTGAGAAATTCGCATTTATCAGGTTGTATCTTCATACTTGTTTTCTGAAGTATACTAAAAAATTATTCACTGAAAAAGTTGTCAATTCCATACCTTCTTTTTTGAATGAGATTTAATGGAATCTTGATTTTAAATCAATGATTGAGTAATATTTACAATTACCTAATTGTGCCAGTACGTCTGAAATTTCGGGCATTGGGTATCTTTCTGAAACAGTTATGGCGTTTATTAACTTTTACCCCGAAGTAAAAACTTAATATTTCGAATGTTTGTAAGACACTAAAATTTATTTCCAAAATTGAATTCCTTATATAGTCACTTAATATCTAATAAATACATGAGATAGGCTTATCGCCAATAGAGATACAAATATTTTATCTTAAAATAAACATAAATTGAAACAAAGGAAAACATGCGTAATTCGAGCATGCGTATAAGAAAGAAAATTCCATTTGTTATCTTTTTGTGTTTTTCGTGGCATTCTGCTTATCTGGATGATAAGCTACCTAAATAAACACCACCGTTCGTGTGAACGGATTCCATATCCTAATCTAAATATTGAAATAAAATAACTAAATATTGAAGGCCGCAGAGTGTTCTTAAGATAAGAATTTATGAGAAAATTTATTGAAATTTGAACATTCTGCGGGCCGCCAAAGTGAAAAAATATATATTATTTTAATACTAAGCTTCATGTGGTCTACAAATAATAATGACATTCTTTCTTCTCTTTAACATTGTTGTGTTTCCGCTGTTGTCTTTCTTCATTAGGATTTCCAGTTACAAAATAAAACACAGTTGTTAGTTTCCTTTTTTTTATTAACATTTATTTATTAATTTTTATGATACTATCAGCAGTAATAAGGTAGATGACTGCATACAGTATAATCGCACAAGTGCATATTGTATCCTTCTTTTGCTTTTGTCACTTGTCTAATTTTCACTAGTTCAGGTTTAACATTTAAAATTATTTTACATTTTTTTCCTTTACAAATTAGTTGATACTTAGTTAGTTCAATATCTTAACATTCTTTTGCTCTTGTCACTAGTCTTATTTTGACATATGTAATCTTTGTAATTTTCACTAGTTCAGGTTTAACCTTTAAAATTATTTTATATATTGGTTATTTCTAGCTTACTGAACCACCGAACTCACGCACCAGCGTCTCCGATACAACACACTGGTTTGCAGAGCTCAACGGCTCTTCAGAGACCACACTCACTTCTTCCAAACGACTCTCAAACGACTCCCAAAAATGACAAATTTTATCTTATGTACCTAATCTTGATGCAATACTTGACCTTAGAAATGCCCCAATTACCCTATTTAGGGTTTTTACACAATTTCATAATACACTGCTAAATTCGCAAAGTTTTCATTATTACAAGAATGCCCTTCATATATTTGCAATTCTTCCGCATTTAATATTTTCAAAGTCACTTACATGACACCAATTATTACCCAAATACCAAAAATCAGCATTTCTTATCGTCGAACTGACGAACTGATGCTTTGGTTCTAGTCAACAACCGTCAAGATGCAAATAACCTTGCCTAATTTTAGGGAAATGTACGATCACCTAAGATCGTACACACTACATATATATATTACGGAAAAACTGCAAAAACCGTGAAATTAAAAAAAATAAATATTTAACTCACAACAACATATATTTTCTTATAAAGTAAACTAGCATAATTATAATACATATACTTAAAATACTTAATGATATAAGTCCAGTTTACACTGATATAAGTCCAGTGTAAACCTTTCAGGGTCCAATCTGCTTCTTGAATGCGTTGAATCTGTTGCTTCAGCTTAATGATGTCTTCTTTATGATCGATTACGTGTGAATTTAATGACTTCAAGATATCAGCCGATGTGTCTTGCATATGTTTTATCAATTGCATACCAAAATCCCCTTAAATTGATGCATTTTTATGATTACTTGCAAGCAGTTGCGTCTTTCCAATTTGACCAGAACAACCAGCTTGTAGTATTAACAGACCCTGTTATGGTAATGAAAACAGATCTTGATGCTTCTGGTCACAAAATACATGTAAAGTTGCGTTTAGCGATGCCCTAAAAATCCATTGCCGACGATTACTTAGATACACTCACACTGGCCTCTACAAACTGACATACAATCTTCTTATGTGGATTCACAGATACTTCACAGCAGTTATCGTTTGCATCTTGCCATTCCCAAGTTTCTTCACATAGATATTGCCGGTCAGATATGACTTTACATTGATGCAACTCCACTTCAGACATTAAATGATAAACATCACCCTCGTGACTGTAGACTAGGTAAGGTTGAGCTATAGAAGCCACTACGTTCGCATTACCATGTTTGACTGGAACTGGAACTACCTTAAAGATGTTGGAAAACTTTATCGTAATCAAAGGAGTTGATAACTAGCTTGCTGTTTACAATTATTACCTTTTCTGTTAGAAGACGGATAATTGTGGCAATTTGGTTGGTTGTATCACCAGGTAATTTCATCTTCTCTGGTAGCCGTGCTGTTATTTTTGCAATTTTCAAGCTAAGCTGCTCTGGTTTTAACAGAACTGAACTAATTTTTCCATGATTAATATCTATTAGTAGCCTTAGCATTTGGAATTGAATATTTTCTATCTTTCGTAGTTAAGCCTCTATCTGATCTGCGACTGCTATAAATTTTATGAACTCTTTATAAACAAAATATTGTTCATTTGTGATTATTATCATGTTGTCAACCTTTTCCTCAATTTGCTTATAACCTTCGTTTACTTCGTTGGTGGTTTTCTGTAGAACGTTTATCGTGGCATTAACCAATAAGGTTTGATTGCGAAGCAGTCTTTCAATGTTGAATTGATTGCTTAAAAGATTTCTCATGTCATTTTCTAATTCTTCCCGATCATCATTGTCCATCAATCCAAACAGCAAATGATATATGGAACCAATAGCATTTAAAGATCTCTTGATACGATTGTTGTCTTCTAAGCCAAATAACTTATTATTGGACTTAACTTCGGCAAATTGTTCTTTCATTCTCATCAAAGTTTCTTCGCAATGATATCTAAACTCCCCACATATCTGCCAACTATGCACAATTAAATCTGTCATTTGCGACACTGACTTTATATATGTCGTTAGGTCGTAATAGACCACCATGTTCCATTTTGAAGATGTAACATCCATTCTGCCTAGGTTATCTAAGTAAACCGCTGTTCCTTCATTAAAAGAAGATATAGATGTTTTTGTTGTGTTTTGTACTGCTGCTACTTGACCAAACACTAAAATGAACATTGTTAGTAATACTTTAGACATGCTTATATCTGGATTTTTAGATGCTGCCTTTAATTTTGAACTGATATCTGGATCATGATAAATATCTAAAGGACATTTTTAGTTATCGATCTCTTAACAATGGTATCTTGCGAGGTAATCATTTTTCCATTTATTCCATAAATCGCTTTTTACTTTTTAAATTATTTTCCAACGATTAAGAGAATCAATTGCTTTTGAACAACTTTCTTCTGGAATATCAATTAAAGGTCTTTAAAATAGGAAATAACCGGGAGTTAAAACATCAGCATTTTCTATATCATCTCGTACTTCACATAACGGCCTAGAATTCAAAACTGCTTCTACTTGAATTAACAGTGTCGACATTTCTTCGTAAGTTAACTTCACCTCACCAATGACACATCTTAAATAATGTTTCATTGACTTGACTGCGGCTTCCCAAATTCCTCCAAAGTGAAGACCTCCTGGGGGAATAAAATGCCATGTAATTTTTTCCGCTGCCAACGTGCCAGCAATTGAAGGAAGATTTCTTATAGCTTTTTCATATTCACCATCAAGTTTCTTAGCAGTACCGACAAAATTTGTACCATTATCTGAGTATAATTGCGAACTTTTGCCTCCTCGACCAAAGAATCTTCTAAGGGCAGCCAGAAACGCGTCTGTTGACAGGTCACTTACAGCTTCTAAATGGATTGCTTTCGTAGCCATGCAAATGAAAACGGCTATATAACCTTTATATGATTTCTGGCCTCTTCCTTTAGATACTCTCATTTGTATAAGCCCTATTTCTGTGTGTTCAAATGTCCTCGATATTGAAACTCTGCTTTCTGGTAAGTTGCCCATCAACTGTGTAGTAGCTTCACGTCTATATTGTATACATCTAACACAGCTTCGAACATACTTTTTTATAATATTTCTTTTTATACCGCCATGTAATGTAATTTTTTGATAATCATCAACTAGTAGCATCGTTAAGTGACATTTTGGTGATAGATTGGATGTTCTCTAGCAAAAGAATGAGAAGAATTTTCTAATCGGCCTCCGACTCGCAGCATTTCATTTTTATCTAGAAACGGTTAAAGACTACATATTTTATTTCCAGATGGAAGTTCTCTTTTGTTTTTGATCAAATTAATTTCTTTTGTGAAATGTGAATGTTGAGGATGCCGTATTATAATATTTTCTACCTTTCTTAATTCTTCTACTGTCAACCATACAGGAGTTTTAGCATAAACAACTGCTGCATACGCATTCTCTGAAACGTCCGCAAAACCATGAAGCTCAAGCATTGTGTCACTTAAAGTTGATATCCATCTAGGAATTTTTATATCTTTAACAGTAGAAATCTAACGTCTAGTTTCGTATCCCACGTCAAGTCCATAAGCCATAGCTTTTGTATAAATAATTTCGCCATGGTTGTCGTTGGTGTTAACCATCCAAGTTGATCATAGATTCGAGCTAATATAGACAGTGTCTTGCGTTTAGTTATGTTAGTACTATCTACTGGTTTAATGTAAAAGGTAAAATTATCTGATTTCGGTTCCCATTGTACACCGAGCGTCTTAACAGCTTCTCCGTCTTCTACTTCGATTATATTATTGTCTCCAGAGTTCGGAATTTCACCCAATATTCGCTTTTCCTTTGCCATCCATTTTCGTAAATGAAATTTAAACTTCTTTAGCTACTGACTGATTTCGGATTGAATACTTATGCGTTCATTTATGGAGTCAGCACCTGTCATCAAATCGTTCATATAGAAATCATTTTTTATTACCTGATATAATTTTGAATTTTGATCCATATAATCATGAGCAACTTCTAGTAGAGCTCTTTTTGTCAAGAACGGTGCACAAGAAGTTCCGTATGTTACCGTTTTCAGTACAAATTCTTCTATGAGTTTTTTTTGATCCTCACGCCATAGGATAGTTTGGTATGGCTGATCTTCCTCTGTTACTATCACCTGCCGACACATTTTTTCTATATCAGCTGTCATAACGTATTTCCACAATCTCCATTTGATTTGTAGTTGAAATATATCCAGTTGTAGCTTAGGTCCAGTGTGTAGTACTTCATTTAAGCTTTTTCCGTTAGTAGTTTTTGCTGAAACATCAAATACTACCCAAAATTTTGTTGTTAAATGATCATCTCTCATTACAGCTTGATGAGGCATATAAAATTTACCAAGCATCATTTTGGAAACTTTCTCCATGTGACCCATATCCATATATTCCTTCATAAAGTTGACATATTCCGTGTTTAGTTTAGAATTTCTTTTAAATCTTTTTTCCAAACACAAAAGTCTGGCCATAGCCATTTTCTTTGAGTCTCCTAGTTCGTTTTCTTTTTTAAATGGTAATTTCACTATAAATTTGATTTCTTTATTTAACGTTGTTATTGATTTAAACAAATTTTCACATTCCTCATCAATTTCGTTTATTTTATGTGCTACACGCACTTCTTCGATTTCCCAAAATCTCTCAATGTCTGCAGTAACTGCTGATATTAA
>NC_051846.1:97129704-97154392 GCF_002237135.1 Teleopsis dalmanni | reverse complement strand
CCCATGTCGCATCACCAGTTATGATGCGTTCGATGAATGTAGGGTCACTATCTGCGTTGAAAATCATCTCTTTGACCACATCACAACGACGCCTTTTTTGAATGATATTCACCTAAAAATCGGTACATGGAAATTTTTCGACTTCTTTGTATAGACGCCAATCAAAAACTAATGGTACGATACGCGTTAAACTTTGACAAAATGTGTATAATAGTGTTAACAGCGTGAAAATAAAAAAATTTATTGATTGGATAAGCGCGGGAATTCAAGAAAAGAACTAATAAGTTATTTTTTGATCACAAGGTATAAACCAACAGATTGGAAGTACTTGATTATAAGCAGGATGTTTGATTTTGTGGGGTCAACTAATAAGATGATTGGATTTATGTTATCAAATATGGTGTTTCATTTTTCGAGAAATGCGGGCATTCAATTAGTAGATGGTGTATAGAATTTAAAATCTTGCAAAACGGGCAAGAGGGTGGTGGTGATCTATTGAATAAATGTGAATGAGTTAAATTGTTATGTCCTAGTCTAAATCGGATGTATTTGGTAAGGTATGCGCGTGGGAATTTATGGTCATGTTTAAGAGGGGTGAAATTGAAAATGGAAGTTTTATTGAAATTAATGTTTTTATAATGAGAGAAGGAGTTATCAAAGATTTCAGAGAATTTGCTTTTAAAGACAGTACCTACATAATTAGAGAGATCTGAGCTATTACGATTATCAGTAAGTATGGACGGGTATTTTCTGGCATTTTTTGCTATTTCATCTGCTAGTGCATTTCCTCGTATCCCAGAATGACCCGAGACCCAAATAAGGGTAAGACGTTTGTGATTAGAGGATAGGATATTTCTGATAGCAGTCGCGAGGTCAGATTTTGAACCGTCTGTATATATGAAGGAGTATTTTTTTACAGCATTCTTAAGTTCTAAAAACTTCTTTTGAAAGATGGATAGATATGTAGAGGTTTTTGTGGAGTCGTAGAGACTAATATTCAAGAGAGAGTTGCTCGAGGGCGGATTAGTAGGGTAACTTACAGGGGTAGGAGTAGTGGTGATATTAAAATTATTGCAAAGTGATATTGATTTAAGCAGAGAAGTTGGTATTCTATGGTGTCTTTTTGCTCTAATAGTTTTGGTTATTTCTAAGAATAAGGAGGAATGTCTACAGTTAAGAATTAGTTTTGATAATTTAGCGGTCAGAAGGTCTCTTCCCTTGTGGGAACCTGTAGTGGGTACATTGAATTGGGCTGAATTGACTTTCACTTTTTTTCATGACTTTTTACGGTAAATATGAAGATGTTTGCATTTGGACAATGATTTTCTTGCTGCACACGAAGTTAGTAACGTATTTGATTATCTTGGGTCTAAGTTTGCAAGAATGTAGCTCATCGATAACAGAGTGGATGCCTATTTTATCAAACGCTTTGTTAAAATGTAAGGAAATTATAGATATGTGATTTCTAGTTGAAAGAGCTGAAGTAATCTTACTGTCTAGATATACTAAAGAGTCAGCTACTTATTTAACTTAGCTTAGCTTGTTAATAGTAGCAAACAACAATAATCGATTAGCTACAATTTTGTCAAGAACTTTAGAAAGGCAAGGGTTAAGAAATATGGGTTTAAAAGATGAAAGTAGAGTTTTGTTTGTGTTCGCTTTGTGTATGTGTATGATTTTATTGGTCTTATATTGTTGAAGTAAATAATTATGCAATATGTTATTGTAGTATGTTATATTCGTTTTTAAAGTTGGGGTGAGTTGTTTTATCATTACGTAGGAAATTCTGTCTAGTCCAGGTTTTTTCCCTTTAAGGTTTTTAGTGCTATTTCTAGTTCTATGAAGGAAATGTCTTCTTCAATAAGCTGAGCTTTTTTGGACAAAGGATAATTAATTTGGATGTTGATAAGGACTGTTTTTGACAGCGGAAGATAGAAAAGAAGTTATTGTCATTCGTTTCTGATAACCAGTATTGACAAGTGGTCAGTGGCGAGTGGTCAATACTGGTCATTACTGGATAAACTGTCAATACTGGACTAACTGGTCTGATGACCAGTTCTTGTGCAATAAGTTGGCTATTGGTGATAGAATGATTATCGGACTTAAAGATGCAATGAATAGGAGTGCGGGATTTGGTACCACAAAAAGTATTAATGTGAGACCAGATTTTTTGTTTGGAATTTAATGGATTTATGTTTGCTGTGAAGTTTTCTACCGACTTGTGTTTAGACCTTTTTATTTCTCCTTTGAGTGCATTTGCTTTTTTATAATTAATTATGTTTTATAAACAAATTGATCGTTTTAACTTATTCCACTGTGAAATTTTTTTATCCTTAAGTTTTTTAAGTTAGAGTTCCATGGTACGATACGTTTTCTGTTAGCGAACTGGGTGGTTTGTTCGATAGTTAAACGCGCGCTTTGTCTAATAATTTTTATGATATTTGAGGTTTCTTGGTTGATGTGTATACTTATTGGTACTATTGAACTATAATGGTCAACAGTGGCTTTGAATTTGTTCCAATCTGCCTTTATTAGTGTTGAATTTTGCCCGAATTCTCGGAGAGCAAGTGACGGGATTATCGAATAGGGAGATAATTATTGGAAGTGGTCACTACCACAAAGATGGATTCTATTCTCCACTTTGCCTCTAAAGCAAGATGATTGAGATAGAAATTTTTTTTTTATTATTTTATGGCGAGCCCCATGAGCGGTGCCAACTGTTGAAATCGCCTAAAATTAGCATGGGTCCTTGAAGATTATCAATGATGTTTCGCAATTATTTTATTGAAAAATTTTTATTAGGGGGTATATATGACAATATTACTGTAAAATTAATTTGGGAGTACACCAAGGCACCGACAGAATCGAAGTTGTTATTGAGTTCTATTTTCTCATATTGTATTGAGTTGTAGATGAGCAAAAGGACTCCACCATGCGAGTTGACAGATGAATTGATTGTAAGTAGAGTGAAGTTAATTGGGTAGGTATATTATTAGGAAAGTGAATGTGAGTCTCTTGAAGAGCAATAATTTTTAAGTTCTGGGTTTTTATTAGGATGTGAAGTTGATTGTAATTGTTGATGTAACCATTTAGATTCGATTGGAGAGTTTTAAGAGTCATTAAGATATAAAGGATATAGGTTGATATAAGCAAAAATGCAATGTATTGTAATAAAGATTAATATAATGTTAATAATATAATATAATAAAATATGGATAATATATATATTTGTAATGTATAAGTATATTAGATGCAGTTCATAGACGAGTCCCTTACGTCTTCTGAATTAAGGCTTACACTGATGTTGTCTTTTTTTACTTTGATGAAAACAGTTGAAAACAGTTTCAATTGTTTTTTTTAGACTTAGCTTTAAATTGTGTTTTAGACGGTTAGATATAGACGTAGGAAAAACTTTGAGTTTGATATCAGGAGTTATGTGTGATAAATATGAAGGCTTAGCAGTGGTGTTGATTTCACTAGTTATATTTGAAGTTATTGGATTTATTTTATTTATTATGTCAGCCGTTGGTGTGATATGTACAATATCGTCATAGAGTATCAGATATCTGGAGCTGCTGGGTTGTGGTTATAAATCTTTGGTGATAGTATTTACTCCTTGTGTGTATTGGCGTTATTGTCGTTGGTTACTTGTATGGTAGCTGCATATGAAGTATCCCTGTTTGCAGTGTATATTTTGTGCGCTGTTTTTTTGTTTGTCTTTTGGAGTGTAATGATGGCCTGTATTTCTTTATGTTTTATAAAAGCAAGGAATATTCGGTTAATAGCGAATAATAAAATAAAATTAATTATTTAAAAATTTTTAAAAATTTAAAAAATTTTTGATACCACATACGTCTGTGATGATGTGATTTGCCAAAAAGTTTCGATGGTTTGGCTATTTTGTGTAGGGAAGTACTACATAAATAAATATATACAATAAAGCTTCAAAAACTTTTATATGAACGAACAGGTAAAAAAAAATTAATATCGAAAAGAAACTATACAAATAAATTGCAGGAATTAAAAAGAACTATAAGGACCTCAAACTAAAATGTATTACAAACATTTCGAAAGTTTCATACAAAAACACACAAGTAACTGAAACGTTTATTACAGAACAAAATACAAAAGAAAATAGATGAAACTAAAATTTTACATCATAAAACCTTTATTATAGATAGATATAGTTAATAAAGAAAATGCAGAACTCGAAAGGTCAAACAGTATTCTCTCTCTCTCTCTGAAAACTTTGAACTCCATGAGCTTTGAACTCTTTGTCGACACTAATGTCATAGCTTCATTTATAATTCGAAACTTCAGATCGGAATATTCTTATAAATATTTTTATAAAATTAAATGAAAGAATGGAAATCGCTAAAATACGGTTCAACTTTAATGCAAGCTTCAGTATTGATTTCAGAGTTAAATAAGTCGACCCATTGAAAATATTTTCTGTTTATTTTTATTTTTCCAAAAGAATATGATGCAATTTATGTGGAATATTTGAGCAACTTGTGAACAAAAATTTCTAACAAAGCCCATGCAAGTTTCAAAGCTCTTTACACCAGGTGTACCGGTATTTGGTGAAAATAAAACACTAATTATTAATAGGAAAGTAAAAAACATTTTATTCAAAGTATTGGCCATTGCTTTCTACACATTTTGACCACCTTTCTGGCAATTTGTGGATACCACGCCAAAAAAATTGTTCGTCTTTTAAAGCAAACCAACCAGACACCCAATTTTCGACCTCCTCGAAGGAATCAAAGCTCAGCAAGCCAAGTCTGAGTGAATACAGCGGGTGGGGTAGCAGCTCCCAGCTAAGTGTTTTGATTGCATCCTGAACCCGTTTTGCTTTGTGTGCAGGTGCATTGTCATGGACCAGAATTACCTTGCCGTGTCTTCTGGCCCATTCTGGTCGTTTCTCGATCAATGCATGGTTCAAATTTATCATTTGTTGTTTATAGCGACCAGCATTAATGGTTTCACCAGGTTTTAGGAGCTCGTGGTACACCACACCTTTCTGGTCCCACCAAACACACAGCATTGTCTTCTTGCCGAATCGATCTGGTTTTGCAGTCGATGTTGATGGTTGTCCCGGATTAACCCATGATTTTTTCCGTTTAGGATTCTTCAAATAAATCCATTTTTCATCGCCAGTAACAATCCGATGCAAAACCAATTTTCTTTCGTGTCTTTGAAGCAAAATTTCACAAGTGTTTTTACGGTTTTCCATCTGTCTTTCATTCAATTCATGTGGCACCCATTTTCCACACTTTTGGATCTTTCCCATAGCTTTTAAACGGTCAGAAATTGTTTGTTGTGCAACATTTAACATTTCTGCCATTTGCTTTTGACCCAAAGTGTCATCTCCATCCAATATCGTTAACAGTTCGGCGTCTTCAAACTTTTTTCACGTTCTTCATTTCTCACATCAAAATCATTATTTCTGAACCGTTGAAACCATCTTTTGCATGTTGCTTCTGATAGAGCATGGTCACGATATGCCTCGACAAGCATTCGATGCGACTCTACACCACTTTTCTTCAAATGAAAACAAAAAATTAATGCTTTCCGCAAATCATCACTTTCTGATACAAAATTCGACATTTTTAACACGATGAAAAAATATGATGTTGTCTGTTCAATGACTTGATGTATACTAATTATATTTCACAAATATATAATGCAATATCTTCCGTATGAAATTCGAAATCTGAAAGAAAAACGTACGAAAGCTATAATGAGCTTTTGAGAAAACATAGAAATATAAGGATTACAATGATGAATATGTTAAAAAACTTGTAATTTTTCTGAGATGATGCAATCATTGCCTTGGTGTTAGTGGAGCCAATCATCAATCTAAGAATGAACACAGCATATTTTATTTCAGCAAAACTATATGGAAAAAACTCTAATTATTTAAGTGCCAATATAGGCATTGATTGTGTATGCGTATGTAGCAACTCCAGAAGTATACTTTTTTGAATCTGAATGCAACACAACTTTCTTTATACAGTAACTAAATGTCTTTACATGCAAAGGCAAGTGAGCCATAAGAAGTATCTGTCATTGAAGTCATCTGCAAGGCATGGAGACGTGTAGTGACGAATTATTATTATTGGCTCAGCAAGTACGTTGAACTTCAGCTTTTGGTCCACAGAAGCAAATATAAAGAAACAATGTTTAAAAAGTAGAATAATGATAAATACTACAATGAGCACATGAAATATATTTATGTAATATGCTATAACAAAAAATGACTATGTGAAATAAATTAAAGTTTCCGGTAGTAGTTGTTCTGAATGTCAGTAGTTGACATTCAGAAGAATGACGAATTTAAACTGAAAATATGCCATTCCAGGTAAGGACATGTTCTTACTGAAGAAACGAAAGTAAATCTGACTGCAAATATCATGTAAATATTTAAGTATTATGACTTATTTCAAGTCTCAATTGCTATTTGTTTTGTTTTTTTTTACAAAATTAGAAACCTTTTAGGATTTGTAGTCGGCTATTGCATTTTTCATTTCTTATTACTAAAAATGTTTCAAACCTGCAAGGAATTATAGTTATTTATTAATAAATCTACTAACAGCTATTATTATTACAATCACATTAAAAATAAAGAAATTTAGAGGAAATGCTTTTACAAATTGTGCCCGTTCACATTCGATGTGCAATATGTTCCTATATAAAATGGTATTCACATATATAACACTGTTTTTTTTTTTATTTTCAGATTTTCTGAAACCAACGTTGTTTTATAATATGAGGCGTTTTTTCTATGTGATTTTAACGTGTAAACTTATCTGCTGTCGTTGGATTCCTCTTCTAATATTGTTTTTGAACAAGTTGTTGAAAGTAGAGTGTGGTACCTATATGCCAGCCGTTTACTCGACTTTGCCAGTTAATAACTGCTTTGTTAAGTTCAAACATTCTATATATAATTTTACTATAGCTGAAAATAGTTTTGGAAGAACCTATGCTAAGTCAATTTATTCAGAGGACTATCCCGTCTTACCTGTGCATCTTGGATTACAAGTACATTACAGAATTGCTTCTGGTGATCAAGATAAATATTTTAAGGCTGAAGCAAGGGTTGTTGGAGATTTATCTTTTTTAACTATTCGAACAAGAACGAATAATGTGATCTTGAATAGAGAAAAACGAGATGAATATATGTTAAAAATTACCGCTTTAATAACTTGTTCACATCGACAAAACAGGACCACTTATGAAACTGATGCCTTTGCTCGAATAACTGTTTTAGATCGTAATGACCTAAGCCCTTTATTCTATACTTCCGAATATGTTGTATCAATATCAGAAGATATGGATTTATATCAAAGTGTTTTGAAAGTAACAGCCGAGGATGCAGACTTAGGAATAAATGGAGAAATTTACTATAGTTTTTTATTAGATTATGAATTTTTTGCCATTCATCCAACTACTGGAATTATATCATTAATGAAGAAATTATGTTATGAGGAAATATCTACTTTTGATTTAATTGTTCTTGCTAATGATCGTGGGCATGCAATTACCTACCAACACTCTACCAATAAAGCGAAAGTTACAGTGAATGTAAAAAAGGTAAGCTGCATTACGATTTAATTTTAAAATTATTTATTTATTAATTTGTATTACGTTTATTCATTTTTAAGATATTGGTAGTTAATTGTTAAAATTGTTAACATATAGGTAGATTAGACACATGTCAATTTTAATCCAATATAGGTTTTGTTATGATCTATATCTAGTCTGATACAGATTTTAGCTAATCCGGCACTTGAACCAGCTTAGCTTTACTCTTTATGTTATCCTCCGTACCTAGTCTGATACGGATTCACTAATCCGGCACTTTAACCAGCTTAGTAATTCATTTACGCAATCCGGCACATGAACCAGTTACGTAATTTATAAATAGCTATATATATATGTGAATATATATATAGGTATTTATTTATTTATTTTATTATTTATTGATTTTCAAATTCGGCACATAAACCGACTTTGCTCAAGGTTCTTTTAGGCACTTAAACCAAAAGAAAACACTTGGTTGAATTCAGGGTTTGAAATTGAATTAGATGTTTATTAAAAATGTTGTGCTTTTATACAAAATTCTTAACACTAAGCTTATGGTAAAGGAGGAAATGCACCTAGTTCCCACGATTTGTTATCCGATGGACTTTGAACATTCAACGCCAAGGGCATTCGTGGGAAATATGTGCATTACCTATGCTTATACTATTTAATGCAACCAGCAAGCTGATATATATATTTTGCCATATATCAACCTGCTTCACAAATTTGGTGACTTAAATGTGTTATCACTGAAGCCATGCGCCAACTCATATTGCACCTGTGGGAACAACAGAATTGTCGCAGCGGCTTGCCTATTGCTGCAACTCACAACGAACACACGATAAAAGAAAATGAACATAATGCTTATCAACCTTGCACAGTGGCGTGTGAAGATGATCATGTTACGTCTGGCACGCTGCTAGTGTGCGAATATTTAGTTGTGAGAGCCAGCAACATTGCTAAAAATATTTGATAACACAAATAAAACCAACAACAAAAACAACATAAGAAGCTAATTTAAAGTACTTATGTATACATATAATTAATATAATAATAATAATGCAATTACAATAATTGATACAATTGATTTTTATAATAAAGTTAATATAAAACTTAACAGGTTTTGACATTTAATATTATTAATTAAAATTAATGCTATAGTATCTTGAATGATTATATAAAATCATTATAAGATCTGAACAACAAACATAATATTTATGTGTATTATGTGTATTAATAACAATTTTTCTATTATTTCTATTGTGTCTAAGGGTTGCGTAGCGGTAAAATTTTTCCGATGCAGGGTTGCTGGCCTTGCGATCAACCCCCAACTTGGAGGGCCAGACCTCCTGTTTGCTAACCCTAAAGATAGGATTGGCGTTAAGTAGTTAGAGACTTTCCGCTCAAATATATGTTTTCAGGTTATACCGCCTGTACTCGAGGCAAGGCTATATATTGGCATCACTTCTCCATTAGAGCACACTGTTTTGCCCTTTACATCCCGTATTGAACCCACCACCTGAAGGTAAATATAGTAATTTGAAAAAGTGCATAGAGCGCTATTGTGAAAGCGAAACTAAGAAAATGCAAAAACTACTCGCAGAAGTCGATTTAGGGGACAAACGACCAACGCAACTTTTAAATGAATGGAGCGTGCTTGTTAAAGACGTGGTAATTCGTGAATTTTTAAAAACCTTATGGTTACAACGTTTACCAGCACAAGTTAGAGCAATCTTATAGGCGTCTGATGCCGATTTAAACGAATTATTGACAAACGAATAGAGCGCCTTGAGCAGCAAATGAATGGACTTTGCACGAACGACAACAACTACAGGCGCCGTTTTCTTCTGCTAAGCGTCAGAATTCCAGTCGTCATCAGAGGTTTACTTAAACTGCGGAACACTTTTCTTTGTATCATCAAAAGTACGGCGAAAACGAACGTAAATGTCGCGAATCATGCACTTATTCAAGCAAAACACAAAAAAACTATATGATACTTTCGGTTCAGCGAGCTGACCAAAAGTTAGCCATTGTATAGCTCGACTTTTAATAGCCCATAACAACTCGGAACGGCAATTTTTAATAGATACTTACGCAAACGTTTCTGTTCTACCAGTTTGTCGCTTTGCTAATTGAAAAACGACGAAAACGATACAACTATTTGTAGTCAACGGTAGTCCCATACGGATATATGGCGGAAAACGTTTAAAAGTATCCTTGAATTTAAGACGCGATTTTATTTGGACATTTATAGAAGCGGACGTCCACAGTGCCATCATTGGATCTGATTTTTTGAAACACTTCGGTCTTTTAGTTGATATAAAAGGCAGAAAACTTATTGATCGAAAAACGTTACTTAAGGTAAAAGGCATTGCAACTCAATGCAATTCGGTTCAAGTACGGGTACATTCCACTTAGGGACGCTACGCGCAGTTATAATTATGAATTTAAAGACCTAGCGATGATCAGTGCGAATAAGGAGCCGATTAGCACCAACGTGACGCACAACATTATTACGAAATTCGAGTTTTTAGTGGAAAAGGATATTTGTAGACCTTCTAAAAGTAACTCGGCTAGTCTACTACACTTAGTGAAGAAATCAAGCGGTGAATGGCGTAGAGACTATCGTGTATTAAACGATATAACGGTGCTAGACAGGTACCCAATATCATATTTGCATGATGTCACCAACATTTTATATGAAAAAACGATTTTTTCACGATCAATTTACAAAGGGCTTAGCACCAAATACAGGTAAAGCGGTGCTGTATACCCAAAACGGCCAAACCCCTTTCGGGCTTATCGAATTCTAGTGCATGATAATTGGTTTAAGAAACGCCGCACATATCGAGGTCCTAAAAGGTTTCGACTTTACATTTGTGTATATAAATGACATACTCATAGGATCAAACTTAGAGAAGGAGCATGAAAAGCATCTACGAATTGTGCTGAAACACATTCGTATAGCAAATTTGCCTGTAAACTTTGGAAAATGTCAATTTGGTAAGCATGAACTAATTTTTTTAGGGCATAACATCAGCACACAAGATATTAACCCACCCGAAGAAAAAATGAATGCCGTACGCAATTTTCCAAAACCTAAAATAGCTAAACAGCTTAAACAATTTTTAGGGATAATAAATTTCTATCGCTCATTTGTTCCCAAATAAATGAGTGATGTAGATTTATTCCTAAATAAATGAGGTCGCTATAACAGCACAAAATATTGTCACTATACTTATCAGTGGTTGGATATGCAATTATGGTATCCCTTTATATACAACCACGGATTAATGGAATTGCTGGGAGTTAGACATTTTTATACCACACCGTACCACCCGTAATCAAACGGTATAATAGAGCGGTGGCATCGTTCATTAAAGTCTGCCATCAAATGCTCTGAAACATCCAGCTGAAACGCAGCGGTGTCATTGGTACTGCATAGCCGAGATGGTTTTTGGTGCACCTTTGAGAATCTCCGGTCAATTCTTAGTACTTCGAATCTCTGCTAGGTAGTCACCTTGTCGTGGTGTACGAGCTTATTGTAGACTGAAGCATGTCATATGGAAGTCATGACATGATGATTTTTCATGTGACATAATTCAGCACACAAACTAAGAACTGCCGCCAACGCAGAGGTTGAAAGAAGGTTTCTATGATTCCTGATCAGTCGTTGAGGCTAGCTAGTGGACTGTAATAGACACTTGCTAATTGGTCAGTCCTTTAGGAAAGTGCGGCTATCTATCAGGGCCCTATTGCACCAACACTTTTCACTTTGCACTTTGCAAAACATATAAGTTTTTTTGCAAAGTAAAACTGAAAAGCGTTGCACCAAAGACTTAAGATGATTTACTTTGCATTTTGCAAATAAAGATTTCATTGCAGAGTCTTTGCATAAAATGCAAAACAAAGCGTTGCACCAAAAAATTAGATCACTTTCATTTTGTATTGGTTTTTGAAAGCATTTCGTTTCTGTTTGTATATTTTTTTTATTTGTTTGATATTTTGATGCTATGAGTACATGATTTATCCATAGCATGTACTTATGAGTTTAATTTTTGTTTAAAATAATATTTTATTTTAATAAATTTTATTATTACAATTTGAAATATTTGTATAATTTTAGTACAATTATATGTTATACATTAATACAAAACACAAAATTTTTGTATATGATTTCTTTTATTGACATTGAATCGTAGATAAAGAAGTTTTGTATATCCATAGAGACAATTTTTAAGCTTTTAATTTATTTTGCAGTTTGAAAAGTTATAAAAAAAGAATTTATATGTAACGAGTATGAGTATGAGTTGTTTTAACAACAATTATATTGAAAAACAAAGTTAACAAATATAATAAGTTGACTTTTATATAAAAATTTAGTTGAAAATCTGTCATTATTATTTAATTTTAAAATATTATAAGTTATTAAAGTATTGTTTACTTGTCGCTGTGTATTATCCTAATACAAAAGAAACCTACGCATAAAGGGCCTAAGTTACTGATTTTATTTAGAACATTTCTCTCAATTTATACAAAATTACCTTAAAACTAACTTAACTAATTTCACTAATTTTAGTGGACTGTATTATTTTTAATTACATTTCAAACAAGGTTCAAAAAACGACGGAAGTCCAGGCACTTGTGATTTTTTCTTCTATTGTCTTTAGATATATATTTTTATTATCATAATTAGATACGGATAATTAGATATTTAAAAATGTTACAATGTTAGCTATTATAGGATATTTTTTACCCATGTTTTTTCTTAGTTCATTCGGAGAATTCGGAGAATTCGAACGATAACAGACTTATAACAATAATAAACTGATCATTATAATCAATAAGTGTTCATGCTTGGACAATAATTCATATAAAATATTTATATTAAATGTATTATAAAGTTTTTTTAGAAACTGAACTCTTTAATTCACAATTTAAAAGTATTGTCCGGTAATATATCCCTTTAATTATTGCAACTAAATTTATTTCAAAAACAGCAATAATATTTGCTTAAACTAATTTTCAATTTCTATTTTTTTAAAACTATTTTTATTTATTTATTAATGATTTCTTTAATTTTACGCATTTTGTCTCTTATTAATATACATGAGACACTTATTTTTTGTGTAAAGTAATCATTTGCAAAATTTGCAGGGTGAATTAATCATTTGCAGTTTTTTTGTAAAGTTTTGCAGTTTACTTTTGCAAAGCGCAAAGTAAAAAGTATTGGTGCAACAGAAAGTGCAAAAAAAAAAACAGTTTTTTGTCAAATATTTCACTTTTCTTTTCATACTTTACTTTTTATTGAAAAGTACATTTGTGCAACGCTTTGCATTTTTTGAGTGTTTTCAAAACTTTGCATAACTCAATTCTCAAATTAATGCTTTATGTTCTCAATGAGAGAAAAATGCTCAGAAACTCATAATAATTTGCAAAGTGCAAAGTGAAAAGTGTTGGTGCAACAGGGCCCACACCAATGACTCGCCTTCAGTACGGGTCGCCGATACTCGGACGCGGGAGAAGGAAAACATCTTAGGGAGGGGTCTGTTTATATTCTAGGCTCCCAAGGCTAGGTCTAGATAGCCTGGAGTATGAACAAACCAATTGCCCCAAGCAAACCCCCTTAACTCACAGTGGAACACCTAAGCTGGTGAACTTGCTTGACGAGGTAGAGTCAAGCTTAATAGCGAATTCTGTATCAGGTCTGACAAACGTCAATTTCAATTTTAATTCGTCATTTCCATTGGGGGCGCTCATGGGTGACCAACCTGCACGGTTTGTTAAAATTTGTTTTGTATGGATCTAAATACATTCAATTCTATGGACAGAACATTTTTAAATGTGCAAAATATGGCCTTACACAGCCAAAACTCATCACTAGCCGAAGGTGCACCTGGTACCTTCGTCAGTGAACCAATGGACTACGACTTGTCGGAGGGGCACCTGGTCCTCTATCGGACAAGCCGGAGAAGATGGATATTCCACTTAGCCAGGAGTAGGTTGGAATGTCTATTTCCTCGGAACAGGAGAGAGATCTTCTTGAGCCTGGTCCAACTAAAAAGACTCAAACGAGGGTCAAGCTATCCGGCGCTGGACGCAAAAAGTTGAAGGTTTTAATTGCCAAGGGCATCCCGCGGTAATGCCGGCCACCGCGACTAACGAAGCACAGGCAACACCAAAAAGATCCCGATCGGACAGCTCTGCATCAACATCGAGCTCCAAACCGACAAAGTGGATTGCACTACAGGGCAAAAAAGTTGATAACAAATCGACAGTGCCTGCAACTGCTTTGCCGATTTTCAGCAGGATGAAGGATATAGAGACCTCACACGGAGACAAACCTGGTCCCAAAAAAGCGGTGGTAACGGTATCTGTGGGGTATGCCGAACAGAGCGCTTCTTTTGAAGATCTCTGTTCAAAGCCTACTCCAGCATAGACTGTTCGCTATAAGAAGATCGGTATACTACCGCACAATTTCTCAGAGCGCATTTGGTCCGATGAGGAAATTGGTAAGTTGCAGAAATGAATCCTCGACAAGATGTACGAAACTTGTCGAGTTCCTGGTGTGAAGCCCGCACTTCGCTGGTTACAGTCTTAAGCCCGAATGGTTTGCCATTAACTGTCTGAACAACGAAACTGAAGCTTAGTCTAAGAAGATAATTCCAGCTTTGAAGCCGTGGAAAGGAGCCCAGCTGAAGGTATTAGACGAGGCAGAAGTGCCAATGTCTGGCAAAGTGACCTAATTTTGGGACAAATTTGAGTTCTAAAATTCGGGCAGGCGTGTCAGAGATAATAAAGTCCTCTATGGACTTAGTAGTGCCTTGATGAGACCAAGACATAAATGAAACAGGGCAAAAGTAGTGGTTGACGATGAGCAACCATCAACATCTGCGGTGGTTCGTGCTCACACAAGCACCCAGAAGTCGAAAACGGGTCCCATCTCCGGGGAACCACCATTGAGAAGGGGAAGAACCCATGCCCAAGGCCGGAAATGCTGCGCGGTACGAATGGCGACAAGGATAGCAAGGGCCAGTCTGGAAAAGAATGTCCCGGACTCCGTCACGACCACAAAACTCCTAGAAACAGCTTAATTGCCTCCAAATCAATCTCCACCGGGCTATAGCAGCCTCATATGGGCTCACTGCCTTGATGGAACAGCATTGTCTGGATTTTGTGGCCATTCAAAAACCATGGGCCACAAACGGACGCATAAATGGTCTACAGGCAAAAACGTGTAAGTTAATTTATTATAATAATGTTGAACGTCCTAGAGTGGCGATAATGATTAACAAAACCATTAAATCTGTTCCAATTACAGAGCTCATACAGCGTGATTTGATGGCGGTACAGGCAGAAGTGCCTAGTACTAAGGGAACGAGAGCAATTGTCTTTGCATCTCTGTACCCTTCAGGTGACGCAGAGGAAGCGGTGTCTCTCGAGCTCCAGCAGCTTATGAAATACTGCCATATCCGAAACCTACAGTGGGTAATATGTGCAAAACATTAGTTTTCTTGGGGATAGGATTACTAATTGATAAGCATATGTCTGGAATTCTTCGTGCCTTAAGGTCTTTGATAAGATGACTAGAAAATTAGCTTTCTCCAGGGAATTCGAAGTGGTCATCAGTGGCCGATCCACTTGGAGAAACAATGAATATAAGACAGGGCTTTCAGGAATTATGGGACCGAAATTTCGCAAAGCAATCGCAATGAGAAAAACTGCTTCCATTTTTCAGGCAGACGTCTATGCCTTAGAACTATGTGCGAGAGAATGTCTAAATAGAAGCACCCGAGGTATCAAAATATGCATTCCTTCAGACAGCCAAGCAGATCTAATATTTGTGTCAAAATGTTCATTTCAATCAAAGTTGGTCTGGGAATGGTATCAACCTCTCAATACCATAGCATCGAGGAACTATGTTACTCTTATGTGGGTACCGAAACACGAAGGGCATGAGGGCAATGAAATAGCAGACTCCTTAGCAAAGAGGGGTGCATGTACTCTTTTCATTGGTCCAGAGCCCTTCTCGGGGACTTAATTACCACATGAAGATTATAGGTGCGGTAGAAAGTGACTCTTGTCGACTTTGTCATTAGGAGAAGGAAACATCAGAACACATTCCATGCAACTGCTCAGCGCGGGCAAGACGTAGACTCAACTACCTTGAAAGCGGAATCTTAGTGTCAAATCAAATAGGTAAAATTAAGCCCACTGCAATTACAACATTTATAAATAGTCTAGAATTGTCTTAGTTGGGCCTTTAGAAGCATAATAGATCTTTTAGGTCGGGGTGTTTTCATAGCCTGTTGTGTTTGTGTTTTTATCATCTAATTTCATTTTATTTAAATATAAAATTCGTTATGGGCTAGCAGACAAATCAAATAAAAGAAATTTTTATTATACGAACATTTTTCGACTTTTTGTATAGACGCCATTCTAAAACTAATCGTACAATATGCGTTAAACTTTAACAGAATGTGTATAATAGTATTGCCAGTGTGAAAATAAAAAAAATTTACCGATTGGATAAGCGCGGAAATTCAAAAACAGGCCCCTCGTTCTTTTTTGATCAGAAGGTACAACACTGTGCTCAGGTGCATAAAAACACCTTCAGCAAATCCGGAAGAAGATAAATATATCTTTTCTATATATGTTATTTTTATATCTATTGTCATAGTACTGTATAAATATTTTCTATAACATAACATATGTATAATTCATGTTTCGATGTTAATATATTTTATTGTTGTTTCTCTGTGATATGGACTAAATTATTGTTACATTGTATTTAAATTTTATAGTACCCTGATGATGACTGTAGAATATAGTCGAAATATTGGAAAAAATAATATTTTAAAAACAAATAAATATTTTCAAAAAGTTTATTAATTAACTGTTGACCAAAAGCCCCGTAAAAAACAAAATTATTTTTAAATAATTTTTTGGTCATTAAAACAATACATTAATAATGATGTGTTGTGTTTCTAACAAGTCACCAGAACTGCCACATGCATTGCCATCTGGATGTTTAGTGTGTATCATAAAACTTATATCCATAAACTCTTTGGGCTGGGGGTGCTCTGTCTTTGGGCAACGTCTATTTTTTGTCTTAGGGCAGCGAAAACTGTACAACCTCTCAGTTTGCTGTGTGGCTATCACCGTAGTTTGAACATTTTCTAACAGCTGGGTTTTTTTTGCTTTCAGGACATTTATCTGAGCTATGGGAATAATACTACCTTTTTTACAATCACTTCGGTGGTAATTTTTTTAAATTTGATGCATTGAAATCATGGTTTATTGTCAAGAAATCAAAATAAAGAACTAAAATTATGTTCCCTGTTGAACTCATTGCTCATAAAAATTTTCTTAAGAGTGTGTTATTTATCAAGTTAAGCGGTTACGGACCTAAAGACAGTAAAGTTGAAAAAATTTGTGCATTTTTAGATGGTATTTGTACAATTTCTGAGAGTGTGGTTGTTATTTTGTGTCCCCAGTAGAAAACAGATCGAACCGTCCTTAAAGACGTCTTGAAGATATGGATATATACATAAAAATATATCGATCCAAATCTATGACGATCTTCGAAAGAATTAGACAAATGTCATCAAAGGCATTTTATTTACATGTCTCAAAGAATTTCTCGAAGACTATGTCTTGCATAATGGATGCATTCGATTAAAAGTTGTGCACTCTTAGCGCATTTTTTTATTTCTTCCCCTCTTGAGCGCTCTTTACATTGTAACTAAATTTCAATATTTCTTTAAATAAGTATAAAAAAATTTATACATATGTTGTAAGAAATTTTATTTTTATTTATTTTATATAATAAATTTTTACATTATAATATATTTAAAATTTAAAATTATGAGTTTTAAAATTACAATAAAAGTAAATTATAAATTTTATTATAATTTATAAATATATTGATATTTAAAATAAATTAAATAATACAAATTAACTTAAATAATAATGCTGTAGGCCTGTTACAAAATCATTGCCTTTTTCCATTTCTTGTTGCTTCTGTAAATTGAAAAGAATTCTTATTTTAAAAAGCAGCTGTATTGAAAAAAATATTCTATTACATCAATAATAGTATCCAGCAAAAACGAATACTCCCGCAAAATGTTTTTCCTTTGACACTACCGCGGTTATGGGACTGAATTATAATTTTACTAAAGACGGCTTCAATATTTGCAGCATTTCTCGGCAAGACTTTTTCTATATGAAAGTATATTTACAGGTTATTGTAAATATAATATATATGTATATATATATATGTATCTTAAATGAAAATTAGTTTTATTTACCTCACAAAATGTTAATTCACTTCACTTCAAAATTATAGCGTCACTTCACTTATAAAACATAGTGTCATATGATACAAAATTCAAATACGTTGATGTGAACACTACAAATGGGAGTGAAAACAAAGAGAGCAGACTATTTACATTCATGTTTTGAGAAATTGTTTTGCAAATTTGCTTAAACATGCGGACGCAGTATTAAGAACCGTTTCGAAGACAATGTCGTCAAAGATCACTTTTTCTAATAGGTATAGAAAAGTGATCACTTAGCATTTTCCCACATCGTAAAATTATAATTGTACGATCGTCCGCAAAAGAAACTGACGCAACAAATTTAAGCACTTATCCGGTGCAATATTAAAATAATTATAAAGTTTAAATTCAGTTTAAAACGAAATTCACAATTAACAGGTATCTTTTAAATAAACTCTAAATCTAAAATACAATTGTTGTTTTTTTAGTGAACAAATTAAGATGCCATAACTGGCGCCTCACTAAAAAGTAGAAACAGTAATCGTAAGTACTGCATAGTGTAACTGATTTCTTCATTAAATTAAGAGTTAATTAATAAAAATTAATTGAAAAAATCAATTATTACAAATCAATTCACAGTTCTAAATATAATAATATAAGTTAGAATAATACAGTATAATAAAGTTAAAAATAAAATACTCAGAACTTTTCCTTTTAACGAATAAACTAATCTAATCACAGTGATTAGAATTAATAAAAACTCTAACAAATAAAGTAACCTATTCATAGTGAAATTAAGAAAGTTAATAACAAAATTAGAGATAAAATACTTTTAATAACACCTGTAAATCGTAGTGAAAAATTAAAAAAAATTAAGAATAAAACACTAATTACAGTGGAAAAGCAAAAATTACTTATAAAATTAAAATAATTAAAAGCCATAAAAATCGAACTAGCTAGCTAAAATTTAGTTAAGAATTCATTTTATACTATTTTTATTTATTGAACTTTTGGCTGATCATACAACTGTTTCGAATATTATCAAATACCCATCATCAGTGGTCTTGGAAATAATTCTTGTATTTAATTATTGACGAATAATTTCTTTTTGAGACTGCAAGTATCAAGAATCGAACTTGTACCCTACCAAATTTGAAGCTCAGCGTCAGCGCTCCTTAATCAACTGACCCAAAGCCGTACTTGAGTTTTGATTTTTCTAGAGTTTTGTCACTTGACTGTGAAAGTTTTATTAACAAATTCACTTGCTGTGTTTACATTAGAAGGAAATCATTCATCAGCTGTAGAATAGTTGAATTAATTAATCATATTTTTAGTATTAATTGTTAAATTTCAATACTATTCTGTTTGCAGAGGCATTATTTGATGTATGATTTATATGTTCTTTCTTATGTATAAAAACTAGGAACGCAATACTGAGAAAAGCATACTAATGCTACTCCAAAAAAATAATATAAAGATTAAAACCGAATTTAATACTGTACAGATAAGCAAAGAGTATAGGAGCCTGAGTAACTATAGTAAAAAGGACAAAATCTGGAATACCGAAGTCAAAAGAAAAATGTTGAGAATATTAATGTTAGTGAAATTAAAATAAAGTTCGCAAACATTTAAAGAACAATATTTTCCAAGGATTTAAACAAGAAATTACAATCAATCAGACACAAAAGTGTATATCATATTTAAAAGGAAAAATACTTAATTATTATATCAATACAAATATTAGAAATATATTAGAAAAAAAAAAGCTTAGAGAAAAAGTGTCTACCGCATGTTCGAACTATACTGTAATCTGAGAGGAATGGCCAAATAATTTGGATAATAAGCACAGTTAAAAACAAAATTACAGAGCAGACTAACATTGCTCTGGAATCATACAATACTCCTCTTAATTGGATAGCTATAAAGTAATGTCTTAATAAAACTACGCTGAAAGGAAAGGCATTGGAACCCTAGAATATCAACTCTATAGTACAGGGCAACGATTTAACAGAAGAATCCTACTAAATAGTTCACAACCACTCTCATTAATACTTGACAAAATCTCGACTATTGTATATGACGAATAAACCGAAACGGTTTTTATCGACTTATTCAGAAATAAACCGTTGGACAAATTTTTTCGCTGCTTAAATGGAAATTTACCCATATTATTAGCTATGAAAAAATCGGCAAATGTTCCGCCAAAAACAATATTTATGCACTTAATTTGCAAATCAAAACTTTAAAACCAAATACGCGTGCAATAACCAATTTTTTCTAGAACTTACACACTTTGGAAGACCAAACCTGTCTACATTTCACAGACTACCACCACCTCCATCACCACGTAAATTCTATCCTTCACAAAAACAAACACCCTATTCAAGATCACAACTTTTATCGAAAACAATAAAATATTTAGCTTAAGCAAAACCCTTCACTAAGATCATTTGCACCAAAACCTTTATCACCACCGGAACTCGGATGTAGATCGCTGCGTAAGAAGTATTGTAGGGATGGAAATTTTGTACAAATTCCCAATTTACATACAATGGCTTTATTCTTGTTGGTGAATCATCTACAAGAAATAAAGTGCATTAAAATTAACATCGAGATAATAAATAAATATGTTACTTACCTGGAATAATTCCCCAGCACACTCGTCTACATCATTCTTCAATGGTTGGATGTTCCTATAATTGAATTTATTAAATATAATTAACATTTAGTAAAATTGAGAAAAATTATAAATACCTTTACAATACCACTTTAAGCACGTTACTTGCCGTTATAAAAACAAAAGTAAATTTCGTTTATATAAATAATTTTATTACATTAATTATTAAACTCCGATTTCTTTAACTAACTTTATTTATTTTAATAAGTTTTATTCAATTTAAAAAACGTGCACTTGTAAAAAATTAAAAATGTAAACAAACATTTGCAAACGTCAGAATGCAATTCGCTGCAAAAAGATGCACAAGAAAGCTTTTGTGCAAAAGTGTTAAAATGCATTAAGTTCAACTAAGATCAACTCAAAGCTTTGTGTACTTTACACAAAAAGTTCAAGAGGATGCATATAAAAGACGGCGCATTTTTCTAAGAATTTAGTGAGTCTTGTATGATCACTCAGTGGCATTATATGTGAAACTATAAAATAAATAAAATAAATCATTCCTTGACACGAACGGCGGTTTTAAGTCTAAGTGTATAGTGTGGGCGGTCTTAAGCCCACTTACGTGAACACTATTATACATATATTCAACAATAAAAACCCATATATATTTTGCTAACCCTTTTATTTGACACAGGTAGAATCAAAAGTCACATCAAAGGAATACAAGACCAACACCATCAATTCCAAATTATCAATATTGCAAACGTTCTCTCAATAGCCACGCCATCAATTTCAAAATAGCAACCTCCATGATCAACGTGTCATCCGAGTCAAGAAACAATTACCTGTTCATCCAAGCTTTACGTAATTAATTTCTTTTCTTTGTTTTATATAATATTTTTATAAAGAGGTTTTTTTCGAACAGTAGTGAAATACAACAACAAAAATTTATTTTTTATATTATTTTAATTAATTGAATTTTTGGCTAACCATACAGCTGTTTCGAGTATTGCCAAATACCCATCATCAGTGATCTTGGAAATAATTCTTGTATTTAATTATTCGTAAATAATTATTTTTTTTGAGACTGCAAGTACCAGGAATCGAACTCGGGTCCTGCCAAATGTGAAGCTCAGAATCAGCGCACCTTAACCAACTGATCCAAATCCGTACTTGACTTTTTTGTTCGTATATTTTTCTGGAGTTTTGTTACTATTACTATGAAAGTTTTTATTAACAATTTTTACTTGCTGTGTTTATATTAGAATGAAATCATAAACCAGCTGTAGAATAATTGAATTAATTAATTAATTATAATTTTTATTTTCAATTGTTAAATTTCAATACTATTCTGTTCGTAGAGGCATTATTTGTTGTATGATTTGTTCTTTCTTATGTATAGAACCTAATCTAGGAACGTAATGATGAGAAAGTCATACTAATGTTACTCTACTAGTCGCACGGGCGAGATAATATTTTTATGAAATTTTAAATAAATAAGCAATAAGTGTCGTTACAGTTTGTTCGTCAACTATGTTATGCTTATAAACAAAAACAACAAGCACAAACGAGAAAAAGTTTCAATGATCAAAACCAAAACATTTCACCACGAAAATAACAATGCAATTTTTATATAAATGCGCCAAACACTAGCACGCTGGCATTATCATGTTCACTATTGTTTTCTAGCATATTTAGTGGAGCAGTCGCATTGCTTCGTGGTATTGGTTTAAATGCTGATACTACTTCCGGATACTTTAGTGATATTATTTTCCATGGCAACATTACACCTTTAAGATTTATGACACAGAAATAGCACTGAGAATGGTTTACAATCTCTTTGGAAAATGACAAATAATTTCTGAAAGTTTTATTCGATTTTTAAGCTAAGCCACTCGTCTTTAACATCAATCAAAAAATATTTTCTTTTAATATTAATATAATATAATATTATGTTGTGACGATTTTTTCCAACACGTCACAAATAAATTATGATAGTTGAAAATAGCATGAAGTTATTATAGTAAACAAATAAAAAAAACCCAACAACAGAATTAAAACTATTTTTAGTCGAAAAATATATATAGCATGAAGTTATTATTATTATTGTAAACAAACAAAACAATAGAATTACGCTATTATTAATAAAACCAAACCCACGGGAAAAAATATTAGTCTAAGCTATGAAAAAATATATAAAGTATTAATAAAGTAAAAGGAATTATTTTAGAAAGTAAGATAATAATAAGTAATTATAAATTATCATAGAATTTAGTTGTCAAAATTAAGAGAAACAATAAATCTCTTGAAAATACAAATTAAGTAATAATACTTCCGATATCTTTGAGGGTAATTATTTTTGCAAAATTTTAATAATAAATATGCAGCGAACAACAATAGCAGAACATAGCGAAATCAGTAGCAGGCAATAACAACTTAGAAGAAAGCTACACAGTATGCACTCAGAAGTCAGTTATCCCGTTATATAAAATCCGTATAAAAGGAGAAGCAAAGTAAAACACAGGGACTTGGCCACAGCACTTCGAACAGTGCACATCACCAGAGGGACTTGGCCACAGCACTTCGAACAGTGCACATCACCAGAGGTTCAATCACAGGTCGTGAAGCAGAACACTTCACAAGGTAATCACAGAGGTAATTATTAAGTCATAGAACTGATTCCTAGCAACACAGCCCTGTCGGTAGTGTTGTTTCCTAATCCCACAGTGTAGCCCAGTCGGTAACACTGAACCTAGCAACACAGCCCTGTCGGTAGTGTTGTTTCCTAATCCCACAGTGTAGCCCAGTCGGTAACACTGTTCCTAAGCAACACAGCCCTATCGGTAGTGTTGTTTCCTAATCCCACAGTGTAGCCCAGTCGGTAACACTGAACCTAACAACACAGCCCTGTCGGTAGTGTTGTCTCCTAGCCTACCTTTAGTCATTCTTTTGTGTTCTCTTATTTACAGGAGTTATATTAATTGTCCGTATTTATAATTACAATAAAATATCATTAGTACATACATAAGTATAACTATAAATATTGTAATAAATTTATTTTGAGGAAAATAATAAAAACCACGAAACTAACATAGCCCGTTTTTTAATTACGAGAAGATTCAGGGTTACAGAGAAAAAATATTCTTGTAACGACTCTGGGATCCGGCGAGAAAAACCCCGGCTTAAGAAAAAAGGTTCTTTACAATATGAGAGAACAAACTAAATGCGGGGTACTTAAAACCCAAAATCCAACCATAGTTTCGATTCGTTTATCATCTCCAAGAAGTTTCGATGCTTTCTCTTCTCTAGATTATTTTTGTAAATTACACGTAATTCGAAATTTAGATTTTCAATTTCAATTGTGCCTGTAATTTAGAAACTCAACTACAAATTACAATTATACTGCAATTTAATTGCAATTTAAAATTTAATTGTAATTTAATTGAGGTTTTCAATTAAATTACACATATGTATAATCTGGAAATTCAATTATCAATTAAATTACTCAGTAATTTATAATTGCTGAGTAATCTAATTACAATTGTCATTGTCAATCATTACTGCACAGCTCTGAGTAACACGCTATAGATACAACGCAATTTAAATAGTTTTGATGTTGAAAATTTTATTGATATCGTCATTGGTGTCTAATGTTAGGGCAATCATTTGTAATGCACATTTGTTAAGCTATTTGAGCTTATTCATGGCATTCAAGGGCTTAAATCCTTGTATTTTAAGATCTTCAATAATGAGATCGCAACCGTATGATTGGTGTAAGTTTTTTACTATAACTCGAATTGACCTTGTTTGCTTGTTTTCTCAGCTGAGCCATAAGAAGTTTAGAGATGATAACGTTTTTGTGACTTTGCGATTGTTGTCAACATCAACTAAATTAATTTTATAAATGCCATTGTTTAGCAACTTTGTAGTAAACTCTTTCATGGCTGTACTTTTAAGAATACCAAGGATTTATTTATATCCCAAATTACAGGATACCATAATGTTTTGTTTTCATTAACTGCTTCTACTTCGCATTCTACCACATTTAGAACATTTACTACAGAGAGCTGAGTATTCAACGAATTTATTTTATTCCTAAGGAAGATGAGTTTGCCAAGGATTTTTTTATATTCCAAATTACCGAATACCATAATGTTATGTTTTGATTAACTACTTCTACTTCGCATTCTATCATATTTCGAGC
>NC_051846.1:97126146-97129684 GCF_002237135.1 Teleopsis dalmanni | reverse complement strand
CCTTAGCAACGCAGCCTTGTCGGTAGCGTTGGTTCCAAGTTCACCAGTGTAGCCCTATCGGTAACACTGTTCCTTAGCAACGCAGCCTTATCGGTAGCGTTGGTTCCAAGTCCACCAGTGTAGCCCTATCGGTAACACTGTTCCTTAGCAACGCAGCCTTGTCGGTAGCGTTGGTTTCAAGTTCATCAGTGTAGCCCAATCGGTAGCACTGTTCCTTAGCAACGCAGCCTTGTCGGTAGCGTTGGTTCCAAGTTCATCAGTGTAGCCCTATCGGTAACACTGTTCCTAAGCAACGCAGTCTTGTCGGTAGCGTTGGTTCCAAGTTCACCAGTGTAGCCCTATCGGTAACACTGTTCCTTAGCAACGCAGCCTTGTCGGTAGCGTTGGTTCCAAGTTCAGCAGTGTAGCCCTATCGGTAACACTGTTCCTAAGCAACGCAGCCTTGTCGGTAGCGTTGGTTCCAAGTTCACCAGTGTAGCCCTATCGGTAACACTGTTCCTTAGCAACGCCGCCTTGTCGGTAGCGTTGGTTCCGAGTTCATCAGTGTAGCCCAGTCGGTAACACTGACTCTTTAACAACGCAGCCTTGTCGGTAGTGTTGGTTCCAAATCCACCATTAGTTAAAATTTCTTATTATAATTCTTAATATTTATAATATATTTTATTAGCAAATAAGTTATAAATATTGTAAAATAAATTCCGAAAAAAAAAATAAATAAAGAAATTAAAAAAACAATTAAGTGGCTTGAAAATTATTATTCGAACGATTCAGGGTTATAAGAAATATTCTTGTAACGACTCTGGGATCCGGCGAGCAAAACCTCGGCTGGTAAAAAGGTTCTTTACAATGTTAATAAAATGTTTAATATTTTTTTTAATATTTTTGTGGGAGTCCCATCACATTGAAAAAGTCCCATCAAAAAAATTGAAAAAAGCGTAAAAAAATATTTTTATCTATTCATTTTTAGCTATAGCAGCTAAACCAATTAAGTTACATTTACGTTATGTAGCTTAAAATATTTGGACAAGTTTTACCCTTAATTTAATATAAAGTACTATGTAAGTTAACTTCACAAATAAAATTATGGAGGCATATGCAGTGTGATGTTTTGAGAAAAATCAAAACAACGGTTTTTTGCAAATAACACGAAAACGGTACAAAAGAAAACAATCATTATGATTTGCGAACTCTACGAAAAATTTCTTTATATGAAATATAGGTTTCGTCTTTGATGTAAGTTTTTGTAATTAAACGCATTTATTTTTAAGAGACAATTGTCATTAAAACGAGAAGTGAATAAACAAATCCACGACATGCTAAAATACGGAATAATATGATCATGCAGGTCGTATAACGCACCAGTTTGGGTAATACTCAAAAAAATAGACACGTCCATACGTTTCGTATGGTAATGAACTACATCAAATCAAAGCTGTTCGAATTTCAATAAATTTGCTCATAAATTCTTATCTTAAGAACACTCTGCGACCATCACTACTTAGTTATTTTATTTTAATATTTAGATTAGGATTAGACGGTGGTGTATATTTAGGTGGCTTATCATCCAGATAAGCAGAATGCCACCAAAAACGCAAAAAGATAACAAATGGAATTTTCTTTCTTATATGCATGCTTTCCTGTGTTTCAATTTATGTTTATTTTAAGATAAAATATTTGTATCTCTATTGGCGATAAGCCTATCTCATGTATTTATTAGATATTAAGTGACTATATAAGGAATTCAATTTTGGAAATAAATTTTAGTGTCTTACAAACATTCGAAATATTAAGTTTTGACTTTGGGGTAAAAGTTAATAACATATTTGGTCCTTCGAGCCTTTTTGTATCCCACACCAGTGGTAAGATACTTAAGGTATTTAGAATCAGTGGAAAAGCGTACCTGTGGCTTAGACAACAGGATAAAATATAGCAGGTTTTTAAAATTGTGAAAAGCGTGTCTGTGGCTTAGACAACAGAATATATATTAATATCTCGAGTTTAATAAATTTAATCCGTCGAACTCATTAAGCGTATCTGTGGCTTAAACAGCAGGTTAAAAAATTAAACGGTTAAATTGGGCGCGTTCTGTAAAAAAAAGTGTTAAAATGCCTATATCAAGAAACGCAGATGAGAAGCAGTTTGATCGGTTGAAAAATATTGCATATACGCTACAAATAAAGGTGAAGGAGATGAACGTGCAAGAGATGTCCTCAGCATATATTAAGAAAAACAAAAAATGGTTAATTGATGCATGGCGTTTATATACTGAGTCATTTGAATTCATATGTAAAACACCTTTTAAGGATGATCCTCAATTAAAAGAAACAGATGAGACTGCTTCAGAAGCATACAAGAAGATTCAAAAAGTATTAAATGAATTTGAACAGCTTGGAAAGCAAAAAACGTCTTCACCTGCAGAGTTAGTAGAGGAAACAGAAAATGAAAATGCAGAAAGCTCATATGAAGATAAGCCAGCTTCTGTAAGAAAGTTACCAGAAGCAACTAAAGGGTTACTTGATACGAACCAAGCCAGTATTAAAGCTCAGTTTAAAGACATTTCAGTAATATACAACAAAATTTGTGATGAAAATTTTGATGATGAAGAGATAGAAGGAACCTTCATACTGATGCGATCCAATTATGAAGAAATCTTAGAAGAAATAGCTATAAAATACGACGAAAATATAGCAACTGAACAGTACAATTCAACTCGATTAGAAGACATAAGGTTACCCAGCTTTAATGGAACTGTAGACAATTGGAACTCTTTCCAGGAAATATTTTCAAAATTAGTAGATAGTAACAAGATGCTATCTAACGTTGAAAAGTTTTATCGACTGAAAAACACCATAAAAAGGGATGCTGCACGGCTAATTCAACATCTTCAAGTAACGGGAGAAAATTACAATGCAGCATGGACAATATTAGAGAATAGATATAATAACAGAAGACTATTGTTTTGTACACTATTTGATAGAGCCATTGATCATAGCAGTGTAAACATACAAAATGCTGCAAGTATTAAACATTTACTAGATACAGCAACTGAATCATATCAAGCTATAAAAGCTATGAGAATACCAATTGAGGATGCAGATCCATTTATAGCAAGAATCCTCATACGAAAACTGGATAAAGAAGGTTTGCTGAGGTATGAGCAATGCGTTCAAAAAACAAAGAAGGTTTAGACAGTAAAAGATGTTATGGCATTTTTATAGCAACAATATTTAGCGCTGGAATCGGTCGGCTGCAAAAAAGGAAATATTACAGGCCAAAAAGTAAAATCAGCAAATGTCTTTCATATTTTTCAAAAGCAATGTATGTTTTGTAACATAGTAGGTCACTCTGTTCTTGAATGCCGGAAGTTTACTCAGTTATCGGTAAATGATAAAAACTCCTGGATTAATAAAACGAAATTATATAAAATATGTTTTGCACATAAAACGGACAAGAAATGTTATAAGTTGGATAGAAAGTGTGAGCAATGTGGAGGGCTTCATCACAGTATGTTACACTTACAAAAATTTGTGCAAAATAA
>NC_051846.1:97075860-97126046 GCF_002237135.1 Teleopsis dalmanni | reverse complement strand
AGTAATAAGAAATGAAAAATGCAATAGCCGACTACAAATCCTAAAAGGTTTCTAATTTTGTAAAAAAAAACAAAACAAATAGCAATTGAGACTTGAAATAAGTCATAATACTTAAATATTTACATGATATTTGCAGTCAGATTTACTTTCGTTTCTTCAGTAAGAACATGTCCTTACCTGGAATGGCATATTTTCAGTTTAAATTCGTCATTCTTCTGAATGTCAACTACTGACATTCAGAACAACTACTACCGGAAACTTTAATTTATTTCACATAGTCATTTTTTGTTATAGCATATTACATAAATATATTTCATGTGCTCATTGTAGTATTTATCATTATTCTACTTTTTAAACATTGTTTCTTTATATTTGCTTCTGTGGACCAAAAGCTGAAGTTCAACGTACTTGCTGAGCCAATAATAATAATTCGTCACTACACGTCTCCATGCCTTGCAGATGACTTCAATGACAGATACTTCTTATGGCTCACTTGCCTTTGCATGTAAAGACATTTAGTTACTGTATAAAGAAAGTTGTGTTGCATTCAGATTCAAAAAAGTATACTTCTGGAGTTGCTACATACGCATACACAATCAATGCCTATATTGGCACTTAAATAATTAGAGTTTTTTCCATATAGTTTTGCTGAAATAAAATATGCTGTGTTCATTCTTAGATTGATGATTGGCTCCACTAACACCAAGGCAATGATTGCATCATCTCAGAAAAATTACAAGTTTTTTAACATATTCATCATTGTAATCCTTATATTTCTATGTTTTCTCAAAAGCTCATTATAGCTTTCGTACGTTTTTCTTTCAGATTTCGAATTTCATACGGAAGATATTGCATTATATATTTGTGAAATATAATTAGTATACATCAAGTCATTGAACAGACAACATCATATTTTTTCATCGTGTTAAAAATGTCGAATTTTGTATCAGAAAGTGATGATTTGCGGAAAGCATTAATTTTTTGTTTTCATTTGAAGAAAAGTGGTGTAGAGTCGCATCGAATGCTTGTCGAGGCATATCGTGACCATGCTCTATCAGAAGCAACATGCAAAAGATGGTTTCAACGGTTCAGAAATAATGATTTTGATGTGAGAAATGAAGAACGTGAAAAAAGTTTGAAGACGCCGAATTGTTAACGATATTGGATGGAGATGACACTTTGGGTCAAAAGCAAATGGCAGAAATGTTAAATGTTGCACAACAAACAATTTCTGACCGTTTAAAAGTTATGGGAAAGATCCAAAAGTGTGGAAAATGGGTGCCACATGAATTGAATGAAAGACAGATGGAAAACCGTAAAAACACTTGTGAAATTTTGCTTCAAAGACACGAAAGAAAATCGGTTTTGAATCGGATTGTTACTGGCGATGAAAAATGGATTTATTTTAAGAATCCTAAACGAAAAAAATCATGGGTTAATCCGGGACAACCATCAACATCGACTGCAAAACCAGATCGATTCGGCAAGAAGACAATGCTGTGTGTTTGGTGGAACCAGAAAGGTGTGGTGTACCACGAGCTCCTAAAACCTGGTGAAACCATCAATGCTGGTCGCTATGAACAACAAATGATAAATTTGAACCATGCATTGATCGAGAAACGACCAGAATGGGCCAGAAGACACAGCAAGGTAATTCTGCTCCATGACAATGCACCTGCAACAAAGCAAAACGGGTTCAGGATGCAATCAAAACACTTAGCTGGGAGCTGCTACCCCACCCGCTGTATTCACTCAGACTTGGCTTGCTGAGCTTTGATTCCTTCGAGGAGGTCGAAAATTGGGTGTCTGGTTGGTTTGCTTTAAAAGACGAACAATTTTTTTGGCGTGGTATCCACAAATTGCCAGAAAGGTGGTCAAAATGTGTAGAAAGCAATGGCCAATACTTTGAATAAAATGTTTTTTACTTTCCTATTAATAATTAGTGTTTTATTTTCACCAAATACCGGTACACCTGGTGTAAAGAGCTTTGAAACTTGCATGGGCTTTGTTAGAAATTTTTGTTCACAAGTTGCTCAAATATTCCACATAAATTGCATCATATTCTTTTGGAAAAATAAAAATAAACAGAAAATATTTTCAATGGGTCGACTTATTTAACTCTGAAATCAATACTGAAGCTTGCATTAAAGTTGAACCGTATTTTAGCGATTTCCATTCTTTCATTTAATTTTATAAAAATATTTATAAGAATATTCCGATCTGAAGTTTCGAATTATAAATGAAGCTATGACATTAGTGTCGACAAAGAGTTCAAAGCTCATGGAGTTCAAAGTTTTCAGAGAGAGAGAGAGAATACTGTTTGACCTTTCGAGTTCTGCATTTTCTTTATTAACTATATCTATCTATAATAAAGGTTTTATGATGTAAAATTTTAGTTTCATCTATTTTCTTTTGTATTTTGTTCTGTAATAAACGTTTCAGTTACTTGTGTGTTTTTGTATGAAACTTTCGAAATGTTTGTAATACATTTTAGTTTGAGGTCCTTATAGTTCTTTTTAATTCCTGCAATTTATTTGTATAGTTTCTTTTCGATATTAATTTTTTTTTACCTGTTCGTTCATATAAAAGTTTTTGAAGCTTTATTGTATATATTTATTTATGTAGTACTTCCCTACACAAAATAGCCAAACCATCGAAACTTTTTGGCAAATCACATCATCACAGACGTATGTGGTATCAAAAATTTTTTAAATTTTTAAAAATTTTTAAATAATTAATTTTATTTTATTATTCGCTATTAACCGAATATTCCTTGCTTTTATAAAACATAAAGAAATACAGGCCATCATTACACTCCAAAAGACAAACAAAAAAACAGCGCACAAAATATACACTGCAAACAGGGATACTTCATATGCAGCTACCATACAAGTAACCAACGACAATAACGCCAATACACACAAGGAGTAAATACTATCACCAAAGATTTATAACCACAACCCAGCAGCTCCAGATATCTGATACTCTATGACGATATTGTACATATCACACCAACGGCTGACATAATAAATAAAATAAATCCAATAACTTCAAATATAACTAGTGAAATCAACACCACTGCTAAGCCTTCATATTTATCACACATAACTCCTGATATCAAACTCAAAGTTTTTCCTACGTCTATATCTAACCGTCTAAAACACAATTTAAAGCTAAGTCTAAAAAAAACAATTGAAACTGTTTTCAACTGTTTTCATCAAAGTAAAAAAAGACAACATCAGTGTAAGCCTTAATTCAGAAGACGTAAGGGACTCGTCTATGAACTGCATCTAATATACTTATACATTACAAATATATATATTATCCATATTTTATTATATTATATTATTAACATTATATTAATCTTTATTACAATACATTGCATTTTTGCTTATATCAACCTATATCCTTTATATCTTAATGACTCTTAAAACTCTCCAATCGAATCTAAATGGTTACATCAACAATTACAATCAACTTCACATCCTAATAAAAACCCAGAACTTAAAAATTATTGCTCTTCAAGAGACTCACATTCACTTTCCTAATAATATACCTACCCAATTAACTTCACTCTACTTACAATCAATTCATCTGTCAACTCGCATGGTGGAGTCCTTTTGCTCATCTACAACTCAATACAATATGAGAAAATAGAACTCAATAACAACTTCGATTCTGTCGGTGCCTTGGTGTACTCCCAAATTAATTTTACAGTAATATTGTCATATATACCCCCTAATAAAAATTTTTCAATAAAATAATTGCGAAACATCATTGATAATCTTCAAGGACCCATGCTAATTTTAGGCGATTTCAACAGTTGGCACCGCTCATGGGGCTCGCCATAAAATAATAAAAAAAAAATTTCTATCTCAATCATCTTGCTTTAGAGGCAAAGTGGAGAATAGAATCCATCTTTGTGGTAGTGACCACTTCCAATAATTATCTCCCTATTCGATAATCCCGTCACTTGCTCTCCGAGAATTCGGGCAAAATTCAACACTAATAAAGGCAGATTGGAACAAATTCAAAGCCACTGTTGACCATTATAGTTCAATAGTACCAATAAGTATACACATCAACCAAGAAACCTCAAATATCATAAAAATTATTAGACAAAGCGCGCGTTTAACTATCGAACAAACCACCCAGTTCGCTAACAGAAAACGTATCGTACCATGGAACTCTAACTTAAAAAACTTAAGGATAAAAAAATTTCACAGTGGAATAAGTTAAAACGATCAATTTGTTTATAAAACATAATTAATTATAAAAAAGCAAATGCACTCAAAGGAGAAATAAAAAGGTCTAAACACAAGTCGGTAGAAAACTTCACAGCAAACATAAATCCATTAAATTCCAAACAAAAAATCTGGTCTCACATTAATACTTTTTGTGGTACCAAATCCCGCACTCCTATTCATTGCATCTTTAAGTCCGATAATCATTCTATCACCAATAGCCAACTTATTGCACAAGAACTGGTCATCAGACCAGTTAGTCCAGTATTGACAGTTTATCCAGTAATGACCAGTATTGACCACTCGCCACTGACCACTTGTCAATACTGGTTATCAGAAACGAATGACAATAACTTCTTTTCTATCTTCCGCTGTCAAAAACAGTCCTTATCAACATCCAAATTAATTATCCTTTGTCCAAAAAAGCTCAGCTTATTGAAGAAGACATTTCCTTCATAGAACTAGAAATAGCACTAAAAACCTTAAAGGGAAAAAACCTGGACTAGACAGAATTTCCTACGTAATGATAAAACAACTCACCCCAACTTTAAAAACGAATATAACATACTACAATAACATATTGCATAATTATTTACTTCAACAATATAAGACCAATAAAATCATACACATACACAAAGCGAACACAAACAAAACTCTACTTTCATCTTTTAAACCCATATTTCTTAACCCTTGCCTTTCTAAAGTTCTTGACAAAATTGTAGCTAATCGATTATTGTTGTTTGCTACTATTAACAAGCTAAGCTAAGTTAAATAAGTAGCTGACTCTTTAGTATATCTAGACAGTAAGATTACTTCAGCTCTTTCAACTAGAAATCACATATCTATAATTTCCTTACATTTTAACAAAGCGTTTGATAAAATAGGCATCCACTCTGTTATCGATGAGCTACATTCTTGCAAACTTAGACCCAAGATAATCAAATACGTTACTAACTTCGTGTGCAGCAAGAAAATCATTGTCCAAATGCAAACATCTTCATATTTACCGTAAAAAGTCATGAAAAAAAGTGAAAGTCAATTCAGCCCAATTCAATGTACCCACTACAGGTTCCCACAAGGGAAGAGACCTTCTGACCGCTAAATTATCAAAACTAATTCTTAACTGTAGACATTCCTCCTTATTCTTAGAAATAACCAAAACTATTAGAGCAAAAAGACACCATAGAATACCAACTTCTCTGCTTAAATCAATATCACTTTGCAATAATTTTAATATCACCACTACTCCTACCCCTGTAAGTTACCCTACTAATCCGCCCTCGAGCAACTCTCTCTTGAATATTAGTCTCTACGACTCCACAAAAACCTCTACATATCTATCCATCTTTCAAAAGAAGTTTTTAGAACTTAAGAATGCTGTAAAAAAATACTCCTTCATATATACAGACGGTTCAAAATCTGACCTCGCGACTGCTATCAGAAATATCCTATCCTCTAATCACAAACGTCTTACCCTTATTTGGGTCTCGGGTCATTCTGGGATACGAGGAAATGCACTAGCAGATGAAATAGCAAAAAATGCCAGAAAATACCCGTCCATACTTACTGATAATCGTAATAGCTCAGATCTCTCTAATTATGTAGGTACTGTCTTTAAAAGCAAATTCTCTGAAATCTTTGATAACTCCTTCTCTCATTATAAAAACATTAATTTCAATAAAACTTCCATTTTCAATTTCACCCCTCTTAAACATGACCATAAATTCCCACGCGCATACCTTACCAAATACATCCGATTTAGACTAGGACATAACAATTTAACTCATTCACATTTATTCAATAGATCACCACCACCCTCTTGCCCGTTTTGCAAGATTTTAAATTCTATACACCATCTACTAATTGAATGCCCGCATTTCTCGAAAAATGAAACACCATATTTGATAACATAAATCCAATCATCTTATTAGTTGACCCCACAAAATCAAACATCCTGCTTATAATCAAGTACTTCCAATCTGTTGGTTTATACCTTGTGATCAAAAAATAACTTATTAGTTCTTTTCTTGAATTCCCGCGCTTATCCAATCAATAAATTTTTTTATTTTCACGCTGTTAACACTATTATACACATTTTGTCAAAGTTTAACGCGTATCGTACCATTAGTTTTTGATTGGCGTCTATACAAAGAAGTCGAAAAATTTCCATGTACCGATTTTTAGGTGAATATCATTCAAAAAAGGCGTCGTTGTGATGTGGTCAAAGAGATGATTTTCAACGCAGATAGTGACCCTACATTCATCGAACGCATCATAACTGGTGATGCGACATGGGTCTATGAATTTGATATGCCCACCAAACAACTATCGACTAATTGGTGCTTTGAAGGTGAGCCGAAACCGAAAAGAGAACGCCAAAGTCGGTCCAAAATCAAGGTTATGCTGATTTGTGACTGTTTTCTTCGATATTTGTGGTGTGGTGCACTATGAATTTCTTCCGGACGGTCAAATGGTCAATAAGGAGTATTATTTGGCCGTTATGCGTCGTTTGCGTGAGGCCATTCGCAAGAAGACCCCAGATTTATGAAAGGAAAACTCATGGATTTTACACCACGATAACGCACCGACTCACACAGTTTGGTTGTTTTGAGACCATAGAGGCCATAAAAGAGAATTCGCTGCGTGAACTAAAGGCCATACCTTCGGCGGTTTATAAAACTTGTATGAAAAATTGGATCGAGCGTTGGCCGCAGGAGGAGAGTACTTTGAAGGCGATAATAAAGAAAATTATTAAAAATTCGTTCTTTTTTGATCAAATAATAGACCAAAATATAACTTAAAAAAAAGAAAATATATGTATACCGTAGTTTAGCCTTAAACACTGCACCCTCTCCCATTCACAAACCCTGCTTTACTCCCCCATAAAAAGATATATAAATTAATAAAACAAGTAAATTTAAGGCCAAGTAGCTTCTGTAAATTTAAGTTAGATATAATTTTTTAATTATGTTATAACTTTCTTAATAAATAAATAAATAATTTTTTGCAATTAGTTTGGCCAACAACAAACATTTCTTTAATTGCGGGCCTTATTGTGTTTGGTTTCACGAGATTATTAAATTTAATCAACTTTTGCATCACGTTTTATATATAATATGTTATATACTAAGTAATATTTTTTGCAGGTAAATAAATTTATTACATTATGAGTAAGAGGGTATGCAAAAAAGGGGATATACTTTTAAATATTCTTTATTTTTTTTATAGTAGGCTTTTTTGAACTTCACTAAGAGTTAACAGCTGTTTTATTTGACCCATTATTGTATACATAAGCATATATATAAATTTCTGTATGTAGTAAGTAATGTTCATAATCGTGTTATTTTAAAGACAATTTATTTACATTCTATACGCAATAACTAAAACTAATGTTTTTACCATGTTTAGGCCATCGTCTTTTTAAAAGTTCCCCAATATTGCTAAAGTTCTGTTATCAAAATTTATACAAAATTTAGAATTGTCTTACTTTTACTTCCTTCAGATTATATAGTCAATCGGGAGACCTATCTGTCTGACCCTCTCTCCCCTCTTAATACCACACCGTACATAAATGAAGTGATTTAAATTTACTCCAAGAATTTATATATACATGTGGTTGTCATTAGCCTATGTAAAGGGAATCACGTACTGGTCACCTCTGTTCCAGGTTGATGGAAGTATGAGTATAACCTAAACGTGGTGACCACCGGTAAATGCTTTTAAGTATAGTCATGCCTCTGCTGAGAATATGGCTAATATAATTGGGCTAAAAGCGAAAAACTTTACACAAATCTCAAATGCGGTGAAAACAGATGCCAACACAACCAAGAATAGGTAGCCTGCTACCACCTAATAGGATGCAGTATAGCTATACGTTACTAACAACAAAACAAACGGACTCCAACCAAAAACTGATTCTGGACAAAATTGTACCCAAAAATGAACAGGCTAAAAACCAGCATTCCTGGGCGCTCTCTGCAAAGCCGGATACATGGTTTTCCACCTCAAATGTAGTGCATCCAGAGAATGGTTAAAAGTGACCATCACCAATGCTTCACCATGGAAAGGTACTCCAATGTGGGCGACAGAGGAATCTAAAATATCTCACGCACGGATCACAGTGTGGTACTTTTCAAACTTTCAGACCCTAGAGACTTACAGGATCCTGGACATCTTACAGGTGTAGAATAAAGACCTCAACATCGATCAAGTGGAGAAAAAATAGAAAACCTCAGCCTATTTACCAGGAGACACCAACGAAGTATCACCACCAAACATTAATGGGACAAAGTTTAAAAATTGAGGTTTGAAAGGAATATTTAAAAAATTTTTATTTCAAGAGATACGAATATTTTGTGTTCAACCAAATAATACAAACGCAATCGCAATTGATATCAGCGCTATTAGTCAGATAATGAGTAGTATAAAAATTTGTGCGTGGAACGCAAACGACAAAAGCCAACATACCTTAGAAATTTTGAATTTTTTAAACCACAATGAAGTTGATGTGATGCTCATCTCTAAAACTCACTTAACTAACAAAAACCGCTTTATTATACCCTGATGGCAAAGCACATGAAGATACGAACACTCTAGCCCACAGAAGATTGAAATACTATTTTGTTGGCTCATGTGCTTCACATTTTCTTTAAGTAACTTCAGTCTGCATACAATGCCTTACCTACAATCTTACCCTATCAACAGTGTATTATCCTTATCTGAGTCAAATTTTAGTCGAAATAAAACTAAATTGAATTTTTAATTTCTAAATGGCAAGCCTAGAATGAGAAGCCTTTTAAGACGTTTAATTTCATTGCTGTCATTTAATAATATAATTACAAGTACGTTGCTGTGTTCACACTTACATAACTTGTACAAATACGTATACAATTTCGAAAACCTCGGTACATCCCAGCCAGCATTTAGACGATTCATTTATCGCCAATCGTCAAAATGCGTCGGTTATGACTCGCCTTGACGATGGTTAAGCGATTGTTCTCTCAAAATTACTAAATTGCTCTTTTTATTTTTTCTGAAATATAATATTTACGTATGTCGCTTTTGTTTTTAATTTTTTCGCTTTTGTAATTTTAATAAACCAACTATTTTAACCTCAACTTCTTTTAAATTTTATTTTCGCTGTTTCTTTTCTATCTTTTAGGAGTAGCGGAGTAACGCTAACATACTGCTTGATACACACAAAAAATTAAATTTGTACGCTTCTCCGCTATGCATATAGAAGAATAAGTTTTTACGCTTCTCCGCGATGCATACACGATGTCTATGAAAGAGTCATTTGTTACGCTTCTAAGCGACGCTTAAACGATTCATATAGAAGACTAATTTGTTACGCTTCTAAGCGAATCGCGGATGAGCGGACAAGTTCTTACAACAAAAGCATCGTCTGCGACTTTCAGATGCGCTCTTCCGTGATTAAATTGCTTAGCATTACGATTCGCGGAAGCTCTTCCGCGATTGAAAATGTTCGCTGGGATTATTTTTAACAAATGCAACATTAAGCTAATTGTATAATGGTCTGATATCTTTGCGACAATTTGATGTTATTATAATTACATTAATCATATTTGAACAATAGAAATCCTAAATTTAAATGTGTTGCCACCTATAAGCTAACAGGTAAAATCGAAAGACAACAAGGGTTACGAAGTAAAAGCAATAATAGCCAGTCGGATATAAATAATCTTCCTATTTATACAAATTCTCAAATAGTAGTCATAGCAATGAAGATCAACATAATCAACCACATTATTTCAAATGTGCTTTGAATATTGTTCCAGAAACTTTATTAGTTTTGATTGTGGAGAAATGAATTTTATCAATGAAATGTCAATTTTGTTACGCTAAGCATTTTAAATCTGACATAACCTTTTGGGTTAACAACAGCATATTACATCATGTTAAGCGAAAATATTTTTTTTATAAAATGTTCAAAGGATTAAATTAAAATATTTTATCCGATCAAAATTTGTTTTTAGTAATATTCGAGCTTACAATTCTGCGTTTGCAATTGTCAGCTCTGAAGCTAAAATTTACTGTACCTGATTGCAGAGTGTTAACAATTTCAAAATTCATGATGTCTTTTATCACCATGAGGGTGCTTTGACATCGAAATACGATAGAAATCCATGCTATGTGCAACTATATTTTTAAAATGTGAACACTGCAGTCAATTTCAGATAACGCTAAGACTTAAATTTACAATGCGATAAACAACTAATGAAACCGATTGCAAATTAATTAGATCGCATTAATTCATTCTTTTAGAACAATGCATGAGCACTGCTGTAGGGATTTTAATGCATGTAAGTAAGGATTTAGATATTAGAAGATACAATGATGCTATTCAGATTTTTTTTAAAAGAATTATTGATGCTTTTAATAAACAAAATAGGGCTGTTCGCAATATATCTGTGTTAGATAGTTTGTTAGATCCTTTGGCTTATCCAATATTATTTCCAAATGATGATACAGGATAGTATCCAAATATAAATTACAATATAACAAGTATATGTAATGCTATCGTTACGAGATATCAAGTGTAAATGTTGCAAAAGGTTGCTTGTCACCTTGCAATTAGATATTATTTTAGATTTCTACACCATTTTCAAAAATTATTTTTGCAATAGATTGCTGATGTTTATGTCCGTATAGACGGCACAAGCTTGCACTCCTAATTCAGTTAATGGTTATCCTTCTTATACGAGACGAGATAATAATGCAACTATACATGTTAACGGTGAAATACTTGATAAAAAAATATCTTGTTCCATACTACGTAAAATTGTCAAATACATATATAAGTATATGTATAAAGATTAAGATATCAAAAGTATTGAATTAATATAACATATTGAAATAAGAGGGGACTTATCTGTTAATGAAGTAAAAAATTTTGTTAGAGTTTACAGAAGATGTGTGGCGTATATTTAAGTATGAAATGCATTACTAATCACATACTATTTATAGAGAGTTATAGAGAGAGTTAGAGTTACCTTTACCAAATAGATAAAATGTTATATTTAAATTAAGTCAATACCGAATTCAGAAGAATTCATAAGCATTATGTATGACTTGATAAAAAAAATGGAAAAGAAGATTACGTGGTGGCGATAAAATAATATCTTAAGCTGCTAGTGTCAAACAATTAGTTGGCTTCTTCATTTGTATGCTGGCGAAGTTTTTCATGATGAGATACTGCCAATTTACTAATTTCTACAGTAACGGTTAGTACATTTAGATCGCGGTAAAGATAGCTGTTTTTGATGTACCATGCACCGTTTACAATTAATTGGAGCACTTTATTCTGGAACTTCAATATTACTTTTGTTTGTACAACCGCATAGCTGTGCGCCATACATCAAGACTGGCTTTAATTTCATTTCTAATTCATTTTTTGTTTTAATTTTCATGTGTTCTTTCTACTTCATCTTAGTGTCCAGACTCATTCCGAGGTACTTTGCTGTATTTGAATACCTTGTTTGTTTGCCTTTTATACTTATTGGTATATATGAGACGTTTTGCATTGTAAAATTGATATGAGTTGATTTTAAATCATTCAGTAGGTATAAAATAGGTCCATGTATACTGCCTTGTGGAACACCTACTTTGATGGGCTTTTATATTTAACACAGAAAAATTTCTCATGTAAATATGATTCTATGATATCACAATAATCAGATGATAGTATGTTACTTAATTTTTTAACTAATCCTGCGTGGCAAAGTTTATCAAAATTTTAGTTACGTTCTAAAAAAAGAGCGGAGCAAAATATTTTTCGATAAAATTTGTTATTCTGTGTATTTGCTCAGTGGGGCAATATTTAGCTCTAAAACCAAATAGATATTTGGCAATAATGATATTGGTCTGTAAGACGACGGTTCGTGCGGTAGCTTTCCTGGTATGGGGATCATTACAACATCTGCTACTTTCCAGCTGGTAGGAACATATTTTAGAGCAAAACAAAAGTTTATTATATTAGTCAGTCTAACTACAGCCATGTATGCTAATTTTTTGCAGACTTCTGAAGTGATGAGATCAAAGCCTAGTGATTTTTTGTTTAAAACTAAAATCATATGATAATTTTTTTATAAGTTATTGTATTTATTAAAACGTGTTATGTGTATGGCAACTAATGATAATAAATGAAAGCAATGCTTTGTCCAAGCTAAGGACTTTCAAACACCGAAACAAGTGTGAGAGTTATTTGCGATCATATGTGCATTAAATATGCCAACTAATGCGCTGTTGCAATGGAACATATTCAATTGAAGAGTTTGTGGGGGATTTTGATATCAATGGCTTACAATTGAATCCTTTTAAAAATTTAAGACATTTCAGCTGTTCAAAATTTATGTCCCGAAATATCTGGATTACTAATTTCCACTTGAACTTGAACCATAGTCCTTCTGAAAATATGTTCGATCCATTAGAATAGCAAAGACTTTTTCGAAGACTATATATATGCGCAAATGCAAAACAAAAACATATTATTAATTATGATATACGCGAAGTGCAATTCCATGACACTGTACATGCTGTTCCAAGGAGCTGTTGTACACAAAATGTATGTTTTAAATGTGTAATGAAGTGTTATTGTGGCGTAGCTTCAACACTTTTAATTGGATGTAAAATAATGCACTTAGCCTTCAAATTGTCAATCTTAATAATAATTCTGTTCTCAATATTACACCAAAGAGTTCCTACGGTCCTTATATCAATACAGTAGATTTGATAATCATTGATGAAATATCAATATGTCCAATTAAAGATTCAATCAGTCGGTAAGCACCGCAAGAACTTATGCGAACTTTAGCCATAGCGAAATGCACAACTAACCACACCTGTGTATTTGATAGGAACGAAATAAACAAAAGCGGCGAACTTAAGCGAACAATAGAAAAATCAAATTCAATTAGGTTTTTCACGTAAAAGAATTTAAGAATTTTAATCAGTTGCTCGCGATACATTGTTAAGTGTGGGTGCATTGCAATAATGCGTGAATTATGTTTATTACAACGAGAATTCACAAAAAAATTAAAACTGAATTTATTTTCTAAATTATATTTTTATAATTTTTTTTTTATTTTTATTACTGCATTAATATTACAACTACCATAGATATCTAGTAATACTTTTAACAAATGAAATTTGGAAGTTTGAGTCATCTTAAATCAGCATTTAAGATAACATGTTAGTGATAATTTCAATACATTTCATACAATTTCAACACACATTTCGTATAATTTCTATACATAAATAATTTCTTTTTTGTGAAGTAAAGAATTCAACTTAATTTAAAACTTAATACATAAAGGAGTCTTCTCATTTGCAAGTTTGTATGATGCATCAATTTAGATAAGTGGTTCGCTCTACTTTTTTGAATTGTTTAATGTATAGTAGGGATTTTTAGGTCTCTGTGAATATCGTTGTTTCTGATATACTATCTAGCATCTACTATTGTTTGTAGGATTTTTGATTGCAGCCATTGGGTAGTATTTATATTTGTCTTACAGATGGTTCCCCATATTTCAATTCTATATTTCCAAATCGGAAGAATTACAGTTTTGTAAATTAGAAGTTTGTTATCAATTGACAGACTGGAATTTTTACCAAGAAGCCAATATACCTTATGATCAAAAAAGATCGAAAATTTAAAAAAAAAAACGCAAAATTTTAATTTTTAATAATTTTCTTTATTATCGCCTTCAAAGTACTCTCCTCCTGCGGCAATACATGTATGCCAATGCTTGATCCAATTTTCTGTACAAATTTTATAGGCCGCCGAAGGTATGGCCTTTAGTTCACGCAGCGAATTCTCTTTTATGGCCTCTATGATCTCAAAACGGCTATTTGAGTCTGGGGAAGAGGAAAAAGTCACACGGGGCCATATCTGGAGAGTACGGTGCTTGGTTGATGATATTGGTAGAGTTTTTGGTCAAAAACTGCGACACTAAATCAATAAATTCCTTTAAAAAATCTGGTCTCTTTTTGTAAATGGCCTCACGCAAACGACGCATAACGGCCAAATAATTCTCCTTATTGATCATTTGACCGTCCGGAAGGAATTCATAGTCACAAAACAGCATAACCTTGATTTTGGACCGACTTTGGCGTTCTATTTTCGGTTTCGACTAACCTTCGAAGCATCATTCGGTCGATTGTCGTTTGGTGGGCATGTCAAATTCATAGACCCATGTCTAATCACCAGTTATGATGCGTTCGATAAATGTGGGGTCACTATCTGCGTTGGAAATTATCTCTTTGTATCTTTCTGATTAGAAATTGACAATCATGTAATCAAATGTTAAAAACTAAACATAATGCAATTATAATAAAATGAAATGGATTATTATTATCAAAATATATAGCAACATTTTTGGTAAAATTGCATTAAGGTGGTATGAAGGTTTTTCGCTTAAGTCTAGATATTGTGGTATCAGAAAGCAGCTGTTGCGCCATTGTTGCGCCATGCTGGTGAAGTTTCACTTTATATTTTTGGCCGCATGTTCTAATGACGTCTGCAACAGTTGGGATTCCAAGATCGTTGTGGATATGTACATTTTTGAGATACCAAGAAGCACCGGTTATTTGTCTAAGTAATTATATGGTCCTATCTATACCATAGGACCAGATAGGTTTTAAGATTGAATTGTATACCAGGACTTTATTTTCCAGAGTTAGCTTAGAGTTTTTATTAATAAGCCAATGGAGCTGCTGTGATTTCAATTTAATTTGAGATTTTTTGCTTTCAATGTGTTTAGTCCAAGTCAGTCTTCTATCAAGATGAATGCCAAGATATTTTACATCATAAGACTGGGGTATAATGATGTTATTCAACTTAACAGGGGGCACGTTTCTTTGCGCAGAGTAAACGTGACATGCACACTTTTCGTTTCGTCAACTTTTATACGCCATTTTGCTTGCCACTTCTCCAATAGACTTAAGTGAGTCGAGAGACTTTGGGACGCCCTTATGTGGTCACTGTTAGAACTAAGAATTGCAGTGTCATCCGCGAAAGTAGCAAGTATGTGATTTGGGAGTAGTGGGAGATCAGCTGTGTAGATTATATACAGAAACGGCCCCAATACGCTTCCTTGAGGAACACCAGCCATTATGTCGATTTCTCTTGAAATAAAGTTATTGTATTTCAATCTAAATTTTCTAGAAGATAACAATAGCTTATGCATATTTTCAGGAAGATAATGTTTTATTTTATACATGAGACCTTCGTGCCAAACCTTATCAAAAGCTTGGGCTACGTCCAAGAAAACAGCGGAACAGTATTGTTTGTGCTGAAAGGCAGTATGTATATCTTTAGCAATTCTGTGAACTTGCTCAATAGTGCCAAATTCCAAATTGGTAAAATAACCTTCGATACTTTCCAAACAGAAAGCAAAATATTTTTCATGCAGTTAAAGGTATTTCTGATGTAAATGATAGCTATTACAGACAATTCTAGCAGGAATTTACCAAGTATCTCATCATAGCCTCTTGATTTTTTTGGGTGTTATTGTTTTTTACTTCAGCAATTAGTATCTTTTTAATTTTAATATTCTTCTGGGTCAGGTTCTTGGGTAGTGCATGGTTTGAATCATTTTTAGGGTTTTTAAATGTGCTTTTAAATACTTAGAGAGAAGGGTTGCTTTTCACGATTCACGCTGTTATCTTCTTTTTTAATCGGTGTGCAATGGGGTATGGCACGATTACTACTCTTTGTCGTTTACCATAAGGAGTATTTTGTAACCTTTATAGCACTCAATCTTGAGATAAAATTTGATACATTTTTTTGTGTTTCGCCCTCTTATAATTATTTATCTCTTAAACTTTTTTAGCTCATAAACTTAAATAAAACTTTAATTCTATTGTTGATATGTGATTTGAGTATTGCACAAGCTTTAATAAATGGAACGCGAATGAAAGTAGAATTGGCATGCTTGCACCGTATTACTGTTAATTGCGAAGTATTAACGGGAGTTTTTAGATATAAAAGAATCTTAATTCCATGAATACAATTAACATTTTCTAGAACAATTCTGCTATTTCAATTTCAACAAAAACAGTTTCCAATTATACCTGTATTTGCTATTACCATTAACAAATCCCAAGGACAAACATTTGATAAAGTTGATGTTGCATAGACAATTACATGTAGCTGCAAGTAGAGTTCGTTCATTTAGCGGACTAAAGTTATATGTATCTACTAATAATGGCCAAAGGACTTTTATTTATGACGATAGAGTGTTTACAAAGAATATTGTATACATAAAGAAATTTTATCTAAACATTAATTTTATCCTACAGTATTTAATTACATATTTTATAAAGAAAATTAGTTTGAAATTTTTTATGTTTTTTATATGAGTATATACATTACATTGGAACAATTTAATATACTTTAATAGACTTTGCAATCAAATGACAAAGGTGCTGAACGTATCGCAAGGAAGGATGCAACACATTTTGAAAAATAAACTAGGACTAAAGTTATTGAAGTTGCACAAAGTGCATGAATGAAGAAAAAAACCGATGAAAAAAAAAAGTTAGAGTCGAAAGAACTTAAGTGTTGGTTTGTTTGGCCGGAGGTTATGGATTGCCGAATTCTAGAGAGAGCACTAAAACCTTGGTCAGATGAGCATTTCGGTCACAGGCCTTGGACATTTCAACAAGACTTAGCACAATCGTGCAAAGAACGCGTCAAGCAAAAATAACTAAAAAATGACATTCCGTGCTTTTTTCCATCCCACCAACACAGTGGCCCATGTGTTCAACTTATATAAACCCTTTAGATTTCTCGGTCTAGGATATTTTAAAAAGAAAAGTTGGCACCAAAAAATGTCGATCATCCAGGCAAGTGTTAAGTTGAAAATGGGCAAAAACACCGCAAAGCTATTTGTATTGAATCAAAATAAATGAACTTGAAAATTTAAAGTTCTTATCGCATATATTTGTTTTTTTATTAAATTTAAGAAAAATAAAGAAAATAGAGTGTTTTATTTTGAGTAAATTTTCGTCAGCAATTCTGTACATTTAAGTTGAATAAATTTAAGATTTTTAAAAAAAAATCTTAGTTGGTTTTCTTACCCTTAGTTTTTGTCATACATGTATTTACTTAGATACATTATAAGAATTTAAAATAAAGTTTCGAAAAATTGAAACCGTTGAATATTTTATTAATATTGCAATTAAACACCAAAAATAGTACCGAATTGTTTTGTATAAAGGTTGAATTTCAATCCCGAATACTAGTACGTGTAAGTAGGTAAACATATTTGCTTGAGAAACTATCCTCCAAACTCATCTCTATTCCAATTTTTTTTTCTACAGAAATATTTTTTTGTTTTCGTGTCTCTAATTTGTAACTAGACTTGATGATAATTGTTTTTCTTAACGAAAAAACTTTCGTGTTAAGAAACGAATACGCTTTCAATGCCAAGTTAAAGATAATTTACAATTGTTACTAGACTTGTTGCACTGGTCATAGTCATCGTAAGTAGTCGTGTCATTTCATTAAAAATTAGGTAGTCAATTGTCATTGATGGGCACACATTCTCTAAATGAATAATATAGCGCCAGAATATTGAATTTTCTAAGATGAAAGTTCATATCAGTGGTTAATACACATATTTAGACCAATGCCGTTTTTATGGAATAAAGGAATGTATTTTATAGAACTATTGTATATAAAAAAGACTTAACAATATTAAACTCCTATAATTTGCGCACCCTGTGATATCATTATATCGTAATAAGATATCTTTTTAATAATAAACGCTCGCCTTTTGAAGTATGTTTGTATAATTTGTTGCACATGGCGTTTATAAATTAACTGCTGGAAAATTCTTCCTTCTTTCTGGCTATAATTTTTATTATGAATATTAGGCCTACTGAGATCTTTCTACTGTCATATGTTTCTAAAATGGGATTAAAGGTGCGACGCCGCCGAAAGATGGTTTTATAGAGTCAAAATCGCACATGGTGTTTTTTAAGGTGTTCTATTTATTCAAAAACAAAATTTGTATTTTTATCTGCACTATATAATCATGTCTTTGGAAATAATTTAAATAAATTGTTGATTAGTTTATTTAAAATATAAGCAGATGTCTCTAATAAACAATGAACTCTTTTAGTGTGAAAAAGCCTTATGGAACAAACCATAGAATACACGTACAGTGGCTATACTGTAAGATGTAACTCTAGACATATAGTCATACTCGGCTTACCTGTTTGAAATTTTCATCCACGCCGCACTCTACATTCTAAGGAAGAAATTCACTGTTCAGTTAGCAAATAATATAAGAGCATATTTACTTCAACTATTTTAAAATTTGTTTTTATCGTGAGTAATATGCTAGACTATGTCTACGTACTTTTATATATAAATAATTGATTTAAAATGTAAATAAACAATGGAAAATTATTATAAAGGGCATTACGAAGCGAAACACCTCTACAAATAGATAACGGATTATATAATTTTTATGCCCAACATTACCCGAATTTTCCAAACAAGACTTTGTGGATGGTAACATAAACATACATATGCATGTAGTCTCGATAGCACACACAATTATTAGACAATATGTTTATTTATTTTATTATTGTCTAGTTTAAAGATATCCGTCAACATTTTTTAGTACACTTTATTCTTAGTTTTATTGCTTATTTCTATGCTGATATAGTTGTAACAAAATCTGACTAATTTATATTAGCACAGAATAAATACATTCACTTGAAATATACTACAAGTATAGTAAAGCGGTTAATAGCGACATATGTATATTTTTTATGACAAATGCATAACAGAATATGCATGTATATAATTGTAATTTCCGTTTTCACACCTATGCCCGAACAAACATCCAATCAACGCCGAGTTAATAATGGTACTAACTACTACACTTTTCCAAAGTATTTCTATTACTACTCTTAAATTAAAAAAATTATGTTCTACACATTGCAGCTAAAAACATAGAATATGCCTCGCATCTGTTGACAATTCTGCAAAGTTATATAGACACGGTAAAAATGTTGGTTGCAACACGTTGGTTACTGTTAAAATATCCAACATATTTTTAGTATGATTTACAGATGAAAAATACATAGAATGAACAGCTCATACAAATGTATTCCGTGCGATATATGACTATGTTAAAAAGTCCTTAAATCTGAAAAGATAATTCCGCAACGGAAACATGTGTTTTGCAACAAAAAATCCGTTACTTTAATTCTACAGTAAACTTAACAGTAAGTTTTTTTTATTTACCCGGAATGACAAGGTCTTTGCTTATTTCAAGTAACGTGTGTAAAGTAAACAAATGTACCTTAATTTATTGCTGGCAAAGCAACAATTATCAAGCTAATAGAAAATTTGATTGCAATTTCTTTTTAAATTATATTTACTTTTTACTATAAATTAAGATGTAAACTAAAATTAACCAATCTTAATGAAGGTTTCAAATCAGATACTACAATGTTTCAACAATAGAGCTATTAACTTTCACACCCTTGGAAAGTAGTAAAAATGCGACTTTATTTTCTTAACAGTAAGCACTCTTGAGCATAAATATACATTCATGACATAAAATTGCTTCAACATACTTTTGTTGATGTTTATATCTTTTAGATAAAAACTGTGAAAATAGTGTAATAGGATTGTTAAGGTCTTTTTAACGCTTTAAACAAAACGTTACAGATATTTTGAACAGCAATCTACAATAACACAAAAACATATATAATAATACTTAATCATCAAAAGCACAATAAATGTTTTCAATCACTTTAATAAAGCGACGCATTTATTATCATGTATCTTCTTAGCTGGTTGAGTACTTAAAATAATAATACAAGACAAAAATATTGTTGGAATGAAATTTTTTCTTTATAATCTGGTAGATAATTTTATGGCACCTATTTTTTGAACATAGTTTCCGGCATATGTCTAACACGGTTCATTTGATTAGTCTAATTTTGGACTATTTTTTGTAATAAATGCGGCAGTATGGTGTCAATAGTGGCGTGAACATTGGCTTTCAATGCTTTAACAGTTGCTGGTTTGAAAGCATTAATCAATATAGTCCCATAAAAAGTAATCGAGAGGCGTTAAATCACACGAACGATGGGGCCAGCTAACGATTGTTAACCGCACTGTATGGCAAGTTGTACCACACAACATTTGTTGGAACCAAATGTTGTCGATGTTTAAACCTCACCAAACAGTTGAATTTAATGGATGTAATGGTGATTCGTTAACGGTTCGGTAACGTTAATGGCTTGAGGATTATCTTCGCTCCATATACAGCGAAACGATCAATATCTGCATGAATTGCTTGATTATGTTACCCGTAAAATGGACAAAGTGCTCTATAAATTTCGCGAATAGAGTTATTTTTTTACAAAGTGAATTTCCACAAATTGAAATGATTAATTGCCACGGCTTACTGAATAAAAATGTCAACACAGTTCACATTAGTACCCTACAGTAACAAAACGGCATTTTGCAAGTAAACGTAAACCTTATAAATTTATTATACGCATAGAAATTATTGCGCATCATAATATCTTAAAACGCTTACGTGTGCTTATTCCACATTTTATTTAATCATGAATTTCACGTGAAGTCACGACTTCCAAGGTCTGTCGACATCACAACAGATCCCAACGTAAAAGATGGTTACGAGACATTTCACATCTTAGAAGCGTCAATTCTATTAAACAATTAAATAGACACATAATTTAAAGTTAGAAGAGCAATTTCAATTGATTAATCCAATCTAAATATAAGCACAGTTCACCACTGAGCTTCTTTTTCTATTCAACATACAAGTTTTATCTTAACTTATTTGCTTTAGCTCTTTTTAAACTATAAGTGTCAACATAATAAATCAGTCAATAAGTCAAACGACTAACACACAGATGGCGCTGCCATTGTCAAATCTATACGACTTTTATGAAGTACCAACCTTCAAAAGGCTGTGTGTAAAATTTCATGACATTTCGATTAGTCAGGAAAAAGTGACAGCCGTTTAAGTGAAGCTACTTTTGTTATTTTCAAAACAATGGATTCAAAACAATTTCGTGTGTTAATTTATCATTGCGTCTTGATGAAAAAAATACTGTACAAGCTCAACAATGGCCTCAAAAATATAATTCGGACTCTGCTCCATCGAAAAAAACCATTTTTTATTGGTTTGCTGAATTTAAACGTGGTCGTACAGACACCGATGATGGAGAACGTTCTGACCGTCCAATTGAGGTGGTTATTCCAGAAAACCTCAAAAAAGTCCAGAAATCATTTATATCTGATCGTAAATTGAAATTGCATAAGATAGCTGAGACCGTAAAGATATCAAAAGGCAGTGTGTTTACAATTATGCATGAACATTTGACCATGAGAAAGCTCTTTTAAAAGTGGGTGCCGCGTTTACTCACAGTCGATCAAAAACAACAACGTGTTGATGATTTAGAGCAGTGTTTAGCCATGTTTACACGTAATAAATCAGATTTTAGCCATGTTTACACGTAATAAATCAGATTTTTTGCGTCGATATGTGACAATGGATGAAACATGGATCCATCACTTCACTCCGGAATCAAAACGATCATCATCTGAGTGAATTGCAGCCAGTAAACCACGTCCGAAGCATCCAAAAACACAACAGTCAACTGGGAAGGTTATGGTTTCAGTATTTTGGGATACACATGGTATAATCTCCATTGACTATCTCGAAAAACCGTCAATAGTAACTACTACACGGCGTTACTGGATCGTATGAAAGCAGAAATTGTGAAAAACCGACCGCATATGGCGAAGAAAAAAATTTTGTTTCATCAAGACAATGTACCATGTCACAAGTCAAAAAAAACGATGGCAAAATTGCAGAAATTGCATTTCGAATTGCTTTCTCATCCACCGTATAGTCCAGATCTAGCCCCCATCGACTACTGGCTATACACTGATCTCAAAAAAATGCTCGCCGGTAAGAAATTCATCTCAAATGAAGAAGTAATTGCTGCAATTGAAGCCTATTTAAAGGTAAAAGACAAATCCTTCTACAAGCACGACACCGAGAAGTAAGAGAAGCGTAGGAATGATTGTATTGCCCTTGAAGGAGATTATATTGATAAGTAAAATCAATTTTTGGCAGAAAAAATTTGTTTTTCTTAGTTAGTCACCCGTGTATTGACTAATGTGTTAGTTCATGTGGTTCCTCTGAAACTAAAATTCATATCATTAATTGTGATTCTTTAAAATAAAAAAAAAATTCTTGATTATATAATCTATATACATAAAAGATTATTGCCCATGTACACTTCCTGTTCAAGACTGCGTTGGAGCGCATGCAACATGATAACTACAAAGTTGTGATCAGAGCGGATAAACGACCAGCAAGAACACATGAACGCAAATTTAACGCTCCAACAATAGATGAAGTTGCAATCCTGATTGTTAAGAGAAAACTTGAACACACGCGATATTGTGCTTACACGTCGCGATACTGGGCAACTGGAACAAGTATGTGAAACACACCGTTCATATGACACGTTGCAATACCCACTGATGTTTTGGCAAAGAGATGATGGGTGTCACTCCAATATAAAATGATAAACCCATTGAATGGTGTGTATCAACATCATAGTTTTCAATTCAGAATACAGACGTGAGTCTAACTTCTAAGATACTAATTTTACTATTTTTAAATCAGGTGAGGAAACTACCAAGAAAATTAGTTCGTGTAATCCAAAATGGAAAGAAAATATTCCAATGCTACTTCCTGGACAGACATCAAGTGATCGGCACGACATCACTGCACGTGTATTCAAGCACAAAATTCGATCGCTGATGAATCTAAAATTTAATATAACATTTATTGACTGTTAGGCGGTGCGAAAGTTCGCGGGGTCACCTAGTAATATAAATAATTAAATTATATATCTTATATAATAAAAATTTTGAAACATAAAAACTTATTTTAAAATAAATTCTTAGAATTTTATCTTCTAAAATAAAACTCATTTGGATTTGTCTGATCAGAATCGTGTTGATATATATATATATATATTACTACCACATACTATATAGATATAGTCAAAAGTATTTACACAACGAAAATTTTTGTGCGTATTGCTCTAAAATAGATTTTTATTGTTGTTATTGAACGTAAGTTTTAAAAAATTTTTTTGTTGTCCCTTAGTTTAATCTATGCAGAACCAAATAAAAAAGATTTGGAAAGATAACTGCCCATTTCACAAATATATAAGCATATGACTAATGCTTATTAGTTGTCAAAAGTATATACACACACAATTTTTTTACGTCAAAAGTGTTTACACGAAACATTAATTTCATTTTCTTCTTCTTAATTAATGAATTTTTTAATTTTATGCTTATTAATTAATTAATTTAATTTTATGCTTATTATTAATTAATTAATTTTTTTTATGCTTATTTGATTAATATTTTTAATATTTAGGTGCACTACCTTTGGCATCAATAACTGCCTTCAATTTCTTGCTGGAATTGATCCAATCAAGTTGCGAATCAATTTGGACCGAATATTCGCTATTTCAATTATACTATCACTACATTTTTTTATCAATAATATTTTGCTATTTTATAAAGTCTCAAGCATATTGACATTAAGACCAGGGGTCTGTGCAGGCTATAAAAAAAACAGCATGATTTAACTCTTTTAAAATTGGATTAAGTCTACATCCTTGATGACATGGTGCATTGTCTTGTTGTAGAACCCAATTGATTGTAAAAGGTCCAATACCAATATAACCTGACTGATTTAAGGTGCCATTTTTCGGTACCAAATCTCCAAATGCTTAGCATGATAGACACCTCCAAAACAAAACCGTGCCACCTTCAAATCTATTGAGTGGCTGCACTGCTTTATTCTTTTGGCGTTGTCGTAAATGCATGGAGTGGTTATCAAATGAACCCTAGAACTGAAATCCAGACTCATCTGTTCATAACACATTATAACAAAACTGTATAGGTTTCTTAAAATACTTCAAAACAAATGAGAGAATATTTGATAGGGTCGTTAGAGTAATATTGACTCACCACATAGGTATTGATATTAATATTTTTCAATCTGTGATGTAGTGTAGCATCACTAATAATCTTGCCAATCAACTTTTTCGATGATGCTGCTATTTTGACAGGACTTATTGTAGGATTTTCTACTACTACTGCTTTTAATATTCTGCATTCCGTTTGATTCATGGGAGGTTTCCACCCAGTCCTACAATAAATGCTAATTAATGTGTTGTGTAAATACTTTTGACGAGAAAAAAATGTGTTTAAATACTTTTGACAACTAATAAGCATCAGCACAGTTGCTTATATTTTTGTCAAATGAACAGATATCTTTCCAATTCTTTCTTTATTTGGTTCTGCATAGATAAAACTAAGTAACAACAAAAAAATTTTTGCAACTTACGTCCAACAACAACAATAAAAACATATTTTTATGCAATATGTACAAAAACTTTCGTTGTGTAAATACTTTTGAATATGGCTGTATATTTAAATATGCGTGTAAAGACCGTATGAAAACAGATTTTTCGCATTAAATTTGCATTCAAATAATGCTACTATCGTTTACATAAATCTATTTCCGCACTAGGGCGCTGGTTAATCAAAACAAATTTTGACACATTTTGTTATTAAATTTTTTGAATTTTGTATGTTACATATTAATTTTCATAACAACTATGTTGACAACAATTTTACTAAATAGGAAACTTGTAAAATGATCTCAAGCAGTCGTGTTTACAGTTATGTCTTTTGCATTCCGCGCATGTAACTGTATAAATTCTACTATTATCTACTCAAAAAAGGACTTTTACAAAAAAAATGCTTCACATAATAATTTTTTACAATACGTTGCAACATTGTAATTCGTGGACTCAACGAAAAAAGTTTCTTTTTCCAAGATATTACAACAACTTTAATTGCTGTGTAGTAGCTAACAGAAGAAGTCTTTTCAAAAGATAATGTCATTTGTTTTATAATGACGAATTATTTATATCAAGAGAGATTTGAAAAAACTCTTTCATATAATAAATTAATACTGTCATCAATATATGAGCTGTAAGTAAAATCTCCGCTCCGAATAGCAAAATATATTATAAAATATTGGAAAAAATCAAATGTTTCAAATTTCAAATATAATAAATTTCGAATATAATAAATAAATATTGTCATCAATATATGAAGATTTCTCCAAGCAATTGCTGATAATCGGTTACGGCCGTGTGCCAGTTGAAGAATCGAGCGGATTAATTGCATTTCCTTCAAATTTTTAGTTAGTTCTTAGTTAGTCTGTAGTTAGTTCAAGTTGAGCCAAATTATAGGTTCTACTGCACCTTAATATATATTTAAGGAAAAAACACGTTTAGTAGAGTTGACGTTTCACATCCCTAACCAAAAGTTTTGCACGATACAATCATCCCATCAGTAAGATTTATGAAAAAAGAACAATAAGTTCAGATTTGAGTTACATTCAGTTTTTGTTCTATCATAACCTTTCTATATAATTAATGTTTAACACTCATTGATTTGTGTTGGAAGGGAAAACACAATTCTAACCAACAGTTTACACAATATTCATGTTAAGTAGTCCTTAACAATAATTTAGTAGTATCAGTTTTAAGACTTCAGTTAAGCTCTTTATTTGATAGCACAACATAATCTTCACCTTAGTGTCCTGTTCCAGAACAACGCTCACAACAGCACAAAAGAACTTGTAAAAATACTACTCAATACAAAACAGGCCAGTTCAAAAATTTGAACTCATCTTATATGTATACCTAAATTTGATGCAAAACTTTATGTTCGACCTTAGAATTGCCCCAATTACCTCATTAGGTTTTTTACCATAATTTTATAATATACTTTGCTAAATTCGCAAAGTTTTTCATTAATAAAAGAATAGTCTACATATTTTTGCAATTCTTCCGTATTTAATATTTTCAAAGTCATTTACATTATGACACCAATTACTAACCGAATACCAAAAATCAGCATTTCTTATCGTCGACTGTTGTTTTGACTTATTCAGTAACTGCTAACATGCAAAATAACCTTATTAGGAAAATGTACGAACAAATAAGATCGTACACTACACATGTTTCACGGAAGAACTGCAAAACGTAAAGTTTAATAAAATAATCATTAAACTCACAACAACATCATTGGTAATCATAAAAATAACAAATGGTTGAGTGAGCGGACAATATTGGTGGCTAAGAACAAAGATGTGGATGACTTAAACTTTGTGATAAAAAATCGTTGGTACTCCGCATACATTCAAATCTATTGACTGTGTAACAAACAAAGACGAAGCTACCAACTATCCAACTGAATTTTTGAACTCCTTGGATGTGCCAGGCTTACCATCGCACAATTTACAACTAAAAGTTGCTTCGATAGTCATTATGCTCCGAAATCTAAACCAACCAAACTATGCAATGGAACGTGATTGGTGACAACAAAACTGATGGTCAATGTGATTCACGCAACGATACTCAAAGGAAAATTCAAAAGTGATGAAGTTCTCATTCCGAGGACTCCAATGATCCCAACCGATATGCCCTTTGAATTTGAACGAATTCAATTTCCTATTCGGCTTGCATTCGCCATGACGATAAATAAATCACAAGGCCAATCCTTGAGTGTTTGTGGTCTGAATCTAGAAAATGAATATTTTTCTCATGGCCAATTGTACGTAGCATGTTCACCTATAGGCAATCCGTCTGCTTTATTTGTACTTGCGCCTGATAAAAAAACAAAAAATATCGTATATCATAAGGTACTCTACTGAAGAGAATCAATCGGAGTGCAACCCATAGCTTCTTGCTGACAGACCATTGAAATAATTGATTTTATATTAATATCCTAATAAACTATTGAACATAATAAATTTTTTGTATTCATTTTATTACGTTAATAAATTTTTAAATCACGTTTACCTAAAATTTAATATAACATTCATTGACTGTTACGCGGCACGTAGTTCGCCGCAGTTTCAAATATAATAAATAAATACTGTCATCAATAAACCTTCTGCTCAAAAAGTATTCGGATTTTGTAAATAAAACACACAAATTTATATTTTATTCCAAATTTATTTTATCTCTTTCAAAATATGCTCCTTCTAAAGCGATACACATATGCCAACGCTTAACGCAATCTTCCATACACTTTTCGTAGGCCCGTGCAGGTATGGCTTTGAGTTCATTCAGCGAATTCTCTTTTACCTATTCAATCGACTCAAAACGCTTACCACGAAGGGGCAATTCGGGTTTCGGGAACAGGAAAAAGTCGCACGGATCCAAATCTGGCGAAAATGATGCCGTGATTGGTCAAAAAATCGCGTACAACAAAAATTTTCCATAGTAAAAATCGCTAAATGCACTTGAGGTAGTCTCACATTAACAGCTGCTATGAACAAACTAATTAACAGATGATGCTAAAATTTGTGGCATATGTCAAGAAAGGGTGTACCAACATAACAAAATTTTTGAAAAAGGTTTATTATTTAAGGAGTAGTTAACAAACAACAAAATCCGATACTTTTTGAGCAGAAGGTATGAGCTGTAAGTATCGAAATTCTAATTTTTTTTTGTGTCATAGAGAAATGAGAAAATTATTTAAACTACAAAAAAAAGAAAAACTTTATTTTTAATTTATTGAATTTTCGGTTGGCCATATAGCTGTTTCGAGTATTGCAAAAAAGCATATACATTTTACCGGTCGATTTGTTTGTTTTGTGTGAATGTTGTTAATATATTTTAAAGTACGTGTATTATTATTAACAATGTCGCGACCCAGAAAGTCTGATCTTTCCCAACAAAGCCATAATGCAATTAGGCGTCGAAACGTTACGCAAGCATCCACTGAAGAAGAACGAGAAATCGCACGAGAAAAGAGCCACATTAGTATGACCCTACTTCGCGCTTCTCAAACACAAGAGCAAAGAGAGGCAGACTGTGAAACGGCTCAGTTGGCAATGAGAAATCGTCGAACTTATCACGATTGTAACATAGAAATGCATGTGGGCTTTTTTGCAGTTTAAAAGAAAAAATAAATTCAAAATAATTTTTGCATTAAAATGCTAAAGGTTAAGTTGACATTTCCAAACGCTATTAACATTGTTTAGGCTTTATCCTTAAAACTTTGCAATTTTATTCTAGACATAAATTGCTTCTTACATAGATTAATCTGATAAATATTATAACCCAGCGGAGCAGGGAAATTAATTGCAAGGGGAAACAACGTTCGCCGGATCAGCTAGCTTAAAATAAAATAATAATAGTTTTAATAGTCATATGTATGTGTCTATACTATAGTGTCGGAATCTGTAGGTGGCTTCAAACTGTAACCTAACGTCTCCGACCTCTGGACGCTTTAACCGTGAACAGGTGTAATGAGATATCAATAGGTGACCTTACTCAATGTTAAAGCGGTCTTTGATGACTATTGCATTCGTATTCTTTTAAACACTTATGTTTCAATTCAAATGAGCTACTCATTGCATTTCTATAATTTATGGCATGAGTCGATACTTCTGACACAAATTATATGACGCTTTAATTTCGGTTAAGTAATGTGTCATTAATAAATAGGAAATATACACAAATAAATAGATTTCAAGTATGTTACATAAAAACAGCCAATTAGAATTAGGAAAAGATTGTTAGATTTTAGTAACTATTATTAGAATAAGACGAATATATTATTTGATATACATAATCAAACTATTGTAAGACTTAGTATAAGTTTTATAAATCAGTCTTGTGCAGTACGGAGTCGGATACAAACATAAGATTGTAGAAGACATTCGATAATAAATAAATTAAGAGCATGAGAACTTAATATTAAACAAACTAAATGAGTTATTAATTTTATTATTAAAGGCAATACATATAACAACACATAGCGATCCTGCCAAATTGCTAAGGCAAGGACCATAAAAGTGAAATTTAGTGAAATTCAAAAACTAAATTATGTGCATCAAATTGCTAAGAACTAAATGAACACAATAATAAATATATTGTGATATAAAAATATAGATTTAAAAAAAAAAAAAAAAGTGAAATTAATTATGGATTTAAATGATAGAAAATTAATTAAATTATAAAAAAAAAAAATTTAATATTAAAAGTCAAAAAAAAATCTTCAGTTCGAACCAAAGTAGTGATCTATAAGCGCCTGTTCATATATGAATAAAAACATCCTTTTAACTTTCAACTCATCATGTTTGAAACGATATTTAATACCGAAATTCCTCAACAACTGAAATATTATGGGTTGGTTCACAGCGGATGCACCGGAACAACCAAACACTGTAAACAACAGCCAAAACCAAGTTCTAGAAGTCAACATACCGGAGCAACAGGTAATCACTGTTATAATCAGTTTTATATGCAATAATTATAATATGTATTGTATACGTGCTCTATAGAATAAATAAATATTTTAAAAATTACGTGCATAAACACAATTATAACGTTTTACAAAGCGCTTAAATAAATAAATAACAACAAAATTTATATATTTTAAAAAAAAAATAATGACGAGAAATTCTGAAATACAAAAGTATAAAAAAAAAAAAAATGTATATGCAATTTACAAAATAAAATTTTTATACACATCTTAAGAAATTAGTACAATTTTCAATTATTTTTTTTATATAAACAATTTTAAGAATATATACAATTTTATATACAATTTTTTTACTATTTTATATACAAATTCGAAATTTATAATATTCAACCAATAATATAATATTTATAGTACTATACCATTAAAATAAAAAAACATTATATGTAATATCTATATTGTTTCTATTGTATTGTCATATTGTCATTGTTTCGTTGTCCTCATTTGTTTTTTTTTTTGCTTTCTTCTATCACTGTTGTTAGTCACTTGTTAGTCCATTCTTATGTCAAAGATAGCATTAGTTACTGATTGCAACAGTAAGGTTCATTTAATTCTTAAAAACACGAAAAAATCATCAAATAGAGGCTATACGACAGCCATTATAACAGAAAAAATTAGGCGTCTAGTCTATTTGCATAGTAAAGTCTTTGTTATATACAAAACGGTAGAAGTAGAAAAAAATCAACTCCTTGGTAGAAAGTTTGGTTGATAAATACAATACAGCAAAAAATTACCTACTCAGAATGAATAACCATACCAACCAACTTAAAGTTGATCATTCAGATGCAGATACATCAAATACAGTTACAGACCATTGAATACTGAAGCTTTGAAAAAATACCTTCCGATATTAACTGGAAAAGTTGCTGAACTCAATGGATTCATATTCGGGTTAAACGACAGTTATAATAAATTAAGGGAAGCAGATAGAAACTACTTTATCGAATACGTAGTTGAATGCAAACTGCAGCACAACGTACGTATTAGAGTTAGTCTCATTGGTTTCCCACGATCTATTAAAGAATTACTTGATAATTTAAGAGAAAATTTTGTATCAGAAGTTACAGTCCCTAAACTCTTACAAAAATTAAGTGACACTAAGCAGGGAAATTTAAACATAAAAGACTATGGTGATAAAATGTCTCATATTTTATTAAACCTGAATAATGCTTCGTTACTAAAGAGAGATTATGACAAATGCTCACCAGAAGGAATACCAATTGTCCAGTACAACGCATTATTAGCATACAAAAAGGGACTAAACCATTTATTTGAAAAACGAAAGTACATCATTTGTTAACTAACGCAACTTTGGTGGAGAAGTTGAAAGAACTCTTCTTAAAATTTCTGCACCTAGCTACCCATGAAATTAAGAATCCTGTCGATGTAATTAACAAAACCCTAATTGACGCTTCTGCTGAGTCTTCTATTGTTCAACATGATAATATAAAAAAACCAATCTTTCTATTTACTTTGGATGGGTTTGTTTCTGCTAAGTGGCATGCAAGACGAAATTGACAAAGACACCGTTCTTCTACCTCTAAACGCAAATTAATGTAGTGACTAAAACCCTGTATTGTATTGTACAATACAAAAATATCTAAAAACCCAGAGAAAATTATCAGAGCAACTACTCTGATCTTAAACCTGCAGAATGTTTTTCAGACAAATCCCCAAATCAATAATTTCCTGCCTAACATATCTATCTCAGCTGACGTGAAAAATCATTTAACTTTAAATTTAAGGAAAGAAATATGCTCTGTAGTTAAAATCAATAATGTGGATATAGCTCAATCACATTCTGTGAAATATCTGGGAATACATCTAGATAGAATGTTCACGTGGACACGTCATATTGAAACTAAAAGATATAAATTAAATATTAAATATAAAGAATTGTATTGATACTAAATCACAACTCTAAACTCAGTCAAGGTAATTAATTGTTAATTTACACATAATGGATCAAATATAAATAGTTCATTAGTTCACGCATTTACACAAAATTAAAGAATAAAGTGCTAGTCTGATATTAAGGACGCAATTCCGGTTTTAAACTCAATCCTATTTTGGCCATTAATTTTATCACAAGACTTTTTAATGCCATCATTCAATTTGGTTCTTACCCAACAGAGTGGAAAACATCCATGATTATTATGGTTCATAAATCAGTCAAAGATCCCACTCGTACCTTCTCATATTAGCCAATAAGCCTATATTTCTCGATGTAAAACAAACATTTGACAAAGTATCTATCACTATCTAGTCCCTGCAAACGTTCACTCAGTTTTAAAATCATATTAACAGAACAGATGCTTTAAAGTAAAATGTTAACCATTCCCATAGCCTTATCTTGTATGTACTTTACACATTAGATATCCGAAAAAGTAATTCAGTTATCATAACAACGTTTGCCGATGGTACTGAAATTTTGACGACTGCCGAAATAAAAACGTTGTGTTAGCTTAAAACCAACTTCAATCACGCTTGTTTTATTTAAAGAAATGGTTGTCAAATTAGTGAATTAAAATTAATGAACTAAATTGTACACACGTCATTTTTACCATTAATCGGAGTATATCTCCAACAATTTTACTAAATAACATTCCCATACCACAGGCAGATAATATAACATACTTAGGTATTTACTTAGACGAAGTCTCTATGTGTTTTACGTGATTACCTGCCTGCAACGGCTTAACATCACGTTACTCAAAAGCAAACGTCTTGATACAAAGCGTCAATAAGCGCCCCTTTGGAAACTGCTTCAATTCCGCAGGTACTAATGAAGAAATGTGTATAGGTCATAACTTCCATCTTGGTATAATGCGAGGCCTACCTACAACCTCTGCTACAATGTGGGCTGTAGCACCCGGTGGTGAAACCGCAACTCCCCGGCGAATGAATGACAAGCAAAAATTCTTCCCGCGTAAGTTTGGATATCAACCACAGCCACCACGAAGCCTACACCAATGGTCAGCACAGCCGAAGCTGTCGGGCCACTGACCCCAGTGGTACCAGATCGGATCATCTCTGGTCAGATGGCGCAAGTGCCGTGTTCACTTACTACCATACGTACTTCCTATACAAGTACCGGATTTGCACCGGAATTTTAGTCGTCTTTTACGACAAGCATATCTACTACGAGAATATTCTAAATCTCTTACCCGCAGGGGGCTATTTACTTAGACAGGCGACTAAACACATTGAACCCAAAAAAATACAAATGAAGCTCTAAGCCTCTTAATTGCATTGGCTCATTAATAACAGATCCTCGCTGTGCTTGGAGTATAAAACTCTTTTATATAATACCATCATCTATCGAAATCGAGAAATTCTCTAAGTTAAAGATAAAAATGACAATATAAGAAAAAAATACAATAACCCCTTAAATACATGTTAACCCCTTAGCTAGGAATCTCGCATTTCTATCTACTACATGCCGCTTAAAAAAATTCCGATAATGCTCAATTGTTTTCTTAATACATCAGTTAACATTCATTCCAATGAAACTTAACTTATTGATTTAAGTAAGGTCCGTAATATAAAGTTCACTTATTTTATATTATATTATACAATGTATAGTTGAAACAAAAATGGTAATATTATATAATTAGTGATAATTGTAAAAGAAGATATAACAAATGAATGTATATATATTTAATCAAAAAAATTTTACAAATAAATATTAAAGGTACATGGTATAGAACTATGGTGTTCAGCGTGTCATACAAACATAGAAAACAATCAGAAAGTGCAAAATAAAATTCTCCGACAAATAACATGTGCTCCGTGGTATGTAAAAAACAAAAATCTACGCAAAGATCTAAATCTACGAACTGTTGAAGAATTAATTTGCCAATATACACCTTAATGCCTAGGGAGACTCAAGTCGGATCCAAATGTTCAAGCTCGACATTTATCTTCTGCAACTGCACGAAACTGACTTTAAAGAAAATAATTGATAAATATGAATTCTCTAGCTCAATAGCATCAATAGCATCAATAGCTCAATAATTGTTAATTTCTATTTAGAAAGATTCAATAAATAAGCCAATGGAAAAAAAATTTTTAACTCTTGTAAAAGAAGGTTGGCTATATATATAATACATTTCTAGTTTAAGTATTACCAATAATATTTAATACAAGTTTAAATAGTTTATAAGACTTATTTTTATTAAAATTTCTTTGAAAATTAAAATTAAAAAAAAAAATGTTTTGTCTTGTTTTGTATAAATATAATAGGATCATTATGAATATCAATATATCGTCCATAAAGACGACGTAAGTCTAACTTATCTATTTTTTTAGAAGTTTATTCTTCAATCCTTTCAAAATTGAATCAGTGACGACTGCTCAAAGGTGCGGAGGTGTTGGGTAATTTGCAAATTGTCAAATTATATATATAAATTTATTAAGGACGTGTGGGAGTTAGGCTAAGTTGATGCTAAACCAAATGAGAGATTTTTTGGGATTTTTTGCACTGCACACGTTTAGCCATTTATCAACACGCATCGACGCATCAGTACATTATCGGCACAACTTAGAATTTCCCTCATTTAGAACGCAACTTAGCCTAACTCGCACACGTCCTAAATATCTTTACATCCAGAATTAATATTATTTATTACATTTTCATATATATATATTTAAAGATTAAAATTTTAGCAAAAACAATTAAATATAATTGTCTATAAAAACTCAATTAATTTGCTTCTTTTAGCTACTATAGTCGTTAGTTGTACTCATAAGTTTGCAGCTCACATCGCAAAACATTTCTATCATATTTCGTCTTTCCCCTTTACGCAATTGCATTCATAAATTTCTGTCATAAGTGTGCACAAAAGTAGAATGAACAAAATAATGTGCGTGTGCTCTAGCTTAAAATATGAGAAATAGAGATTGGGAACTGTATGAGAGTAATTTTCTGTTCTATTCGAATATCAACTACATGTATAACAATCCAACATGTTAACTTACCGAAGCGGTTAGATGTGCAGCTAAAGTTTACAGCTCACATCGCCATTCATTTCTTTCAAATTTCATATCTCCCCTTTTAGTTGTTGCTCCAGCGGATAATAGCCGCTTTGTGTGCGGAGTAGCTGGCCGCACATTTATACGTTGCAAGTGCAACGTATCACGATTTTGTTTAATCACTGCATAAACATGTATGGTTCAAAGCACAAACTCTTTTGTTTGAAGAAGGTTGGTTTGGTGTTATAAGAAGTATGTGAAAAGTTGTATTTATTCCATAAAACATCTTATATATTTCAATTTATCATTTTTAATTTAAGTGGTAAATCTAAAAACAACATTGTAGAAGGGTCGCACACCCGCCCAGATAGGGCACGCGTCGCCACTGAGTTGAATGAACATTTGTTAATCCAAAAGTCATACGAATGAAATATACGAATGTCTTGCAAGTGCGGAAAATATCATTTTTGTTCTATTTTCTTGTTTAACTTCGATTTGGTGAAAACTTGTAGCTTAATCAAATGCTGTGAATTAACCAAAATTAAATTATCTAAAAGAGCATTAAGATTTAAGTTGGATATTTGTTGTCACTGGTAATTCGCTTAATTTGCAGTAATCGAAAACAATTCTGCCTTTTATTTCTGATTTATCAACCCTTTTCTCGAATACCTACATTATACAGATTTCAGAAGAGATATTTCAAATATATTTGACATATTAAGCACAAATATAAATTTAATTACAAAAAAACAAGAAGAACTAATTCGCCTTGCTAATAAACAAAATAAATAATATTGCATATCGTAATATACTGCGACTTTGCTCACAACCATTCAAATTACAATGCAAACCAACAAAATTCAATTGAATTACATATGAATATAGTAAGTATTATCATCTGAAAAAACAAACAAATATTAATGATACAAAAATGTTTAATCATTTCACTCAACATTTATTATACAATCTATGTTTATTCTACATTGTTTCACAAAATTCGAATGAATTTCAACGTCTTTATAATATTACGGTCTTTGTTATTTATAATATTACGGTCTTGAGTGCTAGTTGTAAAATTCCTATAACTTTCGAATGAAATTCGACATCATTTCATTAATACGAACTTTCTCTTAAAAAAGAGGCATAATATTGTTAGTGACGCCGCTAGAGAAATATTGGTGATTTCCATGTTTTTGCCCAAAGTCTATTGTCTTGGAATATGTTTATTATTGCATTTGAAAAACGAAAGTACATTATTGGCAACCAATGGAAACTGGTAAAATTTTTATAAAATGTTCAACTATAATTTCAACTATAATATAATGTTGCTAAAAAAACATTATTTTATAATCACACTAGTAAAATTTAAATGTATTTTAAAATCAACACGGACGACAAAAATGAAGAAATCTTACAATACAACAATTATTTTAGAAGTATTTTTAAAAATCAAAACCAATAGAAATTAAACTTAAAATAAATGAAAGCTTTTAAATATATTTAAATGTATTAAAAGATAATAATTTTTGAGAATATCAAAAATAAACTGAAACCGGAATTCCAGCAATGAATTCGTAAACTAAGAAAAGTCATTAAAAGAAAAGAAGAAACTATTCAGCCGCACATCCTACATCACCAACTACAGTAGCAATAGCAATAACAACCAATGTATGAAAATTTACTCTTATGCAGCACTAAAGTTACAAACTGTTATATTAATAGACAAAGACAGACCAGTGAAAGATATAAAATTCATCTCACAATGCTAATTCAGGTTTATATACAAAACAAAATAATAACACTAAAAAAGCCCAATTTATTTTGTTAGCCGTCGAAATAAAAGTAATAGTATTGTCGTTATTTTTAGACACGAAATAAAGAATATAAGCTACATTTCTCACGATTTAATATCGTCACGAGGAAGACAACTTTATGCAGCACTAAATAAGGGACTTGAAGTCATATCATCTGGAGATCCCACATATTGGTCAACCGATACCAATTAAGCTTCTAACTTGATCGATATCGGTGTTATTAATGGTTTAAATAAGGAACATATCTCCGTTGATCCGTCGTATGATTTATCTTCAGCCCATTCCCCGGTGATCTTAAAAATAACAAACATTTTCGAAGGTCAAAACTACAATACTAAATCATTTGTTAACTAACGCAACTTTGGTGGAGAAGTTGAAAGAACTCTTCTTAAAGTTTCTGCACCTAGCTATCCCAATGAAATTAAGCATGCTGTCGATGTAATTAACAAAACCCTAATTGACGCTTCTGCTGAGTCTTCTATTGTTAGGTTAGGTTAAACCAACGATCCCAGGGGGATCCACTTAGGCCCATAGGCCCATTGTGATACCGTATTATTTAGAAACCCATGGGCTAAAACCATCCAGAACCTTTAACAAAGCTTACAATGCTACATAGAGGGAGTTCTCGAAGTTCGTCAAGATCCTCAAAAAAGAAAGCCCCCAAAAATTTAAGGCGACGCCGTGCATGTGCCGGACACGAAGAAAGCAGGTGAGAGGCACTTTCGTCATCCTCACCACAACTGCGGCAAAAATGGTTGAACGGTAGATTCAGTCTCCTAGCATGATTACCTAGAATACAATGACCTGTTAGTAAATCTACTACAAGACTGATATCTCTACGGGATAATTCTAAGAGAGATTTCGATTTTCTATTGTTGGTCTGTGGCCACATTGCATACAGATGCCTGCATATCGCAGAGTCTTCCCATCTTTTGTTAAAAAGTTCGGCACAGGAAGAACTCAAAATCAATTGGCATGAAGTCAACGATATGCCCAGATTGTTTAGGTGTTCCGAGTGGTTCCCTGAAGCACCACGTCTGGCTAGCTCGTCTGCTTTACAATTGCCGTAAATATCCCTATGACCGGGAACCCAGATTAGAGAAATATTGAACTGCGTCGACATCTCATTTAGAGATGTGTAGCAGTCAAGGACCGTCCTAGATGTGAATTGGACAGAACTCAAGGACTTTAAAGCAGCTTGACTATCCGATAGTATATATATATTCCTTTCAAGTATATTACCTACTTCTAGACAAGCTAAAGCTTCCTTAATAGCAATTACTTCTGCCTGAAAAACACTACAGTGATCCGGAAGCCTATAGCAGGAGGATATATTCAGCCCCTCTGAGAAAACTCCAGTGCCTACGCCGCTCCCAATCTTTAAACCATCAGTAAAAATTTGCAGACCCTCACCCAGGGAGGGACCTCCTGACAACCAAGCTTCCCTGGATGGGAATCTAACAATAAATTTTCTATCAAAGTCGAGAATCGGAGAGGTGTAGTCAATGTTATTTGGAGTAGGACTGAAAATATTTAGAATCGAGCCGTGCCCATAGTCACTAGCCTTCCACTGTGAAGTAGCCTTAAGTCTTAGGGCAGATGATGCTGCCAACTGCTTACTGATGATGTCAAGTGGCATTAAATGGAGCATTAGATCTAATGCTATAGATGGTGTTGTACACAGAGCACCACTTATACAGAGTTCAGCTCTGCGCTGAACCCTGTTCAGTACCGTACAGTACGAAGACTTATCAAGAGCTGTCCACCATATGGCAATGCCATACAGAAGTATTGGTCTAATGACAGCAGTGTATAGCCATTGAGCGATACGTGGTTGCAAACCCCACCTTTTACCAATAGCTTTTTGACAAAGGAGCAAAGCAATGTTTGCTTTCCTAGCCCGCTCCAAAACATTTTCTTTCCAGCTCAGTTTCCTATCGAAAACAATGCCTAAAAATTTTGCTTTCTCAATATATTGTATCGCAGAACCTTTAATATAGAGTGGAGAAAGATTTGGAAACCTATGTTTTCTGGTAAATACTACGATTTCTGTTTTTCTGGGGTTAACCCCGAGACCACATGTCAGTGTCCAATTGTTAAGGATATTCAGGCCATACTGCAAAATATCCCTTAAACTAGTAGCATATTTTCCAGTAACTGTTAGTGCAATGTCATCCGCATATGCAACTGTCCCGCATCCCGCTCTCCCCAGTTTTTGTAACGGTTCATTCACCGCTATATTCCAGAGGAGAGGAGAGAGTACGCCCCCTTGGGGGTACCTCTATTTACCCGTCTGTGTGTTGCTGATACACCCATTTGTGCTTCAATAATTCTGCCAGTTAATAACTGACCGATAAAGCTGATAAGCGCATCCTCAACACCCAGACGCGAGAGTGCGTTAGCTATTGCACTGGGAAGAATATTGTTAAAAGCTCCTTCAATATCTACGAAAGCCACTATACAAAATTCCTTTACTTTAAGAGTTTTTTCAATAGTACAGGTGAGGGAATGGAGTGCTGTCTTCTATTGTTCAACATGATAATATGAAAAAACCAATCTTTCTATTAACTTTGGATGGGTTTGTTTCTGCTAAGTGGCATGCAAGACGAAATTGACAAAGACACCGTTCTTCTACCTCTAAACGCCAATTAATGTAGCGACTAAAACCCTGTATTGTATTGTACAATATAAAAATATTTAAAAACTCAGAGAAAATTATCAAAGCAACTACTCTGATCTTAAACCTGCAGAATGTTTTTCAGGCAAATCCCCAAATCAATAATTTCTTGCCTAACATATCTATCTCAGCTGACGTGAAAAATCATTTAACTTTAAATTTAAGGAAAGAAATATGCTCTGTAGTTAAAATCAATAATGTGGATATAGCTCAATCACATTCTGTGAAATATCTGGGAATACATCTAGATAGAATGTTCACGTGGACACGTCATATTGAAACTAAAAGATATAAATTAAATATTAAATATAAAGAATTGTATTGATACTAAATCACAACTCTAAACTCAGTCTAGGTAATTAATTGTTAATTTACACATAATGGATCAAATATAAATAGTTCATTAGTTCACGCATTTACACAAAATTAAAGAATAAAGTGCTAGTCTGATATCAAGGACGCAATTCCGGTTTTAAACTCAATCCTATTTTGGCCATTAATTTTATCACAAGACTTTTTAATGCCATCATTCAATTTGGTTCTTACCTAACAGAGTGGAAAACATCCATGATTATTATGGTTCATAAATCAGTCAAAGATCCCACTCGTACCTTCTCATATTAGCCAATAAGCCTATATTTCTCGATGTAAAACAAACATTTGACAAAGTATGACATGATGGGCTCATATATGTTACAAGATACACTATCTAGTCCCTGCAAACGTTCACTCAGGTTTAGAATCATATTAACAGAACAGATGCTTTAAAAAAAAATATTAACCATTCCCATAGCCTTATCTTGTATGTACTTTACACATTAGATATTCGAAAAAGTAATTCAGTTATCATGACAACGTTTGCCGATGGTACTGAAATTTTGACGACTGCCGAAATAAAAACGTTGTGTTAGCTTAAAACCAACTTCAATCGCGGTTGTGTTGTTTAAAGAAATGGTTGTCAAATTAGTGAATTAAAATTAATGAACTAAATTGTACACACGTCATTTTTACCATTAATCGGAGTATATCTCCAACTATTTTACTAAATAACATTCCCATACCACAGGCAGATAATATAACGTACTTAGGTATTTACTTAGACAGGCTACTAAACACATTGAACCCAAAAAAATACAAATGAAGCTCTAAACCTCTCAATTGCATTGGCTCATTAATAACAGATCCTCCCTGTGCTTGGAGTATAAAGTTCTTTTATATAATACCATCATGAAACCAATATGAGCTTACAGTCTTCAGCTTTAAGGTAATGCTAGTGTTTCCAATTTTGAAATTATCCATAGAGCTCTGCCAAAAATACTGAGAACAATCACCGATGTCCCATGGTATATTCGAAATGAAAGCATCTATCGAAATCGAGAAATTCTCTAAGTTAAAGATAAAATTGATAATAATAAAACAAAATACAATAAGAGGCTGACAGAACATGTTAACCCCTTAGCTAGGAATCTCGCATTTCTATCTACTACATGCCGCTTAAAAAGATCTGACCGTCCAGCCATTAATTAAAATTCCGATAATGCTCAATTGTTTTCTTAATAAACCAGTTAACATTCATTCCAATGAAACTTAAATTATTGATTTAAGTAAGGTCCGTAATATATAGTTCACTTATTTTATTTTATATTATACAATGTATAGTTGAAACAAAAATGGTAATATTATATAATAAGTGATAATTGTAAAAGAAGATACAACAATTGAATGTATATATATTTAATCAAAAAATTTTACAAATAAATATTAAAGGTACATGGCATAGAACTATGGTGTTCAGCGTGTCATATAAACATAGAAAACAATCAGAAAGTGCAAAATAAAATTCTCCGACAAGTAACATGTGCTCCGTGGTATGTAAAAAACAAAAATCTACGCAAAGATCTAAATATATGAACTGTTGAAGAATTAATTTGCCAATGTATACCTTAATGCCTAGGGAGACTCAATTCGGATCCAAATGTTCAAGCTCGACATTTATCTTCTGCAACTGCACGAAACTGACTTTAAAGAAAATAATTGATATATATGAATTCTCTAGCTCAATAGCATCAATAGCATCAATAGCTCAATAATTGTTAATTTCTATTTAGAAAGATTCAATAAATAAGCCAATGGAAAAAAAATTTTTAACTCTTGTAAAAGAAGGTTGGCTATATATATAATACATTTCTAGTTTAAGTATTACCAATAATATTTAATACAAGTTTAAATAGTTTATAAGACTTATTTTTATTAAAATTTCTTTGAAAATTAAAATTAAAAAAAAAAATGTTTTGTCTTGTTTTGTATAAATATAATAGGATCATTATGAATATCAATATATCGTCCATAAAGACGACGTAAGTCTAACTTATCTATTTTTTTAGAAGTTTATTCTTCAATCCTTTCAAAATTGAATCAGTGACGACTGCTCAAAGGTGCGGAGGTGTTGGGTAATTTGCAAATTGTCAAATTATATATATAAATTTATTAAGGACGTGTGGGAGTTAGGCTAAGTTGATGCTAAACCAAATGAGAGATTTTTTGGGATTTTTTGCACTGCACACGTTTAGCCATTTATCAACACGCATCGACGCATCAGTACATTATCGGCACAACTTAGAATTTCCCTCATTTAGAACGCAACTTAGCCTAACTCGCACACGTCCTAAATATCTTTACATCCAGAATTAATATTATTTATTACATTTTCATATATATATATTTAAAGATTAAAATTTTAGCAAAAACAATTAAATATAATTGTCTATAAAAACTCAATTAATTTGCTTCTTTTAGCTACTATAGTCATTAGTTGTACTCATAAGTTTGCAGCACACATCGCAAAACAATTCTATCATATTTCGTCTTTCCCCTTTACGCAATTGCATTCATAAATTGCTGTCATAAGTGTGCACAAAAGTAGAATGAACAAAATAATGTGCGTGTGCTCTAGCTTAAAATATGAGAAATAGAGATTGGGAACTGTATGAGAGTAATTTTCTGTTCTATTCGAATATCAACTACATGTATAACAATCCAACATGTTAACTTACCGAAGCGGTTAGATGTGCAGCTAAAGTTTACAGCTCACATCACCATTCATTTCTTTCAAATTTCATATCTCCCCTTTTAGTTGTTGCTCCAGCGGATAATAGCCGCTTTGTGTGCGGAGTAGCTGGCCGCACATTTATACGTTGCAAGTGCAACGTATCACGATTTTGTTTAATCACTGCATAAACATGTATGGTTCAAAGCACAAACTCTTTTGTTTGAAGAAGGTTGGTTTGGTGTTATAAGAAGTATGTGAAAAGTTGTATTTATTCCATATTGAATGTAATATTAAACTTATATATAAATTATTAATTCTTATGTGATTATGTATAATGTTATTTTGTTCATGAATTGTTAAATGTTATATTGCGATTATATTGTTGCCTAATGTAATATAGTTATTATTAATAAAACATCTTATATATTTCAATTTATCATTTTTAATTTAAGTGGTAAATCTAAAAACAACATTGTAGAAGGGTCGCACACCCGCCCAGATAGGGCACGCGTCACCACTGAGTTGAATGAACATTTGTTAATCCAAAAGTCATACGAATGAAATATACGAATGTCTTGCAAGTGCGGAAAATATCATTTTTGTTCTATTTTCTTGTTTAACTTCAATTTGGTGAAAACTTGTAGCTTAATCAAATGCTGTGAATTAACCAAAATTAAATTATCTAAAAGAGCATTAAGATTTAAGTTGGATATTTGTTGTCACTGGTAATTCGCTTAATTTGCAGTAATCGAAAACAATTCTGCCTTTTATTCCTGATTTATCAAGCCTTTTCCCGAATACCTACATTATACAGATTTCAGAAGAGATATTTCAAATATATTTGACATATTAAGCACAAATATAAATTTAATTACAAAAAAACAAGAAGAACTAATTCGCCTTGCTAATAAACAAAATAAATAATATTGCATATCGTAATATACTGCGACTTTGCTCACAACCATTCAAATTACAATGCAAACCAACAAAATTCAATTGAATTACATATGAATATAGTAAGTATTATCATCTGAAAAAACAAACAAATATTAATGATACAAAAATGTTTAATCATTTCACTCAACATTTATTATACAATCTATGTTTATTCTACATTGTTTCACAAAATTCGAATGAATTTCAACGTCTTTATAATATTACGGTCTTTGTTATTTATAATATTACGGTCTTGAGTGCTAGTTGTAAAATTCCTATAACTTTCGAATGAAATTCGACATCATTTCATTAATACGAACTTTCTCTTAAAAAAGAGGCATAATATTGTTAGTGACGCCGCTAGAGAAATATTGGTGATTTCCATGTTTTTGCCCAAAGTCTATTGTCTTGGAATATGTTTATTATTGCATTTGAAAAACGAAAGTACATTATTGGCAACCAATGGAAACTGGTAAAATTTTTATAAAATGTTCAACTATAATTTCAACTATAATATAATGTTGCTAAAAAAACATTATTTTATAATCACACTAGTAAAATTTAAATGTATTTTAAAATCAACACGGACGACAAAAATGAAGAAATCTTACAATACAACAATTATTTTAGAAGTATTTTTAAAAATCAAAACCAATAGAAATTAAACTTAAAATAAATGAAAGCTTTTAAATATATTTAAATGTATTAAAAGATAATAATTTTTGAGAATATCAAAAATAAACTGAAACCGGAATTCCAGCAATGAATTCGTAAACTAAGAAAAGTCATTAGAAGAAAAGAAGAAACTATTCAGCCGCACATCCTACATCAGCAACTACAGTAGCAATAGCAATAACAACCAATGTATGAAAATTTACTCTTACGCAGCACTAAAGTTACAAACTGTTATATTAATAGACAAAGACAGACCAGTGAAAGATATAAAATTCATCTCACAATGCTAATTCAGGTTTATATACAAAACAAAATAATAACACTAAAAAAGCCCAATTTATTTTGTTAGCCGTCGAAATAAAAGTAATAGTATTGTCGTTATTTTTAGACACGAAATAAAGAATATAAGCTACATTTCTCACGATTTAATATCGTCACGAGGAAGACAACTTTATGCAGCACTAAATAACACTTCGTTCAATAATGTGTGTGACTAACTAATTGGAACACATTTTTTTGCCAAAATTCGTTTTTATTCATCAACATAGTCCCCTATCAGGGAGATACAATCATTCCAACGCTTTTGCAATCTTTCGATACCGCCTTTGTAAAACGATTTTTCTTTGCCTTCAAAATAGGCGTTCATTTCGGCGATTACTTCATCATTTGAGCCAAATCTCTTACCACGGAGCATCTTTTTGAGGTCTGCGAAGAGCCAGTAGTCGCTGGGGGCCAGATCTGGAGAATACGGTGGGTGCGGCAGCAATTCGTAGCTCAATTCGTTCAATTTTGCCATCGTTTTCATCGTCTTGTGACACGGTGCATTGTCTTGGTGGAACAAAATTGTGTTCTTCGCCATATGAGACCGTTTCTTTGGGATTTCGTCTTTCAAACGCTCCAATAACGCTATATAATAGTCGCTGTTGATGGTCTTCCCCTTCTGGAGATAGTCGATGAATATTATTCAATGCGCATCCCAAAATACAGACGACATAACCTTGCCAGCCAACTGCTGCGTCTTTGGTCGCTTTGGGCGGCTTTCACCGGCTGCATGCCACTCAGCAGACTGCCGATTTGACTCTGGAGTGAAATGGTGGATCCATGTTTCATCCATCGTGATGTACCGACGCAAAAACTCCGACTTATTGCGCGTAAACATGTCCAAACAGCTCTTTGAATCATCGATTCGTTATTGTTTTTGTTCCGGTGTGAGCAAACGCGGCACCCATTTGGAAAACACCTTTTTCATACCCAAATGTTCGTGTATTATGGTGTGTACACTGCCTGCTGATATCTGTAGAATGTCAGCAATCTCACTCACTTTCACTTTACGGTCGGACATAATGATTTTCAGTGTTTTTTCAACGTTTTCCGGAATAACAGCGTCATTTGGCCGTCCAGTAGATGGAATGTCATCGGTGTCTGTATGACCACGTTTGAATTCGGTATACCAATAACAAATGCTTCTTTTTGATGGAGCAGAGTCCGAATAATGTTTTTCAAGCCATTCCTGGCATTGAACAGTATATTTTTTCATTAAAAAACAATGATAAATCAGCATACGGAATTGCTTTGAATTCATTTTTTTTTGTGAAAACTCAAAAGTAGCGTCACTTAAAGCACTGTAGGTTGTAAATAAATGGTCGGATTAACATATGATTTTGACAATAAGCCTAAAAAGGTTGCCACTTTCGAAAAAAAATATTCATTTAGTATTAGTGCCGCCATCTATGTGTCAGTCACACACATTATTAAACGAAGTGTTAAGGGACTCGAAGTCATATCATCTGGAGATCCCACATATTGGTCAACCGATACCAGTTGTAACGACACGGATTCGTCGTTTTATTTTGCTGAGGTATTACTCAGTCGTGGTCCGGGTCGTTGCAATAAATTTGTTTTATTGACCAGTTCGAAGCTGGTAAACCAAGGAAAATTAAAAGCTGTTTGATTGTTATTTTAAAATTTATTTATTAAAAAGTTTTCTTAAATAATTTATTTTAAGCTTGATTCTACTCAATAAGTTCTATCCAAAGACGTCAGAACATCAAAGTTTTTTTTCCAAATCTACTCAATTAGTTTTTAGCCAAAAACGTCAAAACATCAAAGGCGTTATAAAATCTACTCAATAAGTTTTATCCAAAGACGTCAGAACATCAAAGGTATTTTTTCAAATCTACTCAATTAGTTTTTAGCCAAAGACGTCAAAACATCAAAGGCGTTATAAAATCTACTCAATACGTTCTACGGATTTATTTAGCCTTAGCGTCGAAACACTATGGGCTTCTAAAAGGGACTTAGCGTTGGAGTAGTGGTCTACTCACTTCAACTTCTAACTTGATCGATTTCGGTGTTATTAAGGGTTTAAATAAGGAACATATCTCCGTTGATCCGTCGTATGATTTATCTTCAGCCCATTCCGCGGTGATCTTAAAAATAACAAACATTTTCGAAGGTCAAAACTACAATACTAAATCATTTGTTAACTAACGCAACTTTGGTGGAGAAGTTGAAAGAACTCTTCTTAAAATTTCTGCACCCTAATTGACGCTTCTGCTGAGTCTTCTATTGTTCAACATGATAATATGAAAAAACCAATCTTTCTATTAACTTTGGATGGGTTTGTTTCTGCTAAGTGGCATGCAAGACGAAATTGACAAAGACACCGTTCTTCTACCTCTAAACGCAAATTAATGTAGTGACTAAAACCCTGTATTGTATTGTACAATACAAAAATATCTAAAAACCCAGAGAAAATTATCAAAGCAACTACTCTGGTCTTAAACCTGCGGAATGTTTTTCAGGCAAATCTCCAAATCAATAATTTCCTGCCTAACATATCTATTTCAGCTGACGTGAAAAATCATTTAACTTTAACTTTAAGGAAATATTTCACATTCTGTGAAATATCTGGGAATACATCTAGATAGAATGTTCACGTGGACACGTCATATTGAAACTAAAAGATATAAATTAAATATTAAATATAAAGAATTGTATTGATACTAAATCACAACTCTAAACTCAGTCTAGGTAATTAATTGTTAATTTACACATAATGGATCAAATATAAATAGTTCATTAGTTCACGCATTTACACAAAATTAAAGAATAAAGTGCTAGTCTGATATTAAGGACGCAATTCCGGTTTTAAACTCAATCCTATTTTGGCCATTAATTTTATCACAAGACTTTTTAATGCCATCATTCAATTTGGTTCTTACCCAACAGAGTGGAAAACATCCATGATTATTATGGTTCATAAATCAGTCAAAGATCCCACTCGTACCTTCTCATATTAGCCAATAAGCCTATATTTCTCGATGTAAAACAAACATTTGACAAAGTATCTATCACTATCTAGTCCCTGCAAACGTTCACTCAGTTTTAAAATCATATTAACAGAACAGATGCTTTAAAGTAAAATGTTAACCATTCCCATAGCCTTATCTTGTATGTACTTTACACATTAGATATCCGAAAAAGTAATTCAGTTATCATAACAACGTTTGCCGATGGTACTGAAATTTTGACGACTGCCGAAATAAAAACGTTGTGTTAGCTTAAAACCAACTTCAATCACGCTTGTTTTATTTAAAGAAATGGTTGTCAAATTAGTGAATTAAAATTAATGAACTAAATTGTACACACGTCATTTTTACCATTAATCGGAGTATATCTCCAACAATTTTACTAAATAACATTCCCATACCACAGGCAGATAATATAACATACTTAGGTATTTACTTAGACGAAGTCTCTATGTGTTTTACGTGATTACCTGCCTGCAACGGCTTAACATCACGTTACTCAAAAGCAAACGTCTTGATACAAAGCGTCAATAAGCGCCCCTTTGGAAACTGCTTCAATTCCGCAGGTACTAATGAAGAAATGTGTATAGGTCATAACTTCCATCTTGGTATAATGCGAGGCCTACCTACAACCTCTGCTACAATGTGGGCTGTAGCACCCGGTGGTGAAACCGCAACTCCCCGGCGAATGAATGACAAGCAAAAATTCTTCCCGCGTAAGTTTGGATATCAACCACAGCCACCACGAAGCCTACACCAATGGTCAGCACAGCCGAAGCTGTCGGGCCACTGACCCCAGTGGTACCAGATCGGATCATCTCTGGTCAGATGGCGCAAGTGCCGTGTTCACTTACTACCATACGTACTTCCTATACAAGTACCGGATTTGCACCGGAATTTTAGTCGTCTTTTACGACAAGCATATCTACTACGAGAATATTCTAAATCTCTTACCCGCAGGGGGCTATTTACTTAGACAGGCGACTAAACACATTGAACCCAAAAAAATACAAATGAAGCTCTAAGCCTCTTAATTGCATTGGCTCATTAATAACAGATCCTCGCTGTGCTTGGAGTATAAAACTCTTTTATATAATACCATCATCTATCGAAATCGAGAAATTCTCTAAGTTAAAGATAAAAATGACAATATAAGAAAAAAATACAATAACCCCTTAAATACATGTTAACCCCTTAGCTAGGAATCTCGCATTTCTATCTACTACATGCCGCTTAAAAAAATTCCGATAATGCTCAATTGTTTTCTTAATACATCAGTTAACATTCATTCCAATGAAACTTAACTTATTGATTTAAGTAAGGTCCGTAATATAAAGTTCACTTATTTTATATTATATTATACAATGTATAGTTGAAACAAAAATGGTAATATTATATAATTAGTGATAATTGTAAAAGAAGATATAACAAATGAATGTATATATATTTAATCAAAAAAATTTTACAAATAAATATTAAAGGTACATGGTATAGAACTATGGTGTTCAGCGTGTCATACAAACATAGAAAACAATCAGAAAGTGCAAAATAAAATTCTCCGACAAATAACATGTGCTCCGTGGTATGTAAAAAACAAAAATCTACGCAAAGATCTAAATCTACGAACTGTTGAAGAATTAATTTGCCAATATACACCTTAATGCCTAGGGAGACTCAAGTCGGATCCAAATGTTCAAGCTCGACATTTATCTTCTGCAACTGCACGAAACTGACTTTAAAGAAAATAATTGATAAATATGAATTCTCTAGCTCAATAGCATCAATAGCATCAATAGCTCAATAATTGTTAATTTCTATTTAGAAAGATTCAATAAATAAGCCAATGAAAAAAAAATTTTTAACTCTTGTAAAAGAAGGTTGGCTATATATATAATACATTTCTAGTTTAAGTATTACCAATAATATTTAATACAAGTTTAAATAGTTTATAAGACTTATTTTTATTAAAATTTCTTTGAAAATTAAAATTAAAAAAAAAATGTTTTGTCTTGTTTTGTATAAATATAATAGGATCATTATGAATATCAATATATCGTCCATAAAGACGACGTAAGTCTAACTTATCTATTTTTTTAGAAGTTTATTCTTCAATCCTTTCAAAATTGAATCAGTAACGACTGCTCAAAGGTGCGGAGGTGTTGGGTAATTTGCAAATTGTCAAATTATATATATAAATTTATTAAGGACGTGTGGGAGTTAGGCTAAGTTGATGCTAAACCAAATGAGAGATTTTTTGGGATTTTTTGCACTGCACACGTTTAGCCATTTATCAACACGCATCGACGCATCAGTACATTATCGGCACAACTTAGAATTTCCCTCATTTAGAACGCAACTTAGCCTAACTCGCACACGTCCTAAATATCTTTACATCCAGAATTAATATTATTTATTACATTTTCATATATATATATTTAAAGATTAAAATTTTAGCAAAAACAATTAAATATAATTGTCTATAAAAACTCAATTAATTTGCTTCTTTTAGCTACTATAGTCATTAGTTGTACTCATAAGTTTGCAGCACACATCGCAAAACAATTCTATCATATTTCGTCTTTCCCCTTTACGCAATTGCATTCATAAATTGCTGTCATAAGTGTGCACAAAAGTAGAATGAACAAAATAATGTGCGTGTGCTCTAGCTTAAAATATGAGAAATAGAGATTGGGAACTGTATGAGAGTAATTTTCTGTTCTATTCGAATATCAACTACATGTATAACAATCCAACATGTTAACTTACCGAAGCGGTTAGATGTGCAGCTAAAGTTTACAGCTCACATCGCCATTCATTTCTTTCAAATTTCATATCTCCCCTTTTAGTTGTTGCTCCAGCGGATAATAGCCGCTTTGTGTGCGGAGTAGCTGGCCGCACATTTATACGTTGCAAGTGCAACGTATCACGATTTTGTTTAATCACTGCATAAACATGTATGGTTCAAAGCACAAACTCTTTTGTTTGAAGAAGGTTGGTTTGGTGTTATAAGAAGTATGTGAAAAGTTGTATTT